>NW_020185338.1:2180757-2198290 GCF_003031525.2 Neophocaena asiaeorientalis asiaeorientalis | reverse complement strand
TTTTTGGCTGTGTTGGGTCTTCATTGCTACACGTATCCTAGCAACCTCCAAGGCTGACATCCGCAGGGCTAGACCCAAACTCAAGACTTGTTCGAATTCCCTAGCCTTCCATTAATGTGTGTCTCCCACAGAAATGGGGGGGCGGGTTGGGGAAAAGAGGAGAGAAAAAAGCAACAAGTGTAGCATCCAGCCCCATCCTGGCCCAGATCAGGCCTCTCAAACAACACAGTGGGGGTGGGGGGGGAGAGGGAGGAACAAGGGGAGTCCTTTAACTGAATATTGCCACCTGCCTGTCACCAAGGTCAATTTACAGCCATTTAGAATACAGTGGATCCAGGCAGTGCCCGTCAATGACAGCTAATATCATAAAATGATAGCTGGAAATTATGTTCCTTCTGATGGAAGAACACAACACCATCTACACAGTATTCCTGCCCCCCAAAATCAAACCTGAATCTGATCAAGCCTCTAGAGGTAACTCCCAATTACAGAGATGCAGCGAGATCTTATCTATAGGAAAAACACTACAGGTTTCATTAACAAGAGACTGTAAGGAAAAGGAACAAGGCAAGAACAGCAACAACAAAACCCTCAAACAAAACAGAAGGGGAACAGAAGCTCAAGAGAAATATCAACCAATTATAATATATGGACATTGTTTGGATCCTGATTCTTACTAATAAACTAAAAAACAACAATGACAATAAAAACTAAGACATTCACGAGACAATTGGGGAAATCTGAACACTGACTGGATGTCTACTGATATCATTGAATAATTTTAATTTTTAGGGATGTTAAAATGATTTGGAGATTGGAAAGAGTCCTAGCTGTTCAGGAATGCATACTGAAATATTTGTGAATAAACTAATAAGAGGTCTGGAATGTGCTTTAAAATAATCCATGGTGGAGAGGAGGGTGGAGAGGTTTAGATGAAACAAGACTGACCTTGAGCTGATGACTGCTGTAACTGGGTGGTGATAGGAACTTGGGGGTCATTATACTATTAATTTAAGTCATGTTGAATTGCTGCTATTTAACCATTTTGGACCTTCAAATGGCAATTTTGTATGGTACAAACTAATCCTTTGGTATATGTTTGAAATTTTTCATAATAAACGTTTTTTTAGAGCAAAAGGAGAGGTCCAATCCTGCTTTTCCAAGAGGCTGTGCCCTAGGAAAGTGGTATCCCAGGCTGGTACTAGAATCTGTAGCGCTGTTATGAAAAAAGCTGAAAACAACTCTCAGAGGCTTCTGTAACCTGCATGAATGGTCTCTGTTGAACTACTAATAATAGTAACAATATAATTTACTGATCACTGACAGCAAATGCTTAGCGACTTGACTGGGTATGTTTGAGCTACGGAAGATGGCTTCACTGACATTTTAACTGCTTACTAAGTAACAATAAAAAATCAAAGGAATCCAAACAAGCAGTAGACACATCAAACGAAAATTCTTCTTGCTTGCGGAAGAAGGCACACTGGGTCACTCCTGGAGCATAAATCTTCCCTGCGGAACGTTGGCCAGAAGACCCCAAAGAGGGGGCAGAGTCAGGCCCTGAACTCCAGCGCTGCTTCATCCCACGGTCTCTGCAAATCTCCCAACTTTTGAAGCCATAGTGTTCAACTCCTGCCCATTTCTCAGACTTGTGGTTTCCTGTACCTGGAGAAGGCCCAGGTCACTCTACTACGTCCCTTGTCTAGTTCTTGTTTTCATCTCGATGCTGAGTTAATTACTCATGCAACCAACAAGGTTTTATTTGTTTGTTTTTAATAATGTCTTCTCTTTGTGAACCACTGTGCTGGGTGTTTTAGATGACACGGTTTCTTGTAGTGACAATCTCGTGAATCAAATCCCAACTCTTAATAGCTTTGTGGCCCTAGGCAGGTAGTATTTAACCTCCATTTGGGTCTCAGTTTCCTTACCTGCAAATTGGGGTTAATGATAGTTAATACCTGCATATAGGGATTTTGTGAGGATTAAATAAAATAAGGCAGATCAACCACTTGGTGTCTGGCACATTGTAAGGCTCAATGAATGGTAACTACCACTATTATTATTATTACATAAAACCCTGAGTGTTTAACAGTAAAGATAAACTGTGTGGTTTTGGTGATATGTGATATAAGATATCCTAGTGGACTGGTTTCACAGGAAAATCTTGTACTGAGAAACTACTAACTGCCCCTCACTATTCATTGTCCCTTTTTTCCTTAATAACAAAGCTGGGACTACATTTCCCAGCCTTCCTTGCTGCTAGACATGGCCATGTGACTAAGTTCAAAGAAGTGAAAACACAGGTGTTATGTAGGACTTCTAGAAAGGCTGCTCAAAAGGATCTGATTCAGCTGGGAGGAGAGTCCCTTTGTCCCCATTTCTTGTTTCTGCTGGTGTGGAATGCTGATGTGATGGTTGGAGCTCTAGCATCCACTTTGGAGTGTGAATCCATCTTGCAGATAGAAGAAGTGTACTGAGGATGATAGAACATGAGAGGAGCCTGGGTTTCTGATGACTGTGGAACCACCATGATGTCCCTGGACTCCCTATCTCTTTACTTTTTTGTGTGAGAGAAGTAAACTCTCTTGTTTACCCCACCCCGTCTTCTCTGGTAACCACCTGTTTGTTCTCTGTATTTATGACTCTGTTTCTGTCTGTTTGTCCATTTGTTTTGTTTTTTTAGATCCCACATATAAGTAAAATAATACAGCATTTGTCTTTCTCTGACATTTCATTTAGCATGATACCCTCTAGATTCATCCATGTTGTCTCAAGTGGCAAGATTTCATTCTTTTTTATGGCTGAGTAATATTCCATTGTGTATGGGGTGGTATCTCATTGCAGTTTTGATTTACATTTCCCTAACGATGAGTGGTGCTGAACATCTTTTTATGTGCTTATTGGCCACCTGCATGTCTCCTTTGAAGAAAGAATGTTCTCTTTAGTGTGTGTGTGTGTATGTGTGTGTGTGTGTGTAGGTTATAAGAGGGGCTGGAAGATATCACTGGCAGTAACATCAGAGGCCAAATGAATCAGATTACAGAAGCCTGTGAGAGATAGATTCAGAAATATTCTTGAATTTGAGGCGGTGGAGCATTTGTGGGTTTTGGGGGTGAGGGACCAGATGACCATCGGAAGTGAGGAATCTTGGCTGTGCAGTGCCAGGTGGCATTTCAGTTGCCCCTTCAGTGTAACAAGCCATCTCTATCAGTCAAAGAAACCATGAGTCTGTCCAGACTCGGGGGGAGCACACATAGGTGCCCCTTCTCACCGGGAGAAGAGTCAAGGTCATATTGCAGAAACACATGAGATGGGAGATTCAATTGCAGCCATCTGTGGAAACTACAACCTGGCACTGGAGGTGTCCTTCCTTTTCAGCACCTGTCTAGTTAAGAAGCCCCTCAGAGTGGATGCTTTCCCTTTCTTCGCAGTTCCAGCCCATTCAGAAGTATCTGGAGGCGCTTACTGCCTTCCAAGTGGGGTACACAGTGTGCACCTAAATTATTTATGGAAACAAACCATATCTATCGTGGAAAATAACCAAGAAAAAGCTTAAGCATTGAACTAATTAGCTAATGTAATTGAAACAAAGGGAATAGTTCAGACTCTAAGTATGACTCAAAAATAAAGAGAAATGATTTTTCAGTGGGAGGTGATATAGTTCCCATCACTATCCAAAATTACTGGACTTATGAGTCATTCATTTAACAGAATTTCCTGAGTGCCTACTAGGTACCAAGCACTGTGCCGGGTCCAGGTTGAAGATGCAGTGGATCCAGCTCTTACCTGCAAGCAGTTGGATAAGGTTTAAAAAACGTGGACCATGATGTGCTAAGCGCTCTGCTGGAGGAATGCAAAAGGAGCCCTGGGAACATGAGGGTGGTTGGGCTCAAGGGTCAACCTTGAGCTGGGTTTTGAAGGAGTATAAGAGTACTGGGAACCCAGAGGCAAAGCAGGGTTTGACCTTGCAGGGTGACCCTGCAAGCTTCCTGAGGCTGGATCTTCTCAACCATGGCTGAATGTTGATCTGTCTCATAGACCCAAAGTAAAAAAAAAAAAAAAGAAATATATATCTATGGTTTCCGTCTTTTTACTGTAGCCTTAAGGTAAGCAACAGCTAGTTATATACAGCAATATGGGCCTATTCAGGGGAGGGGCAAGCAGCCCCCCAAATCTCTACAAGCCCAGAGGGAACCGTCCAGTTATATTTAGGGCAATAATCAATGTCCATAATGATGATTCTGGGCCATCCAAATGTTTAATTATCTCTTAGATCCATTGTTTAAATGAGGCACACCAGATGATCGCATCTTAAAGAAAATCGATCATTCTTATATAAATTTACAAACAACATTTACACATACCCTTTGGTCTAATTTTCTTGACAGTCCTGTAAATGAGTTTATCCCCACTTTCTTGATAAGGCTCAGAAAGGTCAAGGGGCTCACTCAAGGTCACTCAATTAAAATCAGAGAGGGGACTCCAGCTTAGCTCTTCTGGTATGTTTTACTTTCTTGACGGGATAGTTAACTTCTGTGGAACAGCTGATTCTTCCATGATGCCAGATAAATGGATTCGAGTTCGCATCACGGAGAGGAGGAAGCGATCATTCTGAGCTTGGATATCCCACTGGCAGGAGGAGGAAGAGAGAGTATGGCAGCCCAAGAAGGTTTTCTGAGCCAGGTGGGGATGTGGCATACATGATGTCCCCCACATTCTGTTGGCCAGAGCTCAGTCACGTGGCCTCATCTCAAGATCGAGGTGGCAGGGAAATATAATCCCCAAGTAGAAAAGTGCTTCCCAGTGCCATTTAGACTAAGAAAGAGAAGCGTGATTGTCTGATATTCTGCTGGTCATCAATGCCGTAACACACTTGTCGAGCGTTTACAATGGACCAAGCAACATTCTATGAGTTCCACCAGTATTGATGCATTTAATCCTCACACCAAAACTGGGTGGAGGTCCTGCTGTTAGTCCCATTTACGGGTAAGGAAGCTAAGGCACAGAGAGGAGGTAGTTAACTGGGATTCACACTGAGATCCTTGCTCTGGACCTTGGAGCTTGGCTTGTCTCCATCTCACACATCCCTCCTTGACTTCTCCCCGGACTTACAGCCCGCATCTGGCTCCTCGTCTCCATCCTCTGCCACAGGTCCAGGTTACACTTTCTCCATATCTCTTGTGTTCCCCTCTCCCCCAAGCAGCTTGTCCCCTCCCATCCACTGTCCCCTCTGCCACCAGTGACCTTGAAAGTCAAGTGTGGCTCTGTCCTTGCACTTTCCTACCAGTGCCTGTCTGTTGCCCTCAGGATAAAGTCCAGACTCCCCTCCGTGGCAGTCTAGGTCTATTCAGTTTGACAATATCTCCATCCTCATCTCTCACCAAGCTGTGTTCTCCAAACACTAGGCTTCCACCCCTCTGAGCTTCTCACCAGTCCCCACTCACCAAGGAGCCCAATTGTGAACTCACGCCTTTGCAATGCTGTGCCTTCTTTCTGGAATGATCTTTCCTTCTCGCATTTGTCAAATTCCCAGTTCTTCAGGACGAGGCTCAGAGACCGTCCACCCCATACCTCCCCTTGGGGCTCCCCCAGGTGGGTCCTTCACTCCCTCTTCTGTGCTTCTCAAGTTTGCACGGAGACTCCAGCCCTTCCCACACTACCTTGTTGGTTCTTTACTTGAGTGTCTCCCTCCCCAGACCAGGAGCTACTCAGGGTCAAGACAGTATCTCCTCCACCATCATTTCCATGGGGCCCAGAACAGGAGCTGAGCTCTCACACTGTCGAGCCAGGAGGAAGGGAGCCTGTGTTCTGTGGCCCGCTCTTCCCTGGCTAGATTTGACCCTAGTCAGCCTCTCTGTGAATGAACGGAGGGCATTTGTCTAGTCAGTGGTTCTTAACCCTAGGAACCTTGTAAAAATTACTGATGGCTAAGCGTTACCCCCAGCAATTCTAATTCGATGCTCCCTGGTGATTCTAATATGCAGCAGGGCTGAGGACCACTCCAGCGCTTCTCTGGCTTTAATGAGCACACAGATCCCCTGGGATCGTGTTGAAGGGCCAGCTAGGATCCAGTAGGTCTGGGGTGGGGTCAGAGGGTCTGCATTTCTCACGAGCTCCCCAGTGATGCCAATGCTGCTCGTCCAAGGACCACAGCTTGAGTAGAAAGGACTTAGATGATCTCTCCCATGGCTGGCCTGGCATTCGATGCCACTGAGAAGAGAGGAGGAGGCCTGGAGGCCTGCAGGTCAGAAAGGAGGGGTGAGGGGTGAGGGGAGGTAGTGAGGTCAGGGAGGTGGGGCGTAACTGAGAGTTGTCAGGGAGGACACGTGGGGGGGGGACATGGTGATACTTGGCACGTGGGTGGGTGGCGAAAGTTCTGGCCTGCGTGCTGTGGCACCACGGTCCGTGGTCCTGCGAATCGTAACAGCTAGTGTTTACCAGGTACTGGGCAATATTCTAGACTTCTAATAACTCATTTAATCCCCTCGTCCTTTTCATAAATGAGGAAACAGGGGCACAGAGAGATTAAATAACATACCCAAGGTCATGCAGTAGGAAGTAACAGAGCCCAGGCACCCTGGCTGCAGGGTCTGAGTGACTGACCCCTTCGCCATATGGCCCCTCTGGTTTCTGAGCCAATGCATATTCATTTCTTTGTTCATTTCACCAAATATTTGATGGCCCCCCGCTCTGAGCCAAGGTCCAGGTTGGGCACTGGGAATACAAGGGTGCCACTGCCCTGGCCCCCCCTACAGAACCCCAGCCCCTTCTGCAAGATCTACACTCATGAGCAGCTCCTAAAATCTGGCCCCAGCTGGAGTGCATGCTTGGCTGAATGGAGGGTCAACGTATAGCACCCACAGGGCTCTGGACCGGAGGCAGGCAAAGAAGCCTGGGGCCCCTGTCTCTTTCCCTGACAACCTCCTTCCCTGCCCTGCCCAGCCTCTTAAGATTTCAGTCCTCTTCAGGTCCCCTCTCCTGTCCTTGAATTTCATTGTCCCAGCCCACGAGGCACCTAACTGCTTGCCTTTTACAAAATCAATTCCATTCTATTATTTACTAATTACTTAGTTATTATTCTGATGGATGGAATAAGGCACCCAGCCCTCTGGGCTTCTGGAAGCCCACACTAATTGGATAAATAATAGATCCTCACATTGTGAGGCGGGTGAAAGCCCATGTGCTGCGATGCCATTGTTCTCTGTGTCCCTTGCTCCTGGGGACCGAGAGCCTTCACCTTCCCTCAGGTGGGCTCTCACGGAATGGGTGCCCCATTTGGTGAGCCCACTGGTTGAGGTCAGAACTCTCCCTCAGGGAACCTGGTTGCTATGGGGGCTGATGCCCTGAGCTCCAGGTGGGGGAGAGGAGACGGACATGGGGTCAGCCGGAGAGTTATCCAAGTCAGAGGGAATCAGACTGACCAAGGAAAAGTTTATCCCAGCCAGACCCTCCCTGGTCCCAGCCTCTGTCTCATGGGGTCGTCATGTTGGCATCATTGCCGCCACCATCAGGCTGGGAGCTCCAGCAGCATCCGATTTCTTTTCATCTCTGTCACCCCCAGAGCCTGTGTAGATGATGTCATGTGTATCCCATGGGAGGGGAGAGCCCAAGGATTATCATTCCAGTAGCTGTCACCAGCCTGGCATCTGCCATTCATCTGCCGTTTTGTTTGACTCCTGTTCCTAATAGCTCACGTTTGTGACACATACTTCCTATGCTAGTTTATAATACGGTATACTGTTTATTCACAATTAGTATTTCCACTTGATGAAAACCTATGGGATCTTGTAACTTACATAGCAAACTCATAAGGAGTGTTTACAATGAGCTATGCACTGTTTGAGGTGTTATTAACTCATTGAATCCTCATAGCAGCCCTGTGAAGTAGGTACAGTCATCATCTACATTTCGCAGAAATCTGAAGCACAGAGAGGTTAAGTCAACTTGTGGGTAAGTGAGGAGCTGGGATTTAAACCCAGGCGGCCTCGTTGCAGATTCTGTGCCCTAACCCTTACCTGAGCTCCTCTCCTGGTCTTTTCATTTCCAATCATTCTTCTCTTTCTCTGATGTTGTATGCCTGCCTTGATCAACATATAGGAGCTTCTAAACTTTCTGATCATGTATGCCACGCTCAGCAAAAATTTCTGAGCGTGCATCCCTCCAATATACGTATATTTAAGTGCCTATAAGTTATGTTCAGGCACTGCTATCAGGAATCAATATCTCAAAGCCCAATATAGACTTCGTGCAAGGGCCATCACTTACTATGATGGAAATAACCCACTTTTCAAATAGTCTTCTTGAGAATTAAAAATTGGGGGCTAGGGGTAATTGTTTGTCAGATTTGTCACTGGTTTTATCTCAAAGCAGCTGAAAGTAAAGGCTGTCCTTGGAAGAGAGGAGGGTCAGCTTTGTCATTTGCTTGTTTTTCTCCTGTGCTTATGTGATTTGTATTATCTTCAACCCATAGATTCTTGGGAGTCTTTTAAAGCCATATGTCCACTTCTTGAGAGCTGATTTAATGAAAAGTAGTTTGCAAACTCAGCTGCCTTGGGCAAACCTGAAACCCACGCACTGAAATACTTATGGAAGAGGGTCTGCCGTTAACCTCTCCACACTGTGGCCACCTGATTTGGGACAACCTAGAGGTCAGTTTGTAAATTAAACATTAGTAAAATATCATTTCTTTCCTAATTTTTACATGAAGATCTGAACAAAAATTCTAATATTGTCTGAACTCAGATGAATCAGCTTTAGCACCCCCTGGGTGCATATGCTGCCCCCCATTACAGTCTGTTTCTTGCTCCTTTAATGTTTATTACCATTTCTTCTATGGTTTTCCAGAGTTCTTACACATGATTCGGCCAATTTTACACAGATCAAACCTTTGACTAACCAAATAAACACTTAAAAATAGCCACAGAAAATTATTTGATTAACTAAATACAAGCTCAGAAACACTAACAGTTCTCAAAAACACTTTTATGGGTGGCATTAAGTTCAAAATAGGTGATTTGTGTTTAGTATTAAACATGGTAGAAATTCTAAGCTTGATTTTAAGAGATCAAGTAAACAAGTGCTCTGAAGGACTTGCAATTCTTGTGAACAGTCCCTGCCTACCTGTCACTTGTTGGGTCAACATTTACAGAGGAACAGTGATGGTGATCACTGCTGGAGTGATCATGGGATTAGTGGGCCCAGCTGCATTTGTATCTCCCATATAAGCATTTGAAGCAGAGAGGTTTAAAAGGGGAGGCACCTGAATCTTGGAGAGGTTAAAGGTCACACAGAGAGTTAATGGTGGAGCTGGGTTATAGCCAGGTCTTTTGATAGTGCTACAGCAAGCTTTCAAGTTGGCCTGTGAATTTTTGAAAAAATTTTGAGATTCTTTTTCATTTTTATTTACTTGATCCCAAGTCAAAACTATAAAATACGGTACATTCAGATAAGTCTACTTCTAGCTATGTTCACTTCTATTGTTTTTATTAGCTTGGGGGACTCCTTCAATTGTTTCTTCTTAAAAATATAAATAAAACACACACACACGTGTGTGTGTGTGTGTGTGTTTATATGTATTTCTCCCTGTTCTACGCAAAAAAAGGACAAACTATGCATTCTGTTCTGCACCCTCTCTTAACAATACGTCTTGGAAATTGCTCCATAACATTACTTAGACATTGTCCTCATTCTTTCATACAGCTGCATAGTAATCCATTGTATGGATGTACATAGGCTATTCAACCAATTACGTACTGATCAATATTTGTTTTTTTTTCAGTTTTTGACTGTTACAAATAATGCTTCAATGAATGACTTCTACCTACATCATTTTGTATTTCTTTCAGTGTACTTTTGGGATAGATTCCTAGAAATGGGATTGCAGGGTCAAAAGATAAGGCCTACATAATTTTGCTAGATATTGCCAAATTCTTGATAGGGAGTGCTTTTCTTTTTCTTTTTTTTTCTACCAGAATTATGTGAGAGTGCCTGTTTCCCTAAGGCTTCTCCAATAGTGTATGTTGTTAAATTTTTGGAGTTTGCCAATATGTTAGGTAAGAAGTGGTATCTTGGTTTAGTTTTAATTTGCATTTTCTATTTTTATAAGTTTAGTGGCTACATGCTTTTTTTCCCCCTGGGAACTGTCTATTCATATCTTTCATCCATTTTTCTACTGAGTTGTTGTTAGGGGTACTAACTCTTTGTGATATAAGCTTAAAAATATTTCCCCAGTTTATCATTTTTTCACTGTGCTTATTTTTTTATATAAAAAAATGAAAATTTTTTATATAGTAACTTTACTATTTTTTCCCCTTATTGCTTCTGGATTTTTAGTCATAGTTTAAAAAATGTTTTTCCAACCCCAGGTTATAAAGGAATTCACATATATTCTTTTTATAGAATTTTATTTAGTTTCTACAATTAGATTTCTGGTTCATATGGAATTTATCCTGGCATGCAATGTGAAGACTGGATCTGATTTTATCCTTTTCTATATGGCTACCCAGTTGTCTCAACACAACTTATTAAAATGTTCTTCTGGGCTTCCCTGGTGGCGCAGTGGTTAAGAATCCGCCTGCCAATGCAGAGGACACGGGTTTGAGCCTGGGTCCGAGAAGATCTCACATGTCATGGAGCAACTTGGTCTGTGCACCACAACTACTGAGCCTAAGCTCTAGAGCCCGTGAGCCACAACTACTGAGCCTGTGTGCTGTAACTACTGAAGCCCGCATGCCTAGAGCCTGTGCTCTACAAGAGTGGCCACTGCAATGAGAAGCCTGCACACCACAATGAAGGATAGCCCCTGCTTGCCACAACTAGAGAAAGCCTGCACACAGCAATGAAGACCCAATGCAGCCAAAAATAAATAAACAAACAAATAAATACATTTAAAAATAAATAAATTAAATTAAATTAAATTAAATTAAATGTTCTTCTGGGACTTCCCTGGTGGTCCAGTGGTTAAGACTCTGTGCTTCCACTGCAGGGGGCACATGTTTGATCCCTGGTCGGGGAACTAAGATCCTGCATGCCATGTGGTATGGCCAAAATAAATAAATAAGTAAACAAATAAATTAAAATAAAATAAATTTAAAAAATAAAATAAAATGTTCTTCTTTGCCGCCATTGACTTGAAATGCTACCTTTATCATATACTAAATTTCCATATACGCTTGTGTTTATTTCTGGATTTTGATCAACTTGTACACCAATACTATACTGTTATATTATAGAGGCTTTAAAACATATTTAATATCTTTTAATGCTAGGATCCCTTATTACCCTTCTTTTTTAGTTTTTTTTTTCTTTTTTTTGGTTACTCTTACTAGCTTTCTTCCTTATGAATTTTGTAATCAACTTCTGATGCTCCAGGGAAAAATAGACGGTATTTTGGGAGTGGGAGATCTCAGTAAATTTATAAATTAACTTATGGAGAATTGGCATTTTTACAACGTTGAATTTTTCTACCTGAGAACATGGTATATACATCAATTTACTCAAGTGTTCATATTCGCATTTCAGGAACTTAAAACTTTTTCTTCCTATAGATTTTACACATTTCTTGTTAAGTTTATGTCTAATTTTTTTTTAAGTTTTGCTATTATAAATGGAGTCTGCTCTGCTGTTTTTTATAATTTCTAACATAATTTTTTATATTTATGAAGACTATTGGCTTCTGCATGTTAATTTTATCTTACTACTTTGCTAAATTCTCAACATTTATAGCAGTTTTTCCATATTCTTTTGGCTTTTCCAAATATATATAGTCATATCATCTGCAAATAGGGATCGTTTTTACCTCTTCCTTTCTGGTTCTTATACCTCTACTTCCTTTCTCTTATCTAATTGCATTGATGAATCTCTCCAATGCATGTTAAATAGTCACAATGTGCTGTTTTAAAATGTGCTGTTGGTTTTTGTTTGCTAGTATTTTATTTAAGATTTTTCTATCTGTGGTCATAGGTGAGACTGGTGGGGCCTGTTTATAAACCTTTCCATGGTAACCATGGCTTAAGCATGGGTGACAGCATGAACTGCAAAGATTCTTATTAACTTCACTTTGTGTCTCTTTCCTCTCTTCTTCCTCCACACTGGCTGGTGTTATCACCTTCAAAATATACCTTCCCTTTGCTTCCTTTTTCTCACCCTCCATTGGTTTTTTATTCTTCTCCATTCACCCTGATGTTTGCTTTCTGTTCTTTCTCTTTCCTGGGAATCTATGAATTTTGATGGGATTGGATAAGTGAATAGACCTCAGACTCACACAGACCAACCTGGTATTGAATCACAGCTCAGCCACTTATCAGTTCTGTGACTTTGGGCCAATTGTAGAATCTTTTCAAGTCTCAGCTTTCTCATCTGTAAAGTGGAAATGATAATAGTGCCTTACTTCACAGTATTGCTGATAAGAGTAACAGATGAAACAGACAGTACAATTAACACGTGTCTGTTATAGCTCACCAAACCCATCCTTTCTTCCTGAGCATATTCTTAAAAAGCATTTCCATTTTTCCTTGCAGTTAGGTGTGACCAGGTGCCTGTGCACTAGCCAGTGGAATATGATCAGAATAATGTGTGATACTTACAGGTAAGGGCCATAAAAAACTTCCCACAGGTAATTGTCCATGCTTTTCCCCTTCTGCTAGTTTCATGCAGACAAGCAAGGTGCAGATGGTGGAGCTGCAATGTGGAAGGAGGCTGGGCCCCTGCATTGCCATGTGGAGGAGAGTCACTCGTTAATCAGAAACATAGTTTCAGACTTTACTTGAATACAGAGTAAACTTCTACCACGTTTGACCCATTGTCCTTTTCAAGGTTTGCTTGATACAGCAACTAGAATTACCCTAAGTAATACCATGCTCAATAAACATGACTTCTTCCCATCCCTCACAACCCATCTCACAATGCCAGCTCCCTGGTGAGACTTTCTCCAACCTCCTCAGGCAAAATTAACGTCATCTGTCTCTGTGCTCGCAGGTCACTTAGCACAAGCCCTGCCTGAATCACAAACTGGATTGTGGATTCTTTGTTTATTTATCTTCTCTAGTCACCTGGCCCACAGCTGGTGTTCCGCAAGGGTTGGTGGGTTGAATGAAGAATGTGTGTAGTATGAAGATGCATCAAATCCATGTTCTAATAAAGATGGAAGGCTAGCTGATGTCTGCAAAAGGGTGTGGAAATAACACACTCACCTGCTCGTCCAAATTTAAGTCTCAAAGCAAACTGTTGGCCTAGTTACAACATTGGGTCACTGCCAGAGACAGCTCTTAGTAAAGGCTCTTGTTTTTGCACTGGTACAAATGACGTGGATTGCACGGGCCCTTCATTTCCTACCACGTAAGGTTCAAGCCTTGGCTCTGTCTGGAATTGGCTGTGCAGCCTTGGACATGTTACCCCTTCCCCCGCCCCCAGCCCCGGACTCACCCCTCCAGCTCAGAGAGCTGTACCTGGGAGCAGGAGAGATAACTTCTGACCTGAATGTGGGCCTAGGGGAGCTGAGCGACAGGGACCTGAGGCTGGGGGAGGCCGCCCTATGGCTTCTCTGGGGTCCCAAGTGGCATTCGTGTCAGCAAATACCAGAATTATGGGCCCAGGCCTCAGCTCTCCCTGCCTCGCCCAGCTCAGCCCCAGCCAGTCTCACTGCTCCAAGCTCCCCGTAGGCAGGGCCACTATATTTGGAAGAGATTCTGGGGATCGCCACCACCGCAGAAGTCCTGCAAAATTAAAACAATACTGGAAACACCATAGTCCAAATGAGTTCTGATTTTTTTCATGATTATTATTTTGACAGTGCTTTTACAACATTACATATCAACATCTTTCTAAAATGTTTTATTTTTCCTCATTCATTTTTGGTGACCCTGCTTGTAGTCTTCTTCAGCACCTGCTGGGCCTCCTGTGTTAGGATCCAGGAGGCAAGTGATACTCATCTGAAAGCACCTTGAAAATTGCGCATCCCTGGTGTCTGTGGGAGCGGAGCCCAATTCCTGTCCGTGTGGGTAGGTGCTGATACTTCCCTTCACACGTGGCTGGAGAGGAGCCAGGTCTCAGAGCTGCAGCACCTCTCTCCAGTTCCCGTGGCACTTGGCACTCGGAGGAGGAAGGAAGTCTTGCAAGCTGCCGAGTGTGGGGTGAGGGTGTGACAAAGGGTGCAGGGACGGGAACGGGTGGGCAATGGAGAAGCTGAGCTGGGAGGAAAGTGAGTCGGGAGGGGCCCGTAGAAAATGCCACCTGTGTCATCACTTTGGCTCTGGATGAGGCAGAAAAATGTGGAACAAGCCCAGATGGTGCTTGGTGGTACAGGGGATTAGGGGCTTGGGACTGGGGAACAAGGAACCCCTGACTGGACTTCCAGCCTTTCTTCTGATGTTCCAATAGTGGCAGTGAAGCAGAACAGTTAAAAAGAATGCACTTTAGAGCCAGACTGACCAGATCCACATCTGGGCCCCATCATGACCTTGGAAAAATCACTTAATGTTTCTGAGACAGGAGGTGGTCCAAACTGGAAGGGATCAAAAAAGCCAGCTAGTCCAGCAACCTCGTTTTACAGAGGACGCTGCTGAGATCTTGAGTGGGGAAGGAGCTCTCCAAGAGTCCCAGCTAGTAGGAGGCAAGCTGGAGTCTGAACCACGGACTTCTGACTCCCAACCAAGTACTTCATCCGGTACATCATTGTGAATATTGGGTACAAACAACATCCACCCACCAATTCCCCCCATTTAACCAGTTATCCCTCCAACCATCCATCATCCATTCACAGATCCACCAACTGTGCCATTTACCCACCCATCTTCCTCATTCCATGCATGACCCATCTATCATCCATCCATCCACCTATCAGTCTATCCAGCTAGTCCTTATCCATCCATTTACCCACCATCCTATCCACCATCCATCTATCCACTCACTTATCTACCCATCTTTCCATCCAACCACCATGACATCCATCAACCCGGGGGAAGAGAGGGGGAATGACTGTTGGGTACATAACCAACAGTGTTTGCCATAGGGTGTGAAGCTGAAATTATTACTATTAAACCTGTTGTTCTTAATTCAATTCAAAGTGATTACTGAGTTGCTATTAAGTTCATAGCTTTGTGCTAAGCACTGCTGGGTAGGGGTAGGGATTCAGAAAAAAAAAAAACCCCACAATACATAAAATATTTCCTCCTAAAGAAATAGGACAACTAAAAGCAATTCTAGACCCTGGGTTGGGTCTTAGCTTGGGAAAATAAAAGGACTATAAAGGACATTACTGAGACAATTGGTGAAATTCTAATATGGACTATACAATGGATAATATTATTTTCCTGGTATGGTTAATTTCCTGATTTTTATAACTGTCCTGTGGTTTTATAAGAGAATGTCCTTTTTCTTAGGAAATTCACACTGAAGTATTTAGGAATAAAGGGGCATGAAATCTTTGACTTACTTGCAAATGATTTCAGAAAAAAATTTTTTTATTATATATATAAAAATATATAAAATGTATAATACATATTAACACTGTAATATATGGTAATATATATGGAGAGAGAGAGGGAGGAAACAAATGGGGCAAAAAGTAAGCAATTAATGAATTTGGGTCAAGAATATAAGGAAGAGCCTTTATATTCTTGCAAATTTTTTGTCTGTTTGAAATGATATGAAATAAAAAGTCAGTCCCCCAAATCAATAGTTCCTTTGTGTTAGAGCTTATAATTAGATGAGGGAGATACCCATTGGAAACTCAAACACATATGAGGAGGAGAAGATGCCCATTAACTTGTGAGTGTTTGTGTTCCCCTCCCCCACCCTGCAATGTACATCATAAAGAACCGGAGGGGAGAGAATGAAAGTAAATCTGTAGGGGCTGGGGCTGGGATGGGCTTTTGAGAGCTGCAGCTTCAGGCTGTATGAGAACCTGGGAGTTGCAAAGGAGCTTCTGAGAAGTCTGCTATGGATGATGAATTTGTTTTTCAAGCATCAAGAATAAAGACTGAAATGTCTTTTAAAATTACTTCTGGTTGCTTGACTGTCTTTGAGTGCAACTCTATGCAAAGACTGGCCACACGGAGCCCTGCATCTTATCCCTGTAACAGGTTTATAACTACTCCCTATCAATGAGGACTACAGCAAAGAGGTGACTGAGGAATGGGTTGGTCAGAGAAGGTCTACCTCTGATAGTCATTGGAAAATATTGACGGTGGAGCTTGAGGCGTAAGTGGCAGCTGGCTAGGCAGAGAGGAAGAGGAAGCTATGGGAATCCAGTGAGAGAGGGGAAAGTCACAGAGAAGATGGGTATTTATGGAGCACCGTACTAGGCCCTTTTACATACCTTCATTTCACTTAATCCATACGATATCCCTGCTAATTACTCACTGTTAGTTCTATTTTACAGGTAAGGAAACTGGGTCGCAGGGAGATTGCCTATACTGCTGGTAAATGGCAGAAGCAAGAATTGCATGACTCTAAAGACCTTTGATGTCACAATGCCTCAGGAAGGAGCATGGCTCGAGGAGATGGTAAGGACACATGAGAATAGGATGTGTCTGAAGGGAATGGCCTTGAATGCTAGTGTTAGGGGAACCACTGACGGAAACCACCCTCCCTGGTCAGGCATGATAGTAGCCTGCATGAGTTATCTTACAACAGGAGGTCCTGGTAAGGAACGTGGAACCGGAAGAATTCGGGAAAGGCCAAGAAGAGGGAGGAGACACCGCTCTATATGTCCCTAACAATCTCCCAGAATCCTTCTCGCTGGAATCCATCTTGCCTGAGTGATGTGCACGCCACCAGGAAGGACCCTGAGTCAGAGTGATTGGCCAGAGACAACCTGGAAACTAACCCCATCACCATAAAACCCAAGACTGCGAGCCACGTGGCAGAGCAGTTCTCCTGGGTTGCCTTACCCTGCTGCCCTCCACCAGGGCACCTGCTCCCAATAAAGTCTCTTGCTTTGTCAGCACGTGTGTCTCCTTGGACAATTCATTTTGGAGCCTACTCTCGGACCCTGGAAGGTGTCCCCCTTCCTGCAGCACTAGGATTAAGATCCCAGGCTTTACAAATACAGATTCCCAGAAAACTACTAGAGGGAAAGGGCCTGGTGGACGTAGAATATTAAGAATTGGGGCCGGGGGACTTCCCTGGTGGCGCAGTGGTTAAGAATCCACCTGGCAATGCAGGGGACACGGGTTCGAGCCCTGGTCTGAGAGGATCCCACATGCTGCAGAGCAAATAAGCCCATGCGCCACAACTACTGAGCCTGTGCTCTAGAGCCCGTGCTCCACAACAAAGAATAGCCCCCGCTCGCCGCAACTAGAGAAAGCCCACGTGCAGCACCGAAGATCCAACACAGTGAATTGGGGCCGGGTATTACCAGTCTTATCCAGCCACAACAGCAGTGGTGACACAGAAGGCCACCTCTTAGCGGGCCTGGTTGGTAGACCTCTCAGCCTGATTGAATATCCTCAGGGTAGAAACTGCTTCTTTCACCATGGCACCAGGCACATTTAAATTCAGAGAGAAGGATTTGTGATTCTGTGTGGGCAGACTC
>NW_020185338.1:2141030-2180629 GCF_003031525.2 Neophocaena asiaeorientalis asiaeorientalis | reverse complement strand
ACAGCTGTTCAATTATTCCAGCCTCCCTCTGCTTGGTGACTTGGACTGAAGCCCTGCCCACCTGGCCAGCCGTGACTCCAGGCCCAACCCCTCCGGGATGGGCAGAGGGGCTCAGCATGTGACACAAGGGCCCAAGAGAAGGCTGAAGTTTGCAGGAACGGCTTCAGGGCAGCATGAAGGGAGCAGTGAAAGCCAGAAAAAAGTCATTTGGGATTTCAGCAAAGTCGAAGTAGGATTCTCCTGACTGGGCCAGGGCTCTGTCTCCATCTTTCAGATGATGGCAGTGAACTATGACAGTGCCCTGCAGGATGGCCGAGCCACGAGATGGAAGGAGCCTGGGTCTCTGAAGGACAGTGAGGAGGACAGCTGACTAACCACCCTGAATACTCAGCCAGGACTAGCGTGAGCAAAAATAACTTCTGTTGTGGAGAATCTGTTGCATGTTTGGGCCTATTTGTTACAGCAGTTAGCCTACTCTAGCCAATACACAGTCTGAATCATCAGGGTGTCATGAAAAGAGCACCCTACTCCTGGTTCTATCACCAATTCACTCTGTCATCTTGGACCAGTCACTGTTCTGGGCCTCGGCTTCACCATCTGTGAGAAAAGAGTATGAGCTAGGTGATTTCCGAAGTCTCTTCTATTCTACAGTTCTACAAGTCTGTTTTCTAAAAGCTGGGTGGTAATACTTGAGAATAGAAATCCAGTCAAATATTTGACAAAATGCTCCCAATCATCCTTACTAATAATATAGTAAAATGGAACCTTGCAGGTTGTAGGTGGAGACTGGTCACAGCAGGTTGATTAATGATACCTAAGGAGCACTGATAAGTAGATCAATAACAACTGGGAAAGGAGGTCTCTAGTGACATGCTACAGGGCTCTTTGAAAATCAACAATTTGGATGAACACACAGAAAGGAAGCTGAGAAAATACAGAGCTTTCTCCACTTACAGTGGGGTTACATCCCGATAAACCCCATGGTAAGTTGAAATCACTGTGAGTTGAAAATGCACTTAACACACCTAACCTAACGGACATCATCGCTTAGCCTAGCCTATCTTAAAGTGCCCGGAACACTTATATTAACCTACAGCTTGGCAAAATCATCTAAAACAAAGACTTTTATAATGAAGTGTTGAATAGCTCATGTCATTTACTGAAGACTATACTGAAAGTGAAAAACAGAATGGTTGTCTGGGTACAGAATGGTTGTAAGTGTATAACCGTTGTTTACCCTCGTGATTGCTGGCTGACTGGGAGCTGTGCTCACTGCCTACTGCCCAGCAACACGAGAGAGGATTGTACCATATATCACCAGCCAGGGAAAGATCAAAATTTAAAGTATGGTTTCCACTGAATGCATACTGCTTTTGCACCATCGTTAACGTCAAAAAATTGTAAGTTAAACCATTGTGAGTCAGGGACAGTCTGTATATGGAAAACACAAAGCTGGGAGGGCTGGTTTATAGACGGATGAGGGACTCATGGTTCAAAATAGTCTTTATTAAGCAAGGAGTTGGGACAAAGACAGCAAAGGAGAATGAACCAAGATGAATGCAGGTCCTGCAAAACTCAAGGGCTGGGGCACTTGTTTTGGCAATAGGCCTCAGCGACAGGCTGTGCAAAAGTGCCCTGGGCATTTCTGTTGACCACAGGTTCTCATGGAGCCAATGCCTGGTCATGGCTGCTGAAATCCACAGCATCTGATGCTGCACCAAGCAGTCACACAGAGGATCCTAGGAGGGGACACCAAGGGAGGTGCCCATCCTGAAGGTCAGGCCATACCTGGGATCTCTTGTACCATTTAGGGGACCACTGATGCTTTGGAACAGGGGTCCGAAAACTTCTTCTGTAAAGGGACAGGTAGTAAATGTTTTAAGCTTTGTGGGCCATACAGTGTCTGTCTTGACTATTCAGCTTGGCCTTTGTAGCACAAAAGCAGCCATAGACAATAATAAATGAGTCAGTGTGTCTGTGTCCTAATAAAACTTTATTTACAAAACAGGTGGTGGGCCAGATTTGGCCCTTAGGCTGTAGTTTGCAATCCCTGCTTTAGAAAGAGGCAGACATAAGTGACTGGAGTGGTGAGGGTCCTGGAGGTTGGGGCATATGTGGATTGGTCAAAGAAAGGAGTGGAATTCACTATGGAGAGTTAGGTGTACCCACTCAGTGGTCTCAGAAGGAACACCGTAATGGGGGGGAGTCACAAAGAGGCTTAATTACATTCATGCCAATAAGGACACCATAAACCAACAAAGAGATGACTGTATCATCGGAGGTGTGCAAGCAGAGGCTGGGGGATGGGGGAATTGGGCTGGGTACTCTTTAATGCCCAGTCCTGCTCTGGAGTGAAAAGGTTTTCTACCTCTCATGACGGCCCTGTCTTCCCATCCTTCCCAGTACTCAGTGCTGAGCTGGTACATCCTGCCCACATACTGAGGCATGAATAATACATTGGAGATGGAGCCACAGTCCCTTTGATCATGAAGCTCCAGGAGTCGGGGAGACATTTGTAGGGCTGGCTTGGTAGGAGACTCGCAGTGAGCCCTGTGGAGGATGGCGAGCCTCTGGCTGCAGATACACGCTCCTGCCCTTATGGGTGATAGAAAGCTGCCTCCTACAATGGGGGGCCTGGCCCAGGACTGAGCATTCAGAGCTCCCCCCATGACCGAAATGGTGGGAAGGAGTTGGATGAGTTAATTTCTCTGGTCCTTCTCAGCATAGGTGTCTTGGGGACAGCAGATGGAAGCATAAACCTCACTCATTACTTTTGGCTGACCACTGGAAGGAGGCTTGCTAATAGAAGTGGGACCTCCAGGTTTCTTGAGACAACATTCTGGATCCCCTCACCTCAGTTCTGTAAGGTCACGACCGAGCTTGACTAGGTCTGACTCATTCAATTTTGCAGTAAACCTATGGAATGGCAGGCCGGCCATGAGGTTTTGGTTACTAGTAACAGAAACCACAACTCACCTGACTACATAGAAGCATAGAAGCAAGTGACTCAGTACCAAGGGTATGAGACCCAAGTCCAGGTTAGTGAGGTGCCTGCTCAGGTAAAAGAACCTGCAATTCCAAATGGCTTAAACAGTGAAGAAATCCGTCCATTATCTTAGCAACAATCTTCAGTAACATGGGGCCCCGCCTCCCTGGCCACAGCTGATTGGACCCGGAGAAAGCACCAGACTCAGAGCAGCCAATCAGTGGCCTGGCCAGCAGCCCGTGGGATGGTCTGGAGGGGGAGTTCTGTGCCGTCAGAGTGCCAGCAATTGAGATGTCCAGGCTGGACGCCTTGGAAATTTGATCCAGAGAGTTGGAGAGAGTGGGACAAGCCTTAGAGGGATCTGAAGACAAAAGTCCCACCCAAGGTAGTGAGTAGAGGAGCATGAACGACAAGGATACAGAAACCAGGAGAAAACAAGGAGCCAGCCTGGAGAGGGCCTGGTCATCTTTAAAGCCAGAGCTGAAGCGAGTCTTTCCCAGTTCCCAGTTTGTGCTGGTCTTTATACATCTGGCCAAGTGGCTCACCATGGAGGTCATGCCTAGTGACTGGCCTGGCTGAGTTACTATCTTTGCTGCTCCCACAATATCTTTATACATGATCTCCCACCAACCCCTCACCATCATCTGAAAGGTTCTGAGGAGTGCAGTGAACCCCCTGGAATTCTAAGCCTCTTGTAGGAGTATGATGGGCATAGGCAGACCTGAACCCTGGGTCAGATTCTCAATCCCCAGGGTCCCCCAGGGGAAATGAGGGGGTGCTGGGAATGGCACCCAGGTCTCTGGCTCCCTGAACCTCCCAATGCCATCTCTAGGACAGGAGCCTCCTCTGGGCCTGAGAGAGCGAGCGCTGGTCAGCCAAGGCCAGGAAACTCAGCCAACAGTGGTGCCCGGCAGGTGTGGGCAGTTGGCATTGCCCTCCACTCTGGCTTCAACCAGGAAGGTCGGTGTGGGGTGCAGGCAGTGGGAGGGGAAGTGGGGACAGGGTCTTCAGAGCATGGACATGTGCTGCCTGTGCCCCTCTGTGTCCCCCTGCCCCTTCATTTCATTAGCAGCCCCTGGTGTTTCTTAGACGATGGAGACCATCCAGACACCACAGTGGCTGAGAATGCAGTCACTGGCATCCAGCCAAACTCCTGAGTCTGCCAGTTACTGGGCAAGTCACCCAACCTCCCTGGGCCTCCACTTGCCCATCTGTGAAATGGGGATGATGATAGTACCTACCACATAGTGGTGAGAGGGTTAAATGAACTCACATGTGTAAAACACTCGGAACAGTGCCTGGTGCATAGTATGTGCTCAATAAACACCAACTACTGTTCCTAAGGGCAAGGGCTCAGGGAAGGGAGCGGGAAGGAGGACCTAGAGAAAGGAGAAAAGAACATAGAAACATCGGAAGAGGGAGAAGGGAATGAAAATGGCAGAGGAAATGTGGGGTCTGCTTGGGTACTTGCCCTACCCTCACCCAGGGCCTGCTCAGGGCTCACTTTCTTGTTCTTCCCTCCCCCATATGCTCTCCCCGGAATTCTGAGGAATTCTGCTTCCACCCCCCAGCAGTTGCCATGGTGATGGAAACCTGGACCCAGTGGAAAGTTCTCTGTGCTTGGCAACGAGACTGCAGCACCCTGCCTCCTGCCTGCCTGTGCGTGGGCGGCCAGCTACGACTGCTGCCAGATTCAGGGCCAGCACAGCCGCTCCCTCTCCATGGAGACCAGCCCTCCCCCCATAGAATCTAGGATGGGAGCCCTGGCATGACTGGCACCAAGTGCCCTCAGGGAACATCTATCCTGTCCCACTTTATAGGTGGGACATTGGGCCTGGGAGGTGACATGGGTGACACAGGGCTCCTGACACCCCTGTATTCTCTCTTCTGGGCTCAGCTGTGAATCCTGCAGGCATGGGTACCTGAGGACATCACAGCATTGGCTAAATGGCAGGGCAGGCCAGCCCCAGAGAACTGGGCAGCTGCAGAGAGCCAGGGGGGACACAGGAAAACAATGGGACTCTGGGGAGGGCACCACTGTCCCCTTCCCACGTCACAGTTGTCGGTGGGGTTTGCTGGGGTGCTGAGTTTGCTTTCCTCCCAACAGCCCTGACTTTTAGCCAAAGTGAGGTCACAAAACCAGCCTTTAGCAGCCCCCCTCTGGCCTTTCCTGACAGGGTCCCACTGCCCAGTCTCAGCTTCTTCCTCCACCCCTTCCCTTCCCCCCAGACTGAGCCTTGGTTCCCAGAAGGAGACCAACTATTTCCTTCAGGTGTTGGTAGGTCCTGGCTTCTCCTACTTCTCACCTACTCAGCTTCTTCTGTGTGATGTTTCTTCTATGGATCCCATATTTTCAAAACGTTGTCCCTTGAGCAAAACGTCTTTATTGAGTGGTTATGCTCGCACAGCTCATTTTTCTTTTTTTCACAGCTCATTTTTGGTTATCAAAATCCTTTACACCCCAGGTTTGACTGCTCCAGAGGCAGAGACACGGGACTTGTGTGGTTGTGTGGGGGACACATGGGACAGTTCCAAGAAGTGAAAACTGACGCTAGCTCAGGACTCATGGTCCCCACACCTTAGAATCCTGCAGGTGACAGTCCCCAGGTTGGTGACAATGGGATTTCTCCCAAGTCCCACAAACCGCCAGTGGGTAGGATGTGGATTGTCTTGGGAGCTGTGGCTACTGACCAGACTGAGGCCGGGATGGGGCAAAGCATGCCTACCCGCATTTCCTGTGAGTCTCGAGTGTCCAGGCGTTTGGGGTATATGAAAGACTCTTGCGGTTGCTGCCGAGAATCCAGCTCTTGCCAAGAAGGGGTCTCCCACCCTGTTTCTGATAATATGACTTGGACAACAAAACAACTTATTAGAAGCAAAGGGCTTTCCTCATGTGATCTTAGTGACCCTGGAAGCTGTTACCCAAAGACTAGAGACTAAGCCCATGAGTCCTAATTTTCCACGGAAGCTAGGATTTGGAAAATTCCCTTAGAGATAGATGTAGTCCAGTGTCTTCATTACCCAGCGGTGTGAACTGCAATCTAGAGGGGGGAGTGATGGCATAGGCAGGGGATGGGTACCAGATCCAGAGCCAAGGGGTAGGGGCTCAAGATCCACCTCTGTCACTCCTGAGCTAAGTGATTACAGAAGAATTGCATCACTTCTCTAAGCTTCAGGCTTCCCATCTATAAAATGTGGCCACTGTTCATTCCTTCACCAGGTCATGTGTCCCATAGGGGAAGAACCATGTCAATCTCTTGTTTCTCTTCCACGTTCCTACTACAGAGAGCCTGGTATAGTAGCCCTGGTGAAATCAAAGCGTAGGAACAAACCATGAGGGCGTTCCTTCCTTAGACCATCCACCTCTCATTCATTTCATTAATTCATTTGTTTGTTCAACCAAAATTTATTGTCATCACTTATGTGTTGGGGGCACATCAGTGTGGTAGACAGACAAGTTTATCATTAACTCATGGGGTCAGGTAAGTGGTCCCCACACACTGGGATGTGGGAGGTACAGAACATAGAGGAGACCACCACCTTTAGTTTTGCAGAACCTGAGAAGCCTTCCTGAGGAGGTGACAACTCAGCCAAGACCTCAAAGATAAGGTTTAATACAAGCAAAAGAAGTAGGATTAGAGTTCTAGGAAAGATAAATATAAACTGGAGGGGGAGAGGTCCTCTGGGGCCACACCATTCCCCTTCCCCCCGCCTCTACTTCCCAAAGAAACAACCTCACTCTGAGCAGAGACCAGAGAGGTGGTTCAGGACCACGGAGAGCACCGTAGGGACTTCCCCACCATTTTGACCTTGCTAATTCGAAGGTGCACCACTTGGGCTAAGACCTGAGGAGAAGGGCAGGGCTGTGGCGGTTTGGGAACCACCTGGTTAGAAGAAGAGGTAGGAGAGTCTGGGGACCTGACTGAAGTCCAGGGTACCAACTGTCACCTCTCCAGCTGGGTGATGGCTGTAGTCACCAAACCCAAGAGGAGCCTGGTGAGCAACCCCTAGGCATGGGAGCCCAGGAGCCCTGCTGGCCACAAAGAAAACAGCAGGATGATTGAGACAAGTGGTTCTCAAACTGTTTAGAGTCAGAAATCCCTTTGAGAATCTGCTAAATAATAAAGAATAAATTTAGAAACGTAGCATGATAAATACGAAAATCATATAGCATGTCAGAAGGTGATATATGTTGTGGGAAAAACAGCCCTCCCTCCCCAATTAAAAAAAAAACAGACCCAAGTGAACCGAATGTTCTGGTATAATTTAGGAGGTTTTTTTTCTTTCTGGCATTCTAAAATCATCTCTTTATCATTTATTTATTTATTTTTATTGCAGTGTAACTGATTTGCAATATTATGTTAGTTTCAGGTGTACAATATAGTGATTCCGTGTCTTTGTAGGTTATACCCCATTTAAAGTTATTATGAAATATTGGCTACATTCCCTATGCTGTATACTATATCCTTGTAGCTTATTTATTTTATACATAATAGTTTGTAACTCTTAATCCCCTACCCTTATCTTGTCCCTTCCTCCTTCCCTCTCTCCACGGGTAACCACTAGCTTATTCTCTGTATCTGTGATTTTTAGCATGCCCGAGCCCTCCATGGACACAGTTAAGAACCAGTCCCCCTCCAGGGTATAACCCACTCTACATGAGTGTAAGGGAGGGGGAGGGAGGATAGGTGGCGAGAGAAGCTGGCTGAGTCTGCCTGGATCCCCAGGAAGGTACTGGGGGCTCCATGCTTCCTGACCAGCTGCTAGGGGCATCCCCAGCCTCCTGGATCCTGACTTACTTGCAGTCCCATCTCTCCATCATCATATTTATTGATTGATCATCTATGTTGGATCAGTCACTGTTCCAGGTGTTTAGAAAATATCGGAAAAAGTAAAGCCAATGCCCCAAGGGAGCTTTTACTCTAGTGGATGAATACAGATTGTAAATAATCAAATAACTGAAAATTATATAGTATATTCAAAGTGGTAAGTGCTATGCAAAGAAAGGAAGAAACCTGGTAGGTTAAGATGGATTGGGGGCACCCAGGATGGGCTGGGTGGGGGAGGGGCAGTTGCAATTTTAAATACGGAGGAAAGAGTGGGTCTCACTGTGGAAGTCACCCCTGAGCAAAGACTTGAAGAGGGTGTGGGCCGTGGCCATGCAGACACAGAAGGGAAGAGGTCCAGACCAAGGAAACAGCCACTGTGGAAGCTGCAAGAAGGGGACCGTGCCTGGTGTATTGGAGGGATGGCAAGGACCAGTCAGGGAGTAGGGGAGGGGGCAGCAGGGGACCAGATCGTGGGGAGGCTTCACCAGGCTGGTAGCCAGAGCAGTGGAGGAAACAGGTCAGATTCTGGATAGAGTCTGAAGGTAGAAACAACAGGATTTGCCGAAGGATCAAATGTGGGATGGAAGAGAGAGAGAGAGAGGACTCAAGGATGACTCTGAAATTTTGACCTGAGCACCTGGAAAGATGGAGTTGCCGTCCACTGAGATGAGGAAGCTGTGGAGGGGGCAGGAGGGGACAGAACGAGAGCTCAGTTTCAGCTGTGTTCTTTTCGAGATGTTCATTGAACATCTCGGTGGAGACACTGAGGAGGCATTTGAAATATGTGCTGGATTTCACAGCCCAGAGTGGCTCGAATGGCTGGCTGCCTGAGCCCAAGTGCCCATCAGAGCTGGCATGTTCCCTCACGCATCTCCCATCACTGCTTGCACGTCCCCAGGGATGGGTGCTCACTGGCTGCTGAGGCGGCCCGTCTGTCTGAACAGTCCTGACTGAGAGAAGTTCTTCCTGCACTGAGCAGACTTCTGTACCAGGGCTCTAAGGACCGCAGAAAGAAACGCAGATGAGAGACACTGGGTCGCCGCCTCCGGTGTAAGAGAGTGACATGTAGAAGAGATATATGGGTTCCTGACACCTTCCCAGGGTCTGGCTGCAATCCTTTATGAGACTGGGTTTCCCCAAGATGCCTGGAGCTTCCCCACAGATGTTCCCTTTCTCTTAAGCTGGCTCCAGCGGGCTCTGCTCCTGCCACCTAGACCCCTGCCCAGCCAAACCAAGGACTAACAGAAGGGCTGTGAGGACTGGGTGAGAGAATGTGCTGAATGCTTAGCCCTGTGCCTGGTGAAGAGAAGGTGCTAGATGCAATGAGATAATCACCTGTGACAGAATAATCACCTGTGTTCCAGAAACATCCAGAAAGGCAGTGGTCAGGAGCCTTGAGTTAAGTCCTAAGAGGTGGGTAGGAGTTAACCAGATGAAGGGAGGGAGGAAGGGCTTCCCTGTCCTCAGGACATCTCTTCTCCATACTGAGCAGCCCAGCTCCTGCCACGGCCACGCACCCTCCCCTATGGCTAGTGTGGTCCTGCCCCTTACTGGCCGTGCCCAGCACAGAGCTGTGAGAGAGAACATAGGACTTGTGTAAAGAAAGTTCACAGACTAGAGCCAGATATTCAAATTCAGACCCTTTGCTTACTAGCTGTGTGACCTTAGACAACTTAACCCTTTTGTGCTTCAGTTTCTACTGCAGACAAGGGGATAGTAAGAGAACCTACCTTGTAGACTTTTGTGACAACAAAATGGGATAATGCCTGGAAAGAGTCTAGACATGGTGAGCGCTCAAGAAGTGTGAGCCTCTGTCATCACAGATGGAGCCTGACGTTGTACTGGTCTCTGCCTCCGCTCCGTCCAGCCACCCCTGGTCTGCCACGGTTCACAAGGCTTGCTCCAGCGCGTGAGCTCAGGAGACCCCATTTCACAAAGAATGAAATGAAGGTGACTCTGAGTGGCCAAATGACATTTCTTAGACCCTAGAGCTGGTTCAGGGCAAACTCAGCCCAGGGTCTGGCTCAGGAGAGAGGCAGTTACCGAGGGACCCAAGTGAAGGGGTGGTGGGAACTCAGGGCTGCAGCAGGAAGCAGAGGAGACAGGCAGGGCTGAGGGGAGAGAGAGGCAGTTTCCAGCAGGAAGAGGGAGAGGAAACCCAGCAGTCTCCCCAGGGGCAGGGGAAGGTCAGACCCCAGACACCTGGCCGTTCCGTTAGGTCCTCACAGACCCCTCTTGCTTCGACTCTGGGTCCTGGGATGCAGCAGAAGTCATTTGCTGAGTCACCCAGCAGCTGGGACAGCCCCAGAACTTCCTCAGGCTTCCTGCAGAGCCGGGCTGCCTGAATCAGCTCACCCCATTCAGTTCCATGCCCCTGCCCAGCGTCACCTCTGAGCCTCAGCCTCTGCTCCGGCCTGGCCACTAGCTGATGGTGTATCCTTGGGCAGGTTGCTTACCTCTTAGACCTACAAACTGCCTAGTGGGGGTTCCCATCACCAGAATGCAGTCGCCAGGAAGCCAGGGACTTCGATGGCCTGTTCGCTATGTATCCCAGGACCTACAGTGCAGTCAGGTAGATGGTGCTTAGAGAGTATTTGTCAAGTAAGTAAATGAATGTATGAATGAATGCCCAGCTTTGGTCTGACGGCAGTAGTGGAAACCAGATAATAGGCTGCAAAGTTCAACTTGGTCCCGTCTCCAGATCTGTGCACACACTGGAAACTGGACCCCTCCTTCAGGATGCTTCCAGGCCTCAGACTCCTTATAACTGAACCCATTCATTGCCTGCCCCCCGACCCCAGCTTCTGCTCCGCATCATCGCCCCTGACCACCGCCTAGGAGTCCCCTCAGAATCATCGCCCTCATCTCCTGTCCATCACCTGCTCCCTCTACATACTTAAAAATCTCAGCTCCGCCCACTGTCTCCATTTGAACTTCATCACCTTAGCTGGACCACACCCTTTCCCCTCCTACATTCCGGAGTCACCTCCCAGCTGGACCCCTCTCCAGTCACACCTCCCTACCACACACACCACCCCATCCTCCCCACTGCAGCCAGATGGGTCCTTCTCTTCCAGGACAGAGTCCAAATTCCTCAGCAGGCCTGGCATGGCCCTTGGAAGCTGGACCTCTGCTTATCTTTCCAGAACTCCTGCCTCTCCACGCCCCTCTCCTCTTACTCTACGACACTCCCCTTATGATTCAGGAACCGCCTTGCTCTCTCCACACCTCTGTGCCTTTGCTCATTCCATTCTTTTGGCCTGGAATGTGTAAAGGCCTCCCTTGTCCGCATGATAAACAATCATCCCTCACATCCCTCAATGTCCAGGGAAACCCATCCTGACCGCCCAGAGTTGTACAACTTTCGTGAATACATCTATTATATTACATTTCTCATGTTGTACCTTAAGTATTGGATGTCTCGCTCCCTTAGGACGTATTTCTATAATAGGCTTATGGTTTATTTAGGTTGAACATGAATACAAATGTGAAAATTTAAATATAAGCAGTATCCAGCTCAAGTAGGTGTTCATAAATATGTAAATAATGGAGGTATTGTTAGATAGCAAGGATGGGAAGACAAATGGAAAAATGAAAGAAAGAATGATTGGATAGATGAATGGATGGAAGTAAGGAAAAAGGAAAGATGGATGGATGGATATGTTGAAGGAACAAGGATGGAAGGAAGGAGGGACAGCTCAATGGAAGGAAAGAAGGATAGATATTGAATGGCAGGATGTAATGTTAAAGGATGGATGAATAAATGGATGGATAGATGGGTGGCTGGATAGAGAGAAAGACAAGAAGGAAAGATGGAAAGATGGAAGGAAGGAAGAGAGAAAAGAGGAATGAATAAAAGAATAGTTGGATGGAATGGATGAATGGTTGGTGGAATGGACGAATGGAAGGATGAAAAGATGGAGGGAAGATAGGAGGAAGACTGGAAGGATGGTTGAGTGAAGGCATGAATGCTCAGATGTGATTCGTGGATAGATGTGAGTTTTTGTGCCGCTGGAGCTGGTCGGCTTTCTCACAAGGCAGTAGGGGTTCCCAGGTCGTCCCTGTAGCTGGCCCCAGCTGCCTGACCTGGCATACTTATACTGCAGATTTTCACCTTAGGCAATAAACTCATCATCAATTTGTGGTTACTAAGAAAAACTAGAATTCTAGAGATCATTTAGTTCAATAGACTCAAGGGCGTATCAGAGGAAACGGAGCTCAGAGGGCTAAGCAGCCTGCCTGGGTCGTAGCCGGCTCCTGGACTCAGCTACCTACCTTGAACTCAGCTCTTCTAACTCCCTCCAGAGCTCTGCATGCTATTCTTTGACCTGCCCTTCTCCCCGGAGGCTCATTCTGGGCAGTGCCTGCCTGTCCACCAACTTGGGGAGAGTTTTTTAATGGAACAGACGCGAAAAAGAAATGACCTCACCCAGGGTTGAGGCCGGGGAGAACTGAGCGCGGCAGCTGCCTTTCCACACCCAGTGTAACCCTGGGCACATTCCTGAGCACGAGGAAGGGAATCTGGGCCAGTGCCAGTTCTAGGCACCCTGCCAGGGCCATGACACAGAAAAGGTTTGTGCAGCATTAGAGAGCGGTCTGGGTGCCTGGGAACCCTCGGGGGAGGTGAGCCGGGAGGTCAGGGTGCCCCTCATGGATCCCAGAACAGGGGCTGGCCGTGGAGGAATCTGGCCCCTGTGCACTGTCCCACCTGCCTTCTGTGGTCAAGGTCCAAAGACTGAACCTCTACCTGTGCCCCCAGCCCTGTCCCCTCCATAGCACTGACTCCTCTCATTCTTAGCTCTTCATCCACGGACTTTATTAATGAAGCTTCCAGAACATGCTTGGCCACTTGTGGTACCCACACACTGTCCTGCCTCCCTGCATCCCAGTGAGGCCGGCAATGACCCAGGAGAGCCGTGCCTGGGGTGCCATCGGCCCCTCTTTCCAGTTTCCTTCCACACGTAGCCCCACTCTGGGGCACCTGGTGGTCACCTCCTCTGGCTCTCCCTCCTTTACCGCTCGTGGAGACTTCTAGCAGCCCCCTTGCGGGGAGGGACTTAGGGTTTCTACTACACAGCTGTAGACCCAGAACCCGGGGCAAGAGGGTCAAGAGAGGTCACAAGATTCAGTTACCGAGGGGTACAGATTCTGGAAGGTACCCTTAAGGCAAGGTGAGAACTTCACTTTTTCAGCATCTCTGTCTAACTTTGTAAGTCCTGCTGCCTGTTCGTTTTCTTTAAGGCAGCCTGAGGACAAAGCATGTATTTTTGAAATGGCAACATTTTATTTTCTTTTTCTCCCTTTCTTCCTGGAAAACAATTCAGGGCTTTCTTTTCATGCTTCATGACCATAGTGACTGAAAAAAGTCTACTTTGGAAAGTTGGGGGAGAGTCCAAGTTTCCTAAGGAGGCTGGCCTGGCCATGGGGTGTGGGCCATCTCGCTTTCTTTGGTGCGGACGTGGTTGGCCGACCCCTGCCAGCCAGCCTCAGACTCAGGCCTCCTGCCCTCCGCGGTTTTAAACGTTGTTTCTTTTCAGAGTTAAGAATCTGTGGTTTTTAATTGCACCCCAGGATACCACCCTGCTCTGTTCCCAACCACTGGTCTTCCAGGTGAACGCAGGGCCTGAAAGTAAGTTTCGAGGCTCTGTCATGCTGATTATTCGTGAAAACACATAGAGATCTGTATTTACTCAACCAGAGACAAGTACTGGAAGCCTCTACAAAGAACTAGATATATAAAGTCTAGTTTTAAAATACATGCAAATTAATGTTTGAATTGTAGATATATGTAGCAAAATTGCGATAATACTGTGATTTGGGATTTTATTACTGCACATCTTTAAGAGTCCAGCCTCTTCATGGGCTTCCTTGCCTCTACCGTTGCCCCTTACAGTCATTTTCAACGTCTCGCCAAGAGAGAAACTTAAGGCACACGCATTCAGGACAGGGGTCAGAAAACTTTCTTGTAAAGGGCCAGAGAGTAAATATTGTAAACTTTGTGGGTCACACAGTCTCCAAGGCAGCAACGCAACTCTGAACAAAGCAGCTGTAGACAATAGCAAACAAATGTGTTCCAATAAAACTTTATTTACAAAAACAGGCTGAGGGCCTGATTTGACCCATGGGTAGTATTTTGCCAGTCCCTCTTTAGAAAAAGGACAGACATAAATGGCCGGTATGGCAAATATTCAGGAGGATTAGGGAAAGAACTTGTTGGGGCTCTGTGTGGAGAAGACTTGGAGACTTAGACAACCCCCGCTTTAAAACATTGTGGGATTGGGGAGGGACTCAGTGGTCCCAGAGGCAGGCTGTAATGGGGGGGGGTGGAGTTACAGGGGGTTTATTTTCATTCATGACAAGACATAAGCAACCCAAGACACCCATAAACAACGGAGGGGTGAGCTCCTCGTCATTGGAGGTGGGCAAGTGGAGGCTGGGGCATGGCGGGAGTGGGCTGGGTGCTCTTTACACCCCTTTTCTTAGAGTGTAAGTTCCTCTGCTTCTGCTCAAACTCCGTGCCCTTTGTGCTTAGCACAAAGCAGAAACCAAAGTATCCACAAAGATGGATGACCTTGCATGTCCCGGTCCTGCTGCCTCCCATCCCCCTCCCTCTCTTGACTCCAGTCCTGCTGACCTCTGGGCTGATTCCTGAGCCCCTGGACACACTCCCACCACAGTGTCTCTGCCTTAGCTGATCTGCCTCCTAGAATCTTGTCCTTAGACCTCCCCACGGCCAACTCTCAGAAGTCACCTGCCTCCCAGCGCACCCTAGCCCTCCACCCTGCAGTATAGCTTTTCCTCTCTAGCATTTACCTCTACTTAATATGCCATTTAGTTTACTTGTTTATTTGGTGGACGGGCTGTCTCCCCCAACTAGAATGTCATCTGCACAGGGCAGGGACTTTGGTCTGCGGGGTCACTGCCGTGTCTCCAGTGGTTGTACTATGCCCGGCTCGTGGTAGGTGCGCAATTGTTACTAAAGATGGCAGATTGTAGTTTTCCAAAGATGGCCACCACCACACACCCCCCCCCCCCACCTTTTTTTTTTTTTTTGCGGTACGCGGGCCTCTCACCGTTGTGGCCTCTCCCGTTGCAGAGCACAGGCTCCGGACGCGCAGGCTCAGCGGCCATGGCTCACGGGCCCAGCCGCTCCCCGGCATGTGGGATCTTCCCGGACCGGGGCACGAACCCGTGTCCCCTGCATCGGCAGGCGGACTCTCAACCACTGCGCCACCAGGGGAGCCCTTTTTTAACATCTTTATTGGAGTATAATTGCTTTACAATGCTGTGTTAGTTTCTGCTGTATAACAAAGTGAATCAGCTATACGCATACATATATCCCCATATCTCCTCCCTCTTGCGTCTCGCTCCCACCCTCCCTAGCCCACCCCTCTAGGTGGACACAAAGCACAGAGCTGATCTCCCTGTGCAACTTGCTTTTCTTACAGCACGAGGCTATCACTCCCCCCTTTGAGTAGTGGGGCCAGCACTCCATCCTCTTGAAGTTTGGCAGGCCTGTGACTATGTTGGGAACGATATTCTGAGACTGGGTGACTTCTGAGACTGGGTCAGGAAAGGTGACAAAGCTCTGTCCAGTTCTATTGGGATGTTTGCCTTTGGAACCCAGACGCCATGGTGTAAGGAAGCCCAAGTCACATAAAGGCCATGAGCAGAGGCTCCAGCTGACAGCCCCGGCTGAGGTCCCGGCTGATAACCGGCCTCAACCAGCAGACACACGTGTGAGGAAGTCTTCAAAATGACTCCAGCCCCAGACACCATAACTGCATCAGAGGCTCCAAGTGAGAGCCAGTCAACCCCCAGGAATGCAGGCTATAGTAACAAAATGTTGTGTTTTTCTGAAAATTGAAGTATGGTTGATTTACAATGTTTTGAGTGTATAGCGAAGTGATTCAGATATATATATATATATATATATATATATATCTTCTTTTCCAGATTCTTTTCCATCATAGGTTATTACAAAATATTAAGTATAGTCCCCTGTGCTATACAGTCGGCTCCGACTGCCCCTGCCTCCACCCCTACCTCACATTCTGTGGCCCCAGGCCCAGTCCTTCTCATTAACTGACCATCTGTCGCTCACTGTGGTTAGTGCCACCCCCCGTCCCCGACCTCCTGAGGCTTCGTCCTCATCCTCAGCGCTCAGGGAGCCACCCCAGTGCCACTCGTCAGCTCCCTTCTTGGGCTTGCAAATCCGAATAAGCCCTCGTTCTCTGTCTTGGCAGAGCCTCTCTTTCTTCTGGTTTACTCCAAATGAAGAGAAAAAGGGTCCAGGAAAGGAGTGTTGAAAACTGGCCTTTGAGTCGGGGTCAAATGGCTCAAGCCTTGGCTGCTAGAAGCAACATGGACCCCCAGAGGGTTTGGGGGACACATCTCTGCTCTTACTAGCTGTGTGAACTTGGGCGATTTCCTTTACCTCTTTGAGCCTCAGTTTTGTCATTTCTGAAATGGGCACAATAGTGCCAGTCCTGAGGCGTCAGACATGCCTGCCTGGCTCTGGGGCTGAACCAAGGTACTTCTCTGAGGTCACTTTGATGTTGGTCTCCACCTTCTCCGGGTCCAATGACCTCTTCCCCCTGGACAGAAGTCCCATGGTGATGATGTGTGTACAGGTCTGCTTGCCCTTCACGTGTGGGCACCTGGAGGGCTGGGACCCTCCACCATGTCCTCTGTTAGGGGCCCCGTGCCCAGCACAGGGCCACATGCAGAGAAACCAGCCTGAGTCAGAGGAGTGAATATGGACTGATTTGTGAGCTCACAGCTCCAGCTGGGGCTGAGAACCCAGGGAAAAATGTCCCAAGCAACACCTTGGGGTGAGTCAGCAGGCAGAGACAGGCAGAGGTGGGCAGGGGCAGGCCAAGGAAGACTGCTCTCAGCTCACCTGGCCTTCGGAGAATTCCTAGACAGTAACTCAGGGCACAGCCCAGCCCAGCCCACTGTAGGTGGTGCTGACTCAGAGGGTGACTGACTCTTCCTTTCCCAGAATCCAGGGGCCCTGGAGGCACCTCAGCTGAAGAAATCTCTAGAGCCCACAGGCCTGATCTCTTTTGCTTTCCCCATCAGTTTCATCCTGTAATCTTTGTTATTCTCATTGTCATCATCCCATTACAACCTATTGGTTTTATCTGGTAAATGTAATGTTTGAAAAATGTTGTATTTGATTTAAGTAATGATTATGATATACCAGGCACTATTCTCCATGTCCAAAAAATGTGAATTCATTTACTACATCAACTCTGGAAGATGGGTACTATTCATTAACCCAAGGCCCAGAGAGGTTGAGTAACTTGCTGGATGTCACATGGCTAATGGATGTCAGAGCAGGGCTCTCTGCTTCCTCCTGAGAGGCAGCAGCTGAGAACAGGGCACAGAATGGTTCTAAGCCCATGTCCAGACACAATATTATCCTGTAAGCTCCTCCACATGCCACGTGGGGCCTCCTGAGCTTTGGTTTCTTCATCCATAAGTGGGCACAATAATGGCCATTTCTGCGGGGGCACAGGGCTGGGTACAGGGGCCCCATATCCTCTCCTTTCCGTCCACCGTCTGGCCAAGGCTGGCTCAGAAGTTCTTGCTGATGCGATTCTGCTGGAACAAGCTGCTGGGACGGAAGGAGGTGATAAGAGCAGGGCCAGGAAGGAACCCTTAGACTCCATGGCTGGCTGCACGGGGGGGAGGCCGCAGGGTGTGCCATCCCCAAGTGGGGACCTGTGCCCTTGACCTTCCTTTGCCAGGCTGAGAGCCTGGGCTGGCTCTGTATAGCACTGGGCCAGGTTCGCAGCAGCCCCAGGGCCTGGCCCTGAGCTGTGGGCTGGCTTGCCAAGGTAGGGTGACCCTGAGGTCAGGAGGCCTCCTCAACACGGCCCGCCCCCATCTATGAGGAAATCCACTCTGTTCCCCAAAGAATTCCCTGCGTGAGCGTCCTGCCACCCAAGGTACACGGGGCCTTTGTGAAGCACAGGGTGTGGGCAGGAGGGGCGGGCAGGGCTCGGGCCAGGAGGAGCCCCGGGCCTGGTGGAAGGCCATTAGGCACCTGCCCAGGAGTTGTGGGTATCCCCCTCAAATCAGCTTCAAGCCCCCAAAGCTCCCACCCCAGCCCTCCTGGGTTCCCTGTGTGAAGTGAGGCCGAACTGGGTCCTTGGGGTGAGGAGAGACGGAGCCCAGAGCACAGCTTGCCCTTCCCCTGCATCAAGGGAGCTGAGGCGGGTGGCACGGGCTGAAGGTCACACGGGCGCCTTGGCCATTGGCCACCTTGGGCTGGGCCTGTCACAGGAGGCCTCTCATGCACCAAAGGGCTCAAAGTAGCCCTTTGACACTCTCTCTGAAGGAGGTGACAGCCTTGGGCATGACTGAGATGTCTGCAGGGTGAAAGGAAGTTTATTTTATAGCCACCAGGGAGGGTCCCATCCCTGGATGCACCTCCCACACGTGCCCCCCACCCCCGCCCCTGAGCGTGTGTATGTGGAAAATAAGTCCTATAACTAGCTTGTCACTATCACTACGGTATTGCCCTGCAGGTGAGGTGGGGTGTTAACAGTAGCATTTTATTAACTGCAAGCTTTAAAAATAACACTGTGATTCTTATAACCCTATCTTGACATGTCTTGGTTTGGTAATGAACGTGCTTTGCATTGTCGTCCATCTCCGAGGGGCTGGCCCCGGGACTGCAGGGCGAGTGCGCAGCCCTCCCCACCCCCAACCCACAGGGATGGCGGGAAGATGACGAGGCTTTGGGACTGTGCCAAGTGCTGATGACCAGCATGTGAGGGGCAGGTGGACGCCTCCCAAATCAGCTCCTTGCAGAGCACAGGACCTCGGTGCCCGGCCCGTCTCACCAGCCCCTCCTCTGTGACCTTGGGCCATCAGACTCTCGAGGGGCTGAGCTGAGTGACGTCTCTGATGCCCTCCAGCCCTGCCTGTGCTTGGCGAGGACAACCCAGCTCAGTCCCGGGGAAGCCCCTCACTCTGGGGAATCTCCCCCGAGCCACCTGGGGCTCGAGCAGCCTCAGGAAGGAAAGACAGGCTCTTTGAGTTGTCATAGCAGAGTGGGCCCCCAGGCACCTCCTGTTTACCGAGGCTGAGTAAATACAGCCAGGCCCTAGCAACGGGCGCAAAGGGGCCTTTGTGCACCTGCCCAGCCCTCTGCTCCTTCCCTGGACTGGCCCCAGCTGGGGAGCGCTGGGAGAGGCAGGGCCGGGCCACCAGGCAGGTGACAGGGGTGGGTACAGGACCAGCTGTGCAAGGGCTGGGTGTCGGGTAGCCAGGCCCTTGAGGGCCCCGTCCTCTACAGGCAGGAAACTCCACCCGATTCTTTCTATCACGCTTGTCAGTCAGATGCAGCAGGGCGAGCCTTGGACCAAGGAAGCGCAGGGGGGTGGGGGGATCGATGTCACTCTTGGCTGTGAAACCTTTAGCACGTTATGAAGCAGGTTTGGGCCTCCGTTTCCTCATTTGTAACAAGGGGCTGCACACCATCTGCCTTGCGTGGCTGCCTGGGCATCAAATGAGATGAATGTCTGAGGACGTTCGTTCTATAAACCCTACCCCTGGGCAGACAGAGCAGAGGGAGTTGTCATTTCAGGCTGACAGTCGATGATAAATGGGTTGTGCCCCCGTTAAGAGCCGGAGGCTCCCAGGCCCCCTTTTGAACATGAGGAGCCCCTCTTCTGGAAGCCTGCTCTGTACCAGGCCCTGGGGGAAATCCCCTCTCCCCACTGGCCCTCAATGTCTAAACAGGGGGTAAGGCAGATCATGACAAATGGCTGACTCGTGTAGTGTGTGAAGCGCTACAACAAATCAATACGAAGATGAATGCCTAGGCTGAAAAATGAGGCAAAAACACGAGAAAGTAGTTCATAAAAGAATGGCTGATAAACACTTGGGGAAAAAACAACCTCACCAGAAACAGAAATGAAAATAAAAGCAACAATGAGATTTTCTTCTTTTCCTCCTATTAGATTATCAAAAGATTGGAAATATTTCTCTTAGTATTGTCAGAAGTGTGGGGAGGGGACTTCCCTGGTGGCGCAGTAGTTAAGAATCTGCCTGCCAATGCAGGGGACACGGGTTCGAGCCCTGGTCTGGGAATATCCCACACGCCGCAGAGCAACTAAGCCCGTGCATCACAACTACTGAGCCTGAGCTCTAGAGTCTGCGAGCCACAACTACTGAGCCCGCGAGCCACAACTACTGAAGCCCACGCGCCTAGAGACTGTGCTCCGCAGCAAGAGAAGCCACCGCAATGAGAAGCCTGCCCACCAAAACGAAGAGTAGCCCCTGCTCGCTCCAACTAGAGAAAGCCTGCGCGCAGCAACGAAAACCCAACACGGCCAAAAATAAATGAATGAATAAATAAATAAATTTTAAAAAAAAGGAAACGTGGGGAAATGGGAGCCTCCATAAACTAACGCTCTGCCACTTACTAACTCTTTTTTTTTTTTTTTAAAGATGTTGGGGGTAGGAGTTTATTAATTAATTTATTTATTTTTGCTGTGTTGGGTCTTCATTTCTGTGCGAGGGCTTTCTCTAGTTGTGGCAAGCGGGGGCCACTCTTCATCGCGGTGCGCGGGCCTCTCACTATCGCAGCCTCTCTTGTTGTGGAGCACAGGCTCCAGACGCGCAGGCTCAGTAGTTGTGGCTCACGGGCCTAGTTGCTCCGCGGCATGTGGGATCTTCCCAGACCAGGGCTCGAACCCGTGTCCCCTGCATTAGCAGGCAGATTCTCAACCACTGCGCCACCAGGGAAGCCCCACTTACTAACTCTTGACTACAGACATAAACTTCTCTGTTCCTCACTTTCCTCATCTGTAAAATGGGTAATGAAAGTACACACCTTGCAGGTTTGAGGGAAGGAGTAAATGAATTTTTCGGTATAACGTGCGTACAGCAGTGCCAGGCAAGGAAAAAGTGCTTAATATATGGTAGTTATTATTTATTAATATTATTATTCAAAATATAAATTGGTACAGTCTTTCTAAAGGCCAATTTGGAAACATGTATTCCAGTTTTAAATTGCCCACCAGTTCCAGATCTAAGGAAATAATCAGACAAGTGGGCAAAGAGCAATTAAAAGGATATGCATCAGAGCATTGTTTGTAAAAACGAAAAATTAGAAAGAATCTGAATGACCATTAATAGGGAGCAGAATAATTAGATTATAATCCATCTATCCCATGGAATATCGCCCAACCATTAGATCAGATAGGGTGGAGATATCTGTATTGATATGGAAAGTTCCACCCGGCACACTGAGGGGTGAAAAAGCAGATCATGTGACAGGGAATTCAAAGAGATCCCATTTATGTGAAATTGTAAACAGAGCCTTATAGGTTTTGTACTGTGTGTGAGGATACTCACCAGAATGCTAGCAGTGGTTTTCTCTTCAGGTAGCTTTTATTTTCTTCTTTACATTTTTCTGTATTATTTAAACTAAAACACAAACAAACATGTATAAAGTTGTTTTTAAAAAATCTTCCTAAAGCTATTTCCTGTTGTTTCAAGTTCAAATGCTGTATGTGCTGAATGGAACCATCCAGGCCTCCCTCTCAGCGTCTGGAAATGAACCAGGGCACGGAGTGACTCAAATCGGGAAAGATGTGGACCGTCCTGATGGTGGGGGTGTCAGGAAGGCTCCATGGAGGGCAGCACAGAGGCAGGCGGCCAGTGCAGGAGGGACCCTGCAAGGTCAGAGCCTGGAGGAGTCCGGGAGTGAGAAGGATGGGGTGGAGGGGGGCAGCTAGAAGAGTAGGTTGACGTCAGATCACAGGGACTAGAGGGCCAGGTGCAGGGTGTGGTTTTTTTTTTTTTTTGCGGTACGCGGGCCTCTCACCGTTGTGGCGTCTCCCGTTGCAGAGCACAGGCTCTGGACGCGCAGGCTCAGCGGCCATGGCTCACGGGCCCAACCGCTCCGCGGCATGTGGGATCTTCCCGGACCGGGGCACGAGCCCGTGTCCCCTGCATCGGCAGGCGGACTCTCAACCACTGCGCCACCAGGGAAGCCCAGGGTGTGGATTTTATTTGGAATGTTGGGACAAGGCGCAGGCCCTGACCCAGTGACCCTGTCCCTTTTGGGTTGCTCACGTCCGGGCCTCACTGCTCCCGGCAGGAAAGCCTTGGAAAGGAGGAGACGGGCCCGCGGAGGCCGGATGCTCACACATAAGCAGGTCGTGCCTACTTGAGGCCTGCTGGGGCTGCAGCCGTGACTGTGTCTCTCCCAGTCCAGTAGGGCCTGGGCCATCCCGTGACTCACAGTGAGAGCTGGGCCCCACGGTGAGCCTGGGGAAAGGGCTGGATCCTCCTGTGGTCGGCAGGCTCTCCCACCCAAGTCCAGAGCCACCCCAAGGCAGCCTGATTAGTAACCACAGGGCTTTTGCCTGGCAGCATTGTACAATTACGGGAGACGCCGTGCTTCATTCTCTGTGCTCCAGCCACGCCCCTGGATGTCTTGAGATGTGCTATTGGCATCTGGGGGCTCAGATAATTCTATGTGGGGACCTACCCTGTCCACTGTAGGATGTTTAGCAGCATCCTCGACCTCTACCCACTAGATGCCAGTGGTGCCCCTGACAGTTGTAACAGCCCCAAATGTCTCCAGACGTTGTGAAATGACCCCTGGGAGGCACAATCACCCTCAAGTGGGAACCAGGACCCCACAGTGACCTCCATGGCCGCCAGCCCCTCTCCAGGACCGAACGCTCCTCCTGGGCAGGGTCTCTGAGCCCCAGCTCAGGCCCGGTGCACAGAAGCTATTCAGCCAAAAGGGGAGCTCTGGCCCTGCCTCACCCAGACCCCTCCCCTCCCCCGCCTGCAGAGAGAGCTGGAGCAGCCTTGCCCCCTGCCTGCCCAGCCCGGGATACTGAAAGCCCCACTGTGTCCTCCCACCTCCCCTAGCTCTGGTCTCCAAGTCACCATGATGAAAAGAACCAAATCCTTGGAGTGAAACAAGCTTTAGTAGCATTTGCAGACACTGCCCTCTACCCCACCCCCGCACACAGGGAAGCCAGCGCTGGGGACACAGCGGCCTGCGGCCATCGAGGCGACTCCCTCTGCCGGGTCTCTGCACATGCATCCTTCACACACATCCTTCCCCGGTACCTCTCAGGAGGACCTGCCACCGGGTGCAGCACCACATCCTTAACATGCTTAAGTATTTATGGGGAGTTAAATTCTCAGAACTGCCGCCAGGAAGGGCGCTGTAGGTGATGCTCCTGTAAGATGTGCAGGGATGGGATGGCCAGGAGGGGTCCTGGGCAGGGGTGCTGCGAGGTGAAGGGCGCCAGGTGGGCGGCAGGGGCGCTCCTGCAGCAAACATCCTGGGGCTGTGATCTGCACAGGTGAGAGGTTGCTTCCTTCTCAGACTCTGATGCGGAAGGGATTCCGTCACCTTGCCCTGCCAGTGCTTCGGACAAAGGCAGCTCCTGCTGCAGGGCCAAACATAAAGTGAAAAGCCATTCTAGGTAGGCAAGTGGCCAGCAGGGCACAGAGGGCATTGAAGGAAGGAAACTCTTGACAGCTGCTGGGCTGGAGCTGCCAGCTCTGGGGCTCAGGGCATTCGCAGGTTCAGGGATCCCAAATCTTGTGCACACGGTGAAACGGGCCTTGCCTCAGGAAGGGCCCCTTCCCAGACCCCATGTCCTGGACGAGAGCTCATGGGGCACAGCAGGAGTCAGCAAAACCCCAAAGAGGAGGCATTGGGATAACATCAGAACAGGGCCACGTCTCCAAGAAGAGGACTGTCACTGGTCCTCAGAGAGGAAAGACTGGACCCTGATCACACCAAGCCCCACTGTCAGGCTCCCCATCTTTAGGCTTTGTTAACTGCAGGGCAGACATGTGAACTTTCATTTCAGAAGGTGCCTGACAGCCAGCCATCCCTTGATAAATCATCTTTATTTGCTGCATGCCATCTCAGGGCTTCTCAGCACTGACTGGTCCCTGGGGTAACGGGGTCCAAGGAGAGGGGCCACACTAAAGCATCTGAGCTTCTAAATAACTTCCTATTTGTTCACAGTTAAAGGGGATTCCAGGCTACCCAGAGACACCATCGCACACAGGCAGGCAGATGTTTTGGTGAGGGCTGGTGGGGGTGGGACCCCGCGGGAACGCCATCCGGTGTGTCACGGTACGAAGAAGTAAAGGCTGAGCACTGCAGCTCTAGACGTCTGGGTTTGGGGGACACAGGATACTATGATCAAGATTCTGGGGCCTGGGGTGGGCACAACCCGGTAAGTGGTCCCCCTGCTTTTGGCCAGCTGGCTGTCTTCAGCAGGCCTGTTTCTGGCTGGGCTTGCTATCTTTGGAGGCACAGCTGCACTGGGATTTGGGGGTCCCTTCCTCCCCTCCCCAGGGAGTTCAAACCCCTGTACCTCCTGTGTCCTCTATCATCACATTGCCCCCTGGAGGATGGAGCTCATGGTCACATGTGCACAAGTGGCAGACATTTTAACAGGCCCTCCCTCTCCTCTTCCTGGCCATCCAGATCCCAGTTTTGTTCAAAACAGCAGTGTCCAGGCCCACGGGACGAATCTTGCCCCATTGACGGTCCTGTGCCCTTTTTCCAGATTCTCTCTTTCCAGGCTCCCTTGCAGCTCTAGGTGGCCACTGATTCAGTCCCAGGCAATGAAATATAAGGAAAAGTCTGTTGGGTGGAGGGGGAGCTGGGGAGACATCTGGGAGAGCTTTTTCTCCTTCATAAAAGGGACAGGTATAAAAGGAGAGTTCTTAAGCCACTTTTGCTCTTTTTTCGTGATGGAACTCAGGCCTGATGTCTAGAGCTGCAGCAGCCATCCTGCAACCATGTGACACCAGGTTAACACTGAGGATGGTGGGCAGAGATATGGAAAGACCTTGGGTTCTTGATGACCTCACCAAACCGCCAAATCACCCTGAAGCCCCCTATGCCCAGGATTCTTTTTATTTTTATTTATTTATTTTTAAATTGATTGTGGTGATGGTTACTCTGTGACATGTACTCTGTTTTTTAAAATTTTTATTTTATTTTTATTTATTTTTGGCTGCATTGGGTCTTTGTTGCTGCACATGGGCTTTCTCTAGCTGTAGGGAGCAGGGGCTACTCCTCCTTGCAGTGTGCTGGCTTCTCACTGCAGTGGCTTCTCTTGCTGCGGAGCACGGGCTCTAGGCGCGCAGGCTCAGTACTTGTGGTGCACGGGCTTAGTTGCTCCGTGGCATGTGGGAAATTCCCATACCAGGGATCAAACCCCTGTCCCCTGCATTGGCAGGTGGATTCTTAACCACTGTGCCACCAGGGAAGCCCCAGGATTCTTTTTAAATAAGGAATTAATGCACTTGTGGTTTAGCTGGATTCTGATACTTGCAGCCAAACACATCAGGGAGGCAGTGAGGTGTGACTTGCTCACTGTGAGCGTATGTGACGCGCCTAGCATGGTGGCCATTATCACCATGGCATGGGTGCATGTGCTGCGTGTGTACGCGGTCGCTTACTCACATGGGTACGTGCGGATGGATGATGGATGTGTGAAGTATACGTACACGTGACCTCTAGAGTCGGGATGCAACTCACGTCCAGGTCTTGTGACTCGGCCCGGCCCTGGGGCATGCCCCTAACCTAACCTCAGGAGACTCAGTTTCCTTAATTAAACTCAGAGGATGATGACGACTAACTAAACTGGCAATTAACATGCCAGGTGTCAAGATGACGCAGTTAGGGCAAGAGTTCTGGCTCCACTTGGCAGATGGGGAGGCTGAGGCTCAGAGAGGCTAAGTGATGTGGCAAAGTCATGAGCTGAGAAGTGGGGAAGCTGGGACTTGAACCAGATTTTCTGCTCTACCATGTGGCCTCACACAGTGCTTTGGGCATCAGAGGACTGCATGGGGTGTGTGTGTGCAGGGTGTGTGTACAGGGTGTGTACGCAGGGTGTGTTGCAGGCATGTGTGTGCAGGGGTATGTGTGCAGGAGTGTGTGTATAGGGTGTGTACGCAGGGGTGTGTTGCAGGCGCGTGTGTGCAGGGTGTGTGTGCAGGGCTGTGTGTATAGGGTGTGTACGCAGGGGTGTGTTGCAGGCGTGTGTGTGCAGGGTGTGTGTGCAGGGCTGTGTGTATAGGGTGTGTACGCAGGGGTGTGTTGCAGGCGTGTGTGTGCAGGGTGTGTGTGCAGGGGTGTGTGTATAGGGTGTGTACGCAGGGGTGTGTTGCAGGCGTGTGTGTGCAGGGTGTGTGTGCAGGGCTGTGTGTATAGGGTGTGTACGCAGGGGTGTGTTGCAGGCGTGTGTGTGCAGGGGTGTGTGCAGGGGTGTGTGTATAGGGTGTGTGTGCAGGTGTGTGTGTGCAGGGGTGTGTTGCAGGCGTGTGTGTGCAGGGTGTGTGTGCAGGGGTGTGTGCAGGGTGTGTATACAGGGTGTGTACGCAGGGGTGTGTCGCAGGCGTGTGTGTGCAGGGGTGTGTGTGCAGGTGTGTGTGTGCAGGGGAGTACGTATAGGGGTGCGTGTGCAGGGGCGTGTGCACACCGTCACACAGCGCAGTTACATACGCTCTCGCAGACTCCCAGGCTCCGGCAGGGCTGCTCCGTGTGCCGACTCCCTCTAGCTCCTGGGGCGCTGGGACCTCCTGCTCCCTTCTCCAAAACAACATCAACAGCAGCATCGGTAACAGCTCCCAGGGGATGAGCCGCCTCCCTCCTGTTTACCACCTGCCCTGGCCTCACCCTGCTGGGCTGCTCCAGGCTGCCACCAGCAGGTGTGTTTTCTAGGCCCCTGACATTTCCCCCTCTGGCACCTTTCAGGGCCGGCTTTGGTGCGTGCAGCTGCTCCTGAGAAGAGCTTCCCTCTCCTTTGATGCCAAGACCCCCAAAACAAGGGGTGTTTCCCAGGCTTCTCCAGCTGAGCCAGCCTGGGGGGCAGGGGTGGGGACCTTGTGTGAAAGAGAGGCCAGGTGAAGGATGTCAGAAGCTTACAGAGATGATCCCAGGCTCCTTGCCCCACCCTCACCCTCCTCCTTGTTGGAGCAGATCTTTCAGGTTGCCCTGAAGACAGGGGTCCACTAGGACCTTAAGCTCTGGCCCAGACGTTGCCCAGTCACGACAACGTGACTGGGAAACCCTCTTGCTCTCATCTTACCCTGAAGGGCGCCTTTCCCCTCCCCCTTGCTGCCTGTCCTCGCCTCCTTTCCTGCATCTCTGGTAGGAGATTCTTCCCTCCCACCTAGAGCTCAGGGCATTCCCACCTCCTGGGCCCACCCAACACTTCCAGCCCCCGGGCCACAGGCCTCAGTTCCAAGATTTTCTCACAACAAACACACTGCCCTGCTGTCCTTCCCCCAGGGAGGCTTTGATCCAGCTTGGGCCGAGCCAAAAAGTCATTAAAAGAAAGTACAGACAAGGAGGGGAAAAAATTGCTCTTCTGACAGGACGAAGCCAACCACTGTCACGCACCGAGGCCACTGACCCTCTCCCAGGAACTGGGGGAGAGCTTCTGGGGGCGGGGTGGGGGGTGGGTACAGAGTGAGGCAGAGAGGGTGCTTATGGCCGGGGCCTTGCAACCCAGCTGGGGAGCCCAGCTTCATTCTGATGAGGCCTTGAGCAAGAGGCCAGCCCCTTGGGGACAGCCACCCCGCACCTAGCATAGAGCAGGCCCCAGTGAGGAGGGCCGCCTGAGGGCTCTGCTGTTTCCCACAGCTCACAAGCGTGTTTGAGGGGGGACAGCACCGGCCTGAGCCTCTCACAGGACAGGTGACCAACTGAGGTCTGGGAGCGATGACCTGCCTGACATCACAACCTGGTCCATAGAAGACATCACAGCGGTAAAGAGAGTGGCCCTCAAGAGTCTCTTTCTCAGCTGGAGAAACAGGCCCAGAGCAGGCATTCTCATGGGACGGGGGCTAGAATACACATCTCCTGGTTCTCCCTGCATCCTGCTGGACTAAATAGCTGATACTTTTTTTTTGGCCGTGCCGCGTGGCATGCGGGATCTTAGTTCCCCGGCCAGGGATTGAACCCGTGCCCCATGCAGTGGAAGGGCGGAGTCTTAAACACTGGACCTCCAAGGACATCCCCAGAACTAAATAGCCGATGCTTATTTGGTACTTACTGCACTTGGGGCCTAGCGCTCTGAGCTTTCAGTACATGATCATAGTTATTTTTACAACAAACTGATAAATTAGGCACATTTATTACCCTCCCATTTACAGATGAGTTAGTTGGGATAGCAAGGGACAGACCCAAGGTCACACAGCTGACACACGGCGGGGTTAGGACACAAACCCAGGGCGTCTGACTCCAGTGTCTGTGGCCGTGGCCTCTGATGGGGGCTGAGGGAAGCTGACATAATCCTCCATTCCCTACCCTCCCTCCCCAAACCCGTGGGCCAGGTGGGAAGGGTGCAAGGGCACCTTCTGCAGGGTGCCTGGTGCATGGTAGGCGCCTAGCGGATGAGGCACTGCATCGAGATGCACGCAGACTAGGCAGTCACAGCAACAGGGCGCTCTGGCTGAGACCCCACGGAAGAAATGGAAGGGGCCGAGGTCAAGCACTTAAAAGAGTGGTTAGTGCAGCCTAAGCGCAAACGATTAACCTCTGTTAATCCGAAGGCCCTCTGCTCGAGAGGAAGGACAGGCGGGGATATCCGTGAGGATGCAGGGGCCAGTTAGGACCCTTGAAAGGAACAGAAGAGCAGAGCGTAGGGGAAACCCCTCCCAGGGAAACCCAGCCGGGGTAGTGGAAGGAGGAGCCATTGGCTGAAGGACACAGGGGCTGCGGTCGGTGTGGCTTCCTCCAGGTGCCTGGTCCCGGCTGGGCATGGAGGTGACCAGAGAGATTGCCCAGGCTCTTGCCATGGCTTCCTCTCTCTCCCAGCCACAGGCCTTTCCTGGTCTCTGGAGCTTCTTCTCTGAGAGTCTGCCTCCATCACCTGTCCCCCAAGGGAGCTTCACGTTCCTGGAGGGGCGCTAGGGCAGGGAAGGCCTCCTCCATCCCCAGCCCAGTCCTATCTCTTCTTGCAGCCACAGGCGGGCTCCACACCACCCTCTGCCCTCCCGACCTCTCTGTAAAACCAGGTGTAACTGGGTCTCAAAGAGAGATACCCCTCTCCACACTGGATAATGGGGGGAGCTAGTCCTTTGGCTCCAGATCCTGAGCCCAAGTTGGTTGCCAGGGCAACAGCAGCCCTAGGGGAGGCAGGCCCCATGGCTGAGAGGAGGCGGGAAGCTGGGTGATGGGGAGTCACAGCCCAGCCCGCTCATCCCTAAGTGCTTTAAGGGTGTGTGTGTGTGCCTGCTGCATGCCTAGCGTGCGAGCAGGAGTGTGTAGCAGGGGTGTGTGTGCCTTGGTGTGTGTCTCTGTATGTACCATAGCCTGTGAGCATGTAGCCCTCAATTCTGTAACAGAAGGGGAGGGAGGAAAGGGGAGGAGAAGGAAGGGGAAGGGGAAAAAAAGGGTGCCTTCGTTAATCCTTCCAACTGTCCAGGAAACATCCCCCCATTTTATAGATGAGGAAACTGAGGGCCATTATGTATTTTGCCCACAGCATAGCAGGGCGGTGGCGTTCCCCCTAGACCTGCCAGATCCAAGCCCAGACTCTTTCCCGGTCCCCTCTGTCACTCCTTCTGGCTGCAGGTGCAGGGTCCAAATTGTACAATACACCTTTCTCTGTCCTTGGACTGTGTGCCTGGTGTTCTTGAGCAGAGCTCCTGGCTCACCTGCCATCCGTCCTCCTGGGGCAAGTTGTGAACAGCTGTGCAGGAGGCCCCGTCCTGATGGGGTCCCTGGGCAGGGGCAGAGCCTGGACCCCACAGGACTGAGGACCAGAAGGAGGTGGCAGGGGAAAGGGCACTGGGAGCTATAGGCTCGGCTCCACCCTGGTCAGCGGAGCAGCTGCACGCAGGTTGGGGAAGCTGAGTCTCCTGCATGCATCGCACTGTCCCTTCTGCCCCTCACCACCAGTGGGGTTCCTGGGGCTGTGGCTGGGGAGAGGCAGATTGGTAGGCCCATTACCCGTGACCTCACCGATGACGAAGCCCTTCACCACCCAAGCTTGCTCGGGGTCAGAGAGAACCGCTCTTCCTTCCAGAGAACTTGGTGGAAAGAGCTTGGGGGGACAGACGGCCCAGGCTTCAAATCCTGCCCCCAGCTGCTCACCAGCTATGTGACCCCGCATATGTTTCTTAACCTTTTCAAAGCCTCGGCCTTTTCACGTGTGATGGGGCATCTACTAGTCTGCGCAGGCTGCCATGACAAAGTACCACAGACCGGGGGCTTAAACAGAAATTTCTTTTCTTACAGGTCTGGAGCTGGCAGTCTAAGATCAAGGTGTTGGCAGAGGTGGTTTCCTCTGAGGCCTCTCTCCTTGGCTTGTAGACGGCCGCCTTCTCCCTGGGTCCTCACATGGGCATCCCTTTGTGCGTGCCTGAGTCCTAATCTCCTCTTCTTGTCTCCCAATCTCCCCCAGTCTTATTGGATCAGTGTCCACCCATATGACCTCATATAAGTTTTCCATTCCTTTAAAGCCCTTGTCTCTAAATACAGTTGCGTTCTGAGGTACTGGGGGTTAGGACTTCAACGTGTGAATTTGGAGGGGTATAACTCCATCCATAATAGGGTGTAATATGAGTAGCAGTCTCCTTGGTTTGGTGTGAGGGTTATCCATCATGGAATGAAGCCAGCAGGCCTGGGCACCACAGCCCAGCCAGGGTCTTCATACATCATATCCATAACCCTCACAGCCTGGGGGGAGCACAGGCCTGCGCCCCCAGGAAATCGGGGGTGCTAGGGCTCAGTGCCTGGTCTGGCTGCACCCTTGGCCGGAGCCCAGCCTTCTCAAGCCTGCCCTGTCCACTCCACCACAGAAAAGAGCAGATGTGTACTGTTTCCAAGAGCCATCCATACCCTCAGCCCAGCGAGCACAGCCCAGCCCTAGAGTGAGCAGGACAAGATAGCAGGGCACTCTGTTTCCCAGATGGGAAAACCAAGGCACAGAGAAGCTACGCAGGGCACTGTAGCAGGGGGTGGAGGTGCACTGGGGCCGTGGGCACGGCATAGGGAGCAGCGATGATGAGGAGGTAGCTGCCTGGCTGTGCCCTGTGCTCCCAGAAGTGGGAGAGAGGAGGTGGGCCTGGCCTGAGCGAGGGAAGGATCTCCGTGACCCCAGACCACAGCCTCTGCCCTGGGCCCTGCCTGGCCGAGCCTCCACTTCCTGAGCCGGTAGCCAGGACAGGCTGGGCTGCCGAAACCCTTCCTAAAAAGGAATCGGGCTGTGGTGGCCCAGGCTATTTTTAGACAATTGTGTTGAAAAATTCCCAAAGCACATGTAGCATTTCTTCAGGAAGAAAAAACAGAGAGGGTAAGTGGACTCCCCCTCTTTCGGGAGGGTCCTCATACCACCAGGGGCCTGCAGCTGCCCAGCCTGGAGTTAGGTGCTCGGGCCCTTGGGCCAGGGCAGGGCTCACCTCGGCCCCTCTTCATCCTGGGCTTTCAGGGGCTCTGGGGCACACACGATCACCCCAAATTACAGCTGGGAAGACTTAAGCCATGTGGCCTTTGTCCCCATTTTCAGTCTTCACTTAAAAAAACAGCTTTTACAAAATAAATTTTACTGGAGTATAGCTGATACAGCAAAGTGAATCAGTTATACATATACATATATCCACTCTTTTGTAGATTCCTTCCTCGTATAGGCCATTACAGGGTATTGAGAAGAGTTCCCTGTGCTGTATCTATTTTATATGGAGCAGTGTGTATATGTCAATCCCAATCTCCCAATTTATCCCTCCTCCCCCCCACACCCTGGTTTTCCCCCCCAGTAACCATAAGTTTGTTTTCTACATCTGTGACTCTATTTTTGTTTTAAAAAAACAGCTTTATTGGGGTATAATTGACAAATGATAAACTGTACATATGTAAATAGTACAACTTGGTATGACCTAGGTTTAAACTCCTGAAGCCAGCACCACAATGCAGGCAGTGAACAGACTCATCATCCCCCAAACTTTCCTTATCCTCTTTGTAACCCCACCCACCTGACCCCCTCCACCCTCCTCAGTTCCCTCCTGCTCCCGGGAACCACAAGTCTGCTTTCTGTAACTGATTTGTTTTTATCTTCTAGAATTTTCTGTAAATGGAATCATACAGTCTGCTCTCTTTTTTCGACTGGCTCCTTGAACTCATCATCATTACGTTGAAATCCATCCATGTTGTTGTGTGTATCAATAGTCCATTCCTTTTTTTTTTTTTAATTGGAGTATAGTTGCTTTACAACGTTGTGTTGGTTTCTGCTGTATAGTAAAGTGAATCAGCTATACGTATACATATATCCCCTCTTTTCTGGATTTCCTTCCCATTTAGGTCACCACAGAGCACTGAGTAGCGTTCCCTGTGCTATACAGTGATTCTCATTAGTTATCTATCTTATTGCCAGGACTATCCCATTATGTGAATGGACCACAATTTGTTTCTCCATTCATCTGTTGATGGCTATTTGAGCTGTTTCCAGTTTTTGGCTATTATGAATAAAGCAGCTCTGAACCTTCATGGACAAGTCTTTGTGTGGACAGATATTTCCTTTTTGGTAAATACACAGGAGGGGAATTCCTGGGTAACTCGATGTTTAACTTTTTAAGAAACCGCCAAGCTGTTTTCCCAGGTGGCTGCACCATGTTACATTCCCACCAGCAATACCCAAGGCCTCCAGTATCACCACATTCACGCCAACACTTGTTATTGTCTGTCTTTTTGATTATAGACACCCTAGTGGGTGTGAAGTGGTATCTCACTGTGGTTTTGATTTGCATTTCCCTCATGACTAATGATGTTGACCGTCTTTTCACGTGATTGTTGGCCCAAATCGCACTTCCTTCTTAAATAAACTTTTAATTTGGGGATAGTTTTAGATTTGCTGAAAAGTTGCAAAGATAACATAGATAGGCAGATATCCCCTCACCCAGTTTCTACTAATATTACTCCCTTCTGTTATCTGGTATATGTGTCGCAACTAAGAAACCAGCATTGGTATATTGCTATTAAACTTTATTTAGATGTCACCAATCCATCACACCCATGTCGTGCCTTTCCTGTGCCTGGATCCCCACACCACATGCTATTGTCACGTCTCCATAGGCTTCTCCAGCTCGGGTCAGTTTTTTAGAATTTCCTTGACAGTTTTGAGGAGTATTGTCAGGTATTTTGTAGAAAGTTCCTCAATTCAGGTTTTTCTGGTGTTTTCTCATGACTGGGTTTTGGGGAAGAAGCCCACAGGGGTGAAGAGCCTTCTCATCCCATCCTATCAGGGTACATGCCATCCACATGACTAACCACTGGTGATGTCGACCTAATCTCTAGGTTTCTCCTGCCAGGTTTCTCCACTGTAGTGTTATTAGTTTTCCTCTTTCCAAACTCTACTCTTCAGAAAGGAGCTGCTAATTCCAGCCCACACTTGAGTGTTTAAGCTTCTCAAGCCTCACTTTGATTTGAGCATCTTCTATGTCAGGCACTTCACACTGATACTTCCCTTAATCCCCAGCCCTTCCACTGTCCCACAGGGAGAGGGTCCAATTATCCCTAAACTCAGCAATGTTTAAAGTTACAAAGGATCAGGGATCATTCATTCAAACTCTTTCCTATCCTTTTAACAGATGAGGAAACCGAGGTCCAGAGAGGGAGGTGACTCACTTATGATCACACTACAGTCGGAAGTGGTCTTGGGGCACTGGATAGGGCAGAGGTCTGGAAGGATGTCCTGGCCCAGAGTAGACGTCTATTGGTAGACGAGTTGGGCACATGGTGATTGAATGATAAGGACTTCTGTCTGTGATAAGGTTTCTCTAAGGACAACGCAGACAGCCATGCAGGACACCTGTGCCTCCCAGGTACCTGCACAAACCAGGGAAGCAAGAATGGGTGATGCCAAAGGGCAGACCACCCCACACTACCCTGATGTGAGCCTGGAATGCCCCCCAAGCTGGCCACACAACAGAAAGGCTGGATTCGGGGTTTCAGCTGGCTACGAACAACCTGCCAAGTGGTCAGGGTCCCCATAGTGAGCAGACACAGTCACAGCCTACGGTGTGAGTATAAACTGGTAGGGTAATTTGTTCATACATATCAAGGGCATTAAAAGTGTTAATGGTTTTCGCCCTGGTTCCCACAGGGAGGCCACGGATGGAATCAGATGGATCCTGGATGGAATACAGCTTATGCTCTTCCATGAGTCACTTTATCACCCTGAGTCTCCATTTTCCCATCTATAAAATGAGGGTAGATTTGAGAAATGCTTTTTTTTTTTTGGTGAAATTAGTGGTGTTAAAGTGTGCGTCAATCCACAATCAGGGCGGACTGGTTAGCAATATTGTATGGGTACCTCTAACGAGCCCAGTAACCTCTACCCCTGCTGGAGCACCTGGGACCAAACCTCCATCTAATTCTGTGTCCAGATGCCTTTGAGGATTTTGTTGCCTGATCAGACCAGAAGGGAAGCTGAATCCCACCATCAGAATCCTGTTGCACCTGCCCTAGCAGACTTCTCATGGGAGAGCTTCTCAGTGCCTGAGATGCCAGACTGGGAGCCCCACCCGGCCCAGACCACGTATCTGCTTTGGTGCCTGCTTCCTGATGGTACCCTCTGTCTATGCCTCACATGCATTGGGGCACCAGCTGGCAAGGTGAGCTTGTGAGGGAGGAGCCGATAGCCCTCCGTGCTGCTAGCGATTGGTCTCCACACAGAGCGGTCAGACAGCATCTAGCAACTAGAGCCACCCACGTGGGCTCTGTTCAGTTTATAGACCACCTCATAGAATCGTGAGGGTTAAGTGAGACAATCCACAGAAAGTGTGTAGTGTGGTTCCTGCACAAACTAACATTCCTCCTGGAAGTCTATCCTAAGATAGATAATCAGAGATGCTGGAGAAAATGTGTATGTGAGGGGCTAAGAGTGTGGATTCTGGAGTCTGGTGACCTGGGTTTGAAGCTACCACGGAATCACCCAACCGTGGGCAAGTTTCTTCATCTTCTGAAGAAAACTTCATCCCGCAACTGTACCAGTATCTGTAGTAATAGCATCCAGCTCATAGAGTTGTCATAAGGGTTAGATGAATTCATACGTCTTTTAGATGTATGTAGATCTTTTAGAACAGTACTTGGTGCACAGTAAGTGCTCAATCAATGTGAGCTAGCATTAATTATTCCGTTGTATGTGGTGTGACAGGGTAAGACAACTTAAATGGCTGATAATAAGGACCAGGGTTAAATAATAATAATAAGGGTTAAATATTTGACAGGGCATCCATGTGGTGGAAGGTTAGGCTGTCTTTAATTGTTCATGGAGTTTAATGACAAGGGGAAGATTAAGTGAAATTGTGTATAAAGTGTTACATATAGTATGATTTTACTTGATTAAAAATATACACTCTACAAATGAACTTATTTACAAAACAGAAACAGACTTATGGTTACCAAAGGGGAAAGGTGGGGGGAGGAGGGATAAATTAGGAGGTTGGGATTAACATATACACACTACTATATATAAAATGGATAATTAACATGGGCCTCCTATACAGCACAGGGAACTCTACTCAATACTCTGTAATAACCGATGTGGGAAAAGCATCTGAAAAAGAATAGATACATGTATACCTATAACTGAATCACTTTGCTGTACACCTGAAACTAGCACAACATTGTAAAGCAACTACACTCCAATACAAAATGAAAATTAAAAAAATAAAATGCAGTTATCATTCAAAAATATATATACTCATAGGAAATTGCTGGAAGACAATAGGCCAGAATGATGAGAAAGTTAACACTAGATGGTAGAATTTAATGACCTTTACCTTTGTATTCCTGAAACTGTGTGTGGTGGGAGTGGTCAGCAGAAAAACGCACCCGCCACCCATAAGATGTCCACGCCTGTGAATTTGTCACCTTACAGAGAAAGAGGAACTTTGCAGAAGTGATTATGTTAAGGATATTGAGATGGGGAGGTGATCCTGGATTATGCACTTGGGCCCAAAGTAATCATAAGGTCCTAACCTGGGAAAGAGGGAGGTGGAAGTCAGGGTTGGAGCAGGCACTATGATGAGGAAGATCAAAGGTCAGCGCGATTCACTGCTGGCTTTGAGGATGGAGGAAGGTGCCGCAAACCAAGGGATGTGGGCAGCCTCTAGAAGCTGGAAACAGCAAGGAACGGATTCTCCCCTCAAGCCCCCGGAAGGAACACATCCCTGCCAACACTTTGACTTTTGCCCCTTAAGATCCACTGCAGACGTCTGACTTCAAAATTCTAAGAGAATAAACGTGTGTTAAGCCACTAAGTGGCCATTGACTACGGCAGCAATAGGAAACTAACACAGTGAGCATGTATTTTATAATCACACACACACACACACACACACACGCACACACACAGGAGAGAGAGAGAGAGAGAGAGAGAGAGAGAGAGCTGCTTGTTATTTTTAAAAAGGCAGAGTTATGGGTGAAGCAACTTCATTTCCACAGAGAGCCACGTGCACCTGCCAGGGCAGACAGGAGCTGCCCAGGTTCAAGATGTTAAATACGAGAAAATGAAGTTTGTAAAAATTCTTCATGAAGTTGAAAGCCAGAAGATTCAAAATACTGTACTGAAAAGTCGTGTGGGTTTTGAGTTCCATCTGATTGCTTAATGAATATTATTGTTTTAAAGACCATGATTGGCAAATGAAAATATTTATAAAAACTAATTTAGTAACCTTTGACCAACCATGTTAAAAAAAAAAAAAAAACCTTGAGAGGATTTAAAATGGGCCACATCTTTTCAGTTTAGAGAATGCTTTTTCATCTTCACATGGTCAGATTGTCAGTTCCTTGCTGACAATTAGAGGATGGGCCCCCTTTTGCACACTGCCGGGCCCAGGCATCTAGAGTAAAAAGTGGCAGAACCACAGGCTTCTTGGCCATGGTTTTCCCTCAGGAAGTCTGTACATGATCCTCTTTTAGGCAGAGAACCCCAGACTCCTACCTCTCTCCATGGTGGGGGGCCTTCCCATCACTCAGTGTCACTGCCTCACAGAAGTGTCCCCTGGCCACCTCATCTAAAGTAGCCGTCCACCCATTACTTAAAACTTGCTCCCAGCACTGCCATCTATCCAGTAATTATTTATTTACTGCTCTGTTTGCTGTCTCTCCAGTCCCCACCTAGACTGTGACCACCTAAGGCCATAGGAGGTGCTCAGAACCTGGTAGCTAACAAAGGGGGATCTGGGGCGTGGGGGTCCGCCTTCCCGGCAGCTGTACCTTCCCGGGTGCTGCTGAGGGGCAGTGGGGCTGGGGGCTGGGGCTGAAGCTCAGGCTGGAATCCCCTCCTTCCCACCATGGCCTTGGGGGTGCTACATGGGAGGGCCAGGCTCGGCTCTCACCGGAGGGTAACGATAAGCACAGTGGTGGTGAAAGTCATGCTAACACGGGTACCATCAACGGAGCACAGGTACCTGTTGAGCGCTGTGCTTATGTTACATACTCTGAATCTTTGCAGTGATCTTGTTCTGCCCATTGGACAGATGAGGAAGCTGAGACTCAGGACTAGTGACGGCTCCCCCGTCCCCCCACCACAAGGTTCCCCAGAGAAGGAGCATCCAGGCCCAGATTCAAAGCCCGGCTGGCCGGCCCCACGGCCCGAGCCCTTGGGCACAGGCCCTGCTTCAGCCAGCTGCAGCCGTGAGCTTCACGGCGCGTGTGGGCAGGGCTGGCTCTCCCCCTCTCCTGGACCCGGGGGCCGAGGAGGCAAAGGTGAGGGAGGCCACCAGCTGCGCCCCTGCTGTCCTGGCGCGGTGGGCAGGAGGCCCCCGGCCCAGGCGTCTCATCTCCTCCTCCAGGCAGAGAGCGAATGAAGCGCGGTGGGAATCGCCGTGTGGCAGCAAACAGTTCTGTGTGGGAAGAGGGAGGAGGGAGCGGCCTGTCTCCCCAGGGACTCGCCTCACTCCAGGCAGGGGAGGAAGAGGGGCGTCCCTGCAGCGCACCCGGGGCCCAGGTCCCGTGCTTCATCGAGGCTGTATTAACAGGCCCGACGGCGGTGTGAGGGGAAATGTCACCCCTACGTTGAGACAGGAGCTGGAGGCCCTTCTCCACTGGCGGTGACGTGACCGGGCAGAGCTGGGATTCCAGCCAGATCTGTGTGACCCACAGCCCAGTGGTCACCAGGAAAGCCTATTGTCCTCAGGGGGCCAGGGGTCAACCAGTAGAAGACGGGGGAGGCAGGGAGGGCCCTGGAGGCTCTGGGTGGCCCAGCTGGAGCTGCTGCTCCAGGCGGACGGGCAGAAGGCACCCCACGACCTGCCTGCCACCCCCCGTAGCCAGCGTCACTCTGGGCCTGAGCATCCAGGAGGAGTCCAGCGGCAGCCTGGCTCCCAGGCCCCTCGCGGTGGCCCCATGGGGTGGTGGCCCCTTCCTGGCACCGCACACCCGCTACAGCTGCCTGCTGACTCATGTCTCAGCTGGGAGGGCAGGCTGGCAGGGGGGCCTGTCCCCAGAGAGGGACAGTGATTCAGGGTCACCCCCCGGCAGGCACAGAGCTGGAATGGGTCCCCCAGGGTATGGCCTTGGCGGGGCGGGGTGGGGGTGGGGGGTCTCGGCCTAGCCCCCAAAGACCTTCTGGAGGAGCCCCTGCCTGCCTGAGACATTTGCAGGATGTCCTTTTCCTGGTCCCATCTGGCCATGGAGTGGGAGGAGGCAGCAGGAAATGAGCTGACCTCGAGTGGGAGGAAGGCTGGTGGCAGTTCTGAGGGTCAGTCTCCTGGGGACCAGCCATCCGCTTGTGTGTGTGTATTGGGGGGGAAGGGGGCTGGGGTCCTCACAGCCTGGCACGGTCTGCCCACTGCCTGTCTGCCCCTGGACAGGACTTGAACACGGCCTCAGGAGCTTGTGGTCCCCTCTGTGGATGCTTCCAGAGCAGGCGGGAGGGAGAGGAACCAGAAGAGGACTGAGCGGGCTACTGCCAATTCTACAACTCACTTGGTGCCCCCCAGTTGGACATGAGAGGTAGAGGGGGTGGGGGGAGGGGGAGAGGGCAGGAAGGAGTTAGGTGGAGGTGAAGGAGGAGGCACTGTGCAGCCAGAGGCTCCCTGTGGGAGAAGCCAGGAGGGCGTGGAAGAGGGACACGGCAGGGCACGGAGTGGCTGGCTCTGCCTCAGAACGCCCTCTGCTGCCCCCAAGCCTTCAGCCAAGCCTGCCATCTTACCCCGCGCCGGTGATGCGGGGGGAGCTGAGGAGGGGCCGCTGGGCTGGGGCCACGGCTGAGGTGGGAGTGAGAGGCTGCCCGATGTGCCCAGAGCAGACAGGGTGGAGGGCGAAGATCTCCAGAGTGTGTGAGATGGGTGCCTGGCTAAGGGCAGGACTTCCGGGGGGCAGATGGGATGGGGCATCCAAGGATGGTCATGTGACCACAGAGGAGCTCAGAGTGACCATCCGGAGGACTCTGGGGGCTGTTCCATGCGGTCACAGACAGGGACACGCACAGGCCCTCTCTCGGGCCATGAACAGGTAAGGGGTCCAGGGGAAGGAGGCCTTGGTTCCCACCTGGGGAGATCCTGAGCTCACAGCCCTCCCTGGTCCTGAGAGTGAACCTGGGACCTGGCCCAGGCCCCAACCTGGCCCTGGCCCCAACCTGGCCCTGTCCCCAAGATGCTTCCCCGCTGCTGGTGGTGGGGAGGAGGGTTGGCTCCCTTTAAAGAAGGGCATCCCCTCTCCCCTCACTTCTTCGTCCTCCCCTCCCTGGCCCACCTGCCCTCCCATTCCCTTCCAACTGGGGGGGGGGGGGCGGGGGTTTTTTTTTTCC
>NW_020185338.1:2120379-2140629 GCF_003031525.2 Neophocaena asiaeorientalis asiaeorientalis | reverse complement strand
CCCTTCCCTTCCAACTGGGGGGGGGGGAGCTGGAGCTTTCGTGTTCCAGCCATGACCCTGGGACCCAGTCTTTCTACCTCCTCACTCTTTTCCTGAGTTGGCATCATTCTCAGGCAGGCCATCCCACATGGTGCCAAATGGCCACCCGCATCCCCAGGCTGGCGTCCTATCAGGATGTCAAACCCAGTAGAAAGAGATTTTTTCTAATATTTCCATAACACAAGTGCTAGAGGGGCCTCCCATTGGCCAAGTTTGGGCCACATGTCTAAACCCAAACCAGTCACTAAGCTTGGGGGCTGTAGAGTTCTGGACGAAAAGGCCGGGCCCATGTGTTCATCCTTGAGCCATACGGGTGGAGACTGAGTTCTCCCAAGGGAGATGGGACACTACGGAGGGGACAGATGGTGGACAGGCAGACAGCAGCCATCACCAGTGCCCCTGAACAGGCTGACGTGAGCAGGACTTTCCAAGGCAAGGCCCTGGCACACAGCCAGCCTGGGAGAGAGTGGCTGGTATGATACCTAGACTATTATCCTTGGGTGGCCCTGGCCTCCTGCCTTCCCGGTCCTGACCTGGGAGGGTCTCTTCCCGCAGTGCTGCGCAGGACGGCAGGCTGGCCCTGACCCTCCAGCCAGGGCTAGCTGCTGCCCCTCTGAGCACCTGTCCTTTCCTGCCAGTGTCTCACGTTGCAAATTCCATGACTTATGACCACCCGCAGCTCCAGGTGCTGCCCAGCAGGGCCAGTGCTAAAGTTGGGATGCCTACCTGCTCTGCCTGCGGTGAGCTCTTACCTTCAGTCTCTCTCCAGACATCAGCTGCCCCCTCACCTGCCTGCCTAGTGAGTCAGGGAGGTTGTGCCTAGCTTAGGGGGAGGGGGATTGAGACTTAGGGTGCCTACGATCAGAGCTCAGGCTCTCCACACTTCCCTGGGTCCTGGCAGGGTGGGGTCACCCCACAGCTGCTCAGCCAAACAGCTCTGGGGGATTAGAGAGGCCTGCTCAAGTTCTCTCTGACTTCACATCTGGCCCCCAAACCTCTACATGCCCTCTCCTCACGGTGGCAGGAGGGCTACTGCAGTTCCAGCCTCACCTCTCAGGTTTAAGTCCCTCAGGAGAGACCCTTTCCTTGCAGCTCCCACTCTCATTGGACCATTTCAGGTCACATGTTCATTCCCCATCCTCCGTAGAAGTGAATGCGAGATGTTAACTGGCCAGGCCTCAGTCACATGCTCCAATCCCAGGCAACATGGGGAGAGCTGGGAAAGGTGAATTCCCACACTAAAATCAGGGCTGGACCTCCTAGTTCCGAGGGCTGACCTGTCCAGGGTGGCCCCCAGGCGCCGAAAGCTCCCCACCCCAGGAACTGAGTCCTAACCTCTCTCGGGTCTGTGGGCTTTCACGAACAACACAAGCCATGGGTCCATTTAAAAATCATTTTATTATTAATTTCATCTTTCCATTTAGCCAAGTGTCTGTCATGTATAAGGAATGTCGGTAAATATTCCATTTGAAGCTTCTTTGTACATATTTCCATCGATAAATAAACTCTGAATTCACATAAAAAAGTTAAACTTAAATAACTCATATTTCCTTCTCTTGTAACAGGCCTATATTGGTAAAATATAAATATTCTTGGACTCAGGCTTTGTTCTAAGTGAGGGCAGTAATTTATCACATGGTACAATTACTGACAACAAAACCAAGAAATTGTCGGCTGGTGTCCTGGCTTGGACGAGTACTGAGGCGGAAAACAGAAAATTCACATTTGGTTTCTGGGCCAGGGGTAGGGCAGGAGTGGTGATGGTGGGGAGAGAACAGTTTTCTTTAGAGCTCTGATAAAAATAATCTGTTCTGCCACTGAATTTTAACTTTGAATATATTTTTCTACATTTGCAGATTAACTCCATGATCATTTTACTTAAAACTTAGATGTCAGCTAACAAAATATGGCACATGATCCATTTTGAACAATGTCAGTAGATTCAGAAACTATCATTGGGCTGGCGGAAACGACAACAGAAATGCACGTAGAGAGCGATGATCGGGGTTGGTTTGTTTACTCCACTGTGGCCAGTCGCACATTCATCCAGGGCCTTCGTGCGCACACTCAACCCTCAGCGCCCAGGCGGGGGCCCCTTGGCCTGGGCAGCAGTGAGGCTGGGGCGCTGCTCAGAGCACGCGGGGGATGATGGTGAAGGGCACCGCGGGGCTGCTGGCCTCCAGCTCCAAGGCCGTCAGGAAGCACTCAGTGGCCGCCGCGTCGTTGCCCTGAGCTTGCAGGACCTCACCCAGTCCGTTCCAGACCTCGTGGGCCGTGGAGTTCACCTGCACTGCGTCCCGGAGGATCTTCTCGGCCAGACTGTAGCGGCCCAGCTGATGGAGGATCAGGGCCTGCAGAGACAGACAGACAGTCAGAGAGACTACCACTCTGCACTCCTATCTGTCCTTGAGTTTCGGCACGTTCCTTGGAGGGAGGCATGCATCTCCATTGGGCTGGGCACAACGTAAGTTCAAGTTCTTCCTGCACTTGGGGCTAAGAGTCAAAAGAATCGCTCGAACCATGAACTGTATGAAGTTACCGATGTTCAGCCATTTTTTTTTTTTTTTTTTTTTTTTGCGGTACGCGGGCCTCTCACTGTTGTGGCCTCTCCCGTTGCGGAGCACAGGCTCCGGACGCGCAGGCTCAGAGGCCATGGCTCACGGGCCCAGCCGCATGTGGGATCTTCCCGGACCGGGGCACGAACCCGTGTCCCCTGCATCGGCAGGCGGACTCTCAACCACTGCGCCACCAGGGAAGCCCTCAGCCATTTTTGAACCATAAAAATGGCGATTTCAAAGGGTTCACCCAGGAACGAACCGTTTGGATGGGCCATGGTCTGTACTGACTCAAGGGCGTCCTGCGTGTAACGGCGGACACTTGCCTGAACAGAAGGGTGTCTGCCAACTTTTATTTTTTTTAACCTCAAGAAATGTCATTTGTGGCCTTACTACCACAACAATTAGAACAGAGATCTCTAGCTGCTCACAGGCCTTTACCCTAACCACGCCCCCGATCTCACTGTCCCCTGTGCACTCCAGGCTCGGCCCCCGCACAGCTGTCATTTTAGTTTTAATCAGGGCGTATGTGTTGGTCCCCAAATATTTTATCATAACCGTGTTTCCAAGTTGTGCATCTCTGCAACTGATGTGTTTGTACTCTTTCATCCAACAGATACACTCTCATTTATTCAACGTCTCCCTCACGGGGGAGACATTTAGGCTGTACCCAACGAACATCTTTCCAGACAGCCCTCTGTGCTCTTTTAGACGAATGGATTTCAAAGCGTTTTTTTTTTTTTTTGGCTCACGGGCCCAGCCGCTCAGCGGCATGTGGGATCTTCCCGGACCGGGGCACGAACCCGTGTCCCCTGCATCGGCAGGCGGACTCTCAACCACTGCGCCACCAGGGAAGCCCTCAAAGCGTTTTTTATAGCCCCGGAAATCTTTGGCTAAATGGAATCTTACTGCTCATGCTCACACATTATGGGTATAAACAGACAAAAAGGAACTGCTGGGGGTAGGACAAGGGAGGGGCCCAGAGTCCCCAGTGGGCTCCCCAGAGGCCCTGGACAGGCTCAGTGGAACCAGCTGGACAACCATTTGGAGACTTTTCCTTTAGGACAAATTTCCCCAAAGTGGCGTTACTGGGTCAGAGGATAAGACTCTTTAGGGTTCTCCAAATATTTTGCAAATGATATCCCCAAAGGGTGGCGTCACGTTTTTAGCCATCTACAGAGTTGCAGTGGTCCATCCCCGCCCCACCCCCGCTATCATTACTCTTTATTTTTACTAATTTTGTAAGTGCAGATTGTCCCCTCGTCAAAACCTGCATTTCTTTCATAACAATTGAGGTTAAATATTCAATATTTCCCATGCCCATTAGAAGACGTGCATCTGTTACCGTAATTGTCTAAAGTCTGTTTTTGACTTTTGAGGGTTTTTTTTCTTCTGTGAACAGAAGTTTTTAGTTTTTTAAGTTGAATTTGTTGATCTTTGGTTATTTACTGATTGATTGATTGTCACTTCAAAGCTTAGGCAGTTATCCTTTCAAAGAACTGACATGCCTTGGATTCCATTTGTTGTGATCTGACTCCCCCGCCCCCGTAGTTGTCCACCTTCCCCGGCAGATAGGAAACCTCAGTGGGTCTCCTCTACGTAGCTGGACACAAACTAGCTACTCTCCCCCTCCCCTCATTCCTGTGAGGCACTGCCTTTGTCACACAGTGAATTACTGCAAGAGATGCGGGGGAGGGGGGGCTTCTTAAATTTTCCGATGAGCTACACCACCTTCCTTTCACATAAGCACCGTGCTGTTTGGATTTCCTTATTCCACATTAGGATTGAACAGGTGGGATTAGAGCCTTTCCTCATCGCTCTTCGCTTTCAGTGTATTTATTGACAATCTTGCCCTGTACTAGTCCAGATGAATTTTAAAAATCACTTTGTGGCTTCCCTTTGGGAGTTGAATTGTACTTGCATGAAAGCTCTAGGCGTGTGGAGAAGCCTAACATCCTTACAGTGTTTTGTCTTCCTGCCCAAGAATGTGGCCTGACTCACCGGTCCTTCAAATCTCGGCCCCGTACTTTCTTTCTGTGGCTCACGTGTGGCAGGGGTGAGCCCTCCCTGGTTTCCTCAAAGCTGTACTTCACCGGCGGGCAAGGGGCAGACCCAGGCAGTGCAGGGGCATAACGTGCAGCCTGGGCCAGGTGGGCCCACTCCAAAGGGCTCTGGCCTCCAAGATGAGCTCTTAGACGGGGTAGGAGGTGCCCTCAGCAGTCGGTGTCCAGGCCCTGAGGGCTGTCCGGCTGACCTTGCCCCGGGCTTGTGGCCCTGGGGGTGGTGTCTGAGAGCCAGAAAAGCAGCCTGACTTCCCAGAGTAGCCTGCACCTATGAGCAGCTGGCATGGGAGCCGTGAGGCCAACCCCGGAGGAGCTTGCAGTCAGAGGGGCCTGGGAGACCCACGGCCCCAGCACAGGGTGTGATGCCTCATCTCTGGGAGGGGAGCCAGCTCGGGGAGGCTCCCTGAGTGAGGAGGTAGAGGAGGCCTCAGGCCAACAGAGGCTGCAGACTTTAAGGTCAGGTCCAGCCTCTCTAAGAGGCAAACTGCATACGTGTCCTTTCTTATTAACATCTAGATACGCTGTAACAATGTCCACCCTGGAGTCCCTGGGTACGAGTAGGTCCTGGACTGGATCTGCCAGAGCTGGGGGCTCCGGGGGGGTGGCCAGGGCCAGGCAGGAGGGTGTTCCAAGCTTCGGAACAAAAGAGGTGGCAGAAGCTAGTGCTCGCAATTAGGATTTTACTGGGTTTCTGGAATTTGCTCTCCTCAGACTGCAAGGCCTCCCCGTTCTGCAGTGAGCACTGCTGGGTTTCGGCTGCCTTCCTAGGCTGGTCAGGGTCAGGTTTGCTGGGACTACCGTGAAAGCCCCCTGTTTGTACATGAGGCCACCGCAGGGAAGCACTTCCCGCGTCCACAGGGTTTTCTCCTCATGGTTCCCTCCCCAGAGCACCCACTCCCTACCCACCCAGGAGGGGATAAGGGGACAAGGGCGGACGTTCAGTGTGGACCCGGGCTTCCTGGCAGGATGAATATTAATAATAAGAGGGGCAGCGAGTGCTAACGTGTTTATGGCACACCAGGCCCTGCTCCAAGTGCTTAGCTCACCTGGGGGCTCCAGAGCAATTTCACACAGGCGTGGCCAGGACACAGAAGCACCCGCGTGCAAGGCCTGCTTTTATTGCTGTGGAGAAAGAGCGCACAGTTGAGGAGCACCTACTATGCGGCGGAAAACATGCTCACGCACTGGGTCCTCCTACCCCCATTTTGCAGGTGAGTATGCCAGGGTGCCTAGAGGCTCCGGGTCTCTTGCCCTGGCATAAGCTGCTTACTGCAGAGCCAGGCCAGAACCTGCGTCTCTCAACGCTTCGGGCCTCCCTGAAGGCCATTCGGGTGTGGAGTGCACGGTGGGGTGGGGAGTAACCGCATCCCTCTCCCGGGTGGCGCACCCCCTACTCCGGCCCTCCGCCCTCCGTTAGAGAAAACCTGACAGCTTGACACCTGCACTTCCCAACCTCGAAGGTCAGGTGGAAAGAACGGGAGGCCACTTTCCCAGGACGTGAGGGCTATGCCTCCTTTCTTCCAGGGGAGGTTATCAGCCCCAGCTCATGCTAGAACATTCTGATTTAGCCAACAGAGAAATGAGAGTAGGGAGGAGGGTCTGGGTAATGGCAGCAAACACGGGCATTTAAAGGTTACAGAAGGAGTCCCGTCGCGTTCCTTCAACGCAAGACTTTCTCAATGCATCAAATTATTGAACACACACGTTTTCTGAGCGGCTCTACCAGGCAGGGAGGCACAGATTGTGTGTCTGGCAAATGGTGATGGGGACAAGCCACCTGGTAAGCCACAAAGAGGCATGCTTGGTTCATTGGTGCAGGTGGAGAATATAACTTAGGTCCCACTGGCTCTGCTGCAGTAGAAGCAGCCTGGTGCTCTTTCCTTTCTGTACCCGGAGTTCTGTCTCCCCGTCGGGCACTATGCCGGACACTTGAACTTGGCTTTGGCTCATCTCCTATTTCCTCCACTTTAGACATAAGGAGACAGGTTCAGAAAGGCCAAGTGTCTTGCCCCAGGTCACAGGGCACATGAGTATGGAGCTTGCAGGCCAGCCCAGGTCTGCCTGAGGCCAAAGCCCCGTTCTCCCCACCTTGGCTTCTCATCCGCTCACTGCTGCCTCTGTCACTTTAAGAGACAAGCCCGGTGCCCCTCAGGCACTAACCCAGTTACATCTGAGCACCCGCCGTGCTGTCTCTCCCTTCCACTTTCTCTGACCCCTGACTGCCGGCTCTGTCGCTCCTTCCCACGGTTTCAATGGGGCACAGCTTTTCTCCTGTTTGGGAGCATCCTGTGTATTCACTCAAGGACCGGAAGGCTCCTTGCCTCCCTTTGGTGGCCCACAGGCCGGCTGTGACCTTGAGGCTTGGGGTGGCTGCAGCCGCCAAAGGACTGGGGCTCCTGTTAGCCGGAAGGCAGACCAATGAGATGTGGAGACCCAGGAGGACCAGGGCCTTGGTCCAGCAAGGCCCGGAGGTCACTGCTCTCAGCAGCAATGACCTGCCCCTACTCTGCTGGAGTGGGGACGAGAACCCCAGTCCTCTTGCTGGGAATTTTGTTTAGAAAGTGGCAGGCTGCTGAATCTACCCTATCTTAGGGGCTCTAGGGTACATGGCAGCGGCAAGTGTACCCCCCAAAATGCCTGCAGGAACCAGCCACTGGGCTAATCTGACCCGTCGCCCTCAGTGTTGGGCAGCTAAGGGCCTTTGTGATTCTCTAGTGTTCTCGTGGGCTTGGAAATTTCCAGCCCATTCCTGGACTTATATTCCGAATGTACGAACAGGCTACCATTTCCAGATGACCTTGAAGCTTCCTGAGCAATCTGTCTAGTGGAACTAATTCCTAAAGCTGGAGCAGCTCGGGGAGACATCAGACTTGCTAGGGGCTGCCAGCTCAGGCTTGGCCAGGGAATGAAAAATCGGCCTCTCCCCAGTGCCCCAGTGAGCCAAGAGCAGCTCAGAAATCAGTCACACGAGGAGACCAACCAGAACAAGCTCCAGCTGGGGTCTGAGTCACTGTACTGGGCCAGCGTTGCCGGCAGGTTGGCCAGAGGTGGGATGGGACCTGGACGGGCCCGGCTGTCAGGACTGACACACCTCCTGAGCCCCTCTACGTTGTGAGAGGCCTCCCCTGGCTTTGATGTGCGCTTATGCGTTAGGACCCTGCTGTCTTTTTCATTCTTCAGGCCCCCTGCTTCCTCTCTTCTGCAAAGATCAGAGGCCAAAATGTTCTCACCACCAGCTGGGGCCAACTTTCTCCTGGTACAGACCTCTGGGTTCATCCAGGCTGATTTGACAGCCCAGGTATTTCTGCAGGACACAGCCCCCAGCCCCCGCCCACCTCTCCAACCTTAGTCAGTCCCAGCCTGGCCCCCCCGCTGCTGGGGCTCTAGTCCATCTGCTTAAGTGCTGAAGATCCCCATTCCCCCCAAAGCCCAGGCTACACTGCCTACCTTAGGCAGGGCTACCCAGAGGCACACGGCTCCCAGCTCCAGCCCTCAGGCTGGCAGGAGACGGAGATTTCGATGACTGACGTATATTTCATTACCTTAGTAAGTACCCCCCGTATCAAAATCACAAAAACTCACTGAGTGATTGCCCAGACCCCAGCCACGTGCTGGGGACACCGATGTGGGCAAGAAGCAGGCCTGCTTTCAAAGCTGGGGCCTGGTGACAATCCCAACACGACCGAGCTATGTGCCAGGCGCTGGGCTACGCCTCGGCCGGCGCGCCAAGGCCCTCACTCACGTCTACACCTCGGGGCCTCGGCAGGTAATGTTGGCTCCTACCTAAGGCAGGGCGTAAGTGGCAGAGCTGAGACGTGAACGCTGCAGCCCGTGTTCCTAACACTGGGCCCTCTCCCTTTCTCTTGGAGAGGATGTGCAAACAGGCCTCCACCTTTGCCAGCCCTGCTGTTTCTGGAGACTCTGGAGGTGGGGAGCTGTCTAGGGCTGGCCTTCTGAGAAGACGGGAACCACTGAGGAGGTAACTCATTAGTCCCTTTCTTCAGACACAAATGAAGGCAGCTTCCCAAGCTTGTAATTATTATAATCAGGTGTTTTGTACAAATAAGATCTTAGCGATGCACCAAGTTGCAAATAAGGGATTAAATTAAACTTGTTGTTTCAAATGAGACAAAATGGACTTGGCTAGTTTGAAGCCAATTAGCATCTTCCTCATTCATGTCTTTCATGCGTGTGTGAAAATAGCTGCCCAAGGACTAAACACCTTGTCCCACGCTGAGGGCACCCGTGCAGGAGCCCTGGGCAGGCTCTACTGCTGCAGCCCTGGCTCTGCGGAGACGTCTGTCCACGGTCCTGGGAGACCAATAGCCGGGTTGCAGGACAAAAAGCTCCTTGGAGATTTTAGACATCCCCGTGGTGCTCTGCCCAAGTGCCAAGTCAGCCCTTCGCTGGGTTCAAGGGCGTCTCAGACCCCTGCTTGTCCCCCTAGGCGCACAGGTACAGGGAGATAACATCGCCGCAAGATCCCCACCACAGCATGCCTTGCAGAGGGGGAAGGATTTCCCTGGCACCCGTGAGCCAGGGGCCCCATCCTGGATGGGGGCTAATGACCAGATCTGCAGCCTTTCCCAGGGCCTGGCCTGCACCTGAGCTGCTGGGACCGTTCAAGGCAAGCCAGCACCTCCGAGCTTTGGACAAGGATAGTTAAGCCTCCTCCTGGTGGAATTCCGGTTGTCAGGACCCCAGGATTGTGATGGCAGCTAAAGGAAAGCCTGTCTCCCCAGCTTGTTACTCTCGGGGACAATGACAGAGCTGCTGAGCTGGCTGCAGTCTGAGCTGCGGCTGTGCTGGCTGGGGGAGGTGTGTCAGGGGGTCAAGACACAGGCTGTGCAGGCCCTGGTCACCGCTGGTGGCTCCGGAGTTAGAGGGACCCACCAGCAGCCGGGGAAAGGTGTGGATCACTCAGAGGCGGCAGAGGGTAGGTCAGGAGCACGGGCTCTAGGCTCCCCCGAACTGGTTTGAAGCCTAGCTCCACCACTGACCTGGACAACTTCCTCTGGGTCTCAGGTGTTCTGTCTGTATAATGGGGACAAGTACTAAAATACAGGGGAGCAGCGAGGCCTAAATGAGACAGAGTTTGTAAAGTACTCAGTATGATAACCTTTGGTGAATGGTCCCCGTCATCACCATTATGGGCCTTAGCATCCCTCCTAACGATCGCGGGGCAGGGGGCGCTTCCAGGATGCCCACGGTTAGATGAGTCGTCACTGCCATCCCTGATGCCCTCCTGGCTGGCGCTCTGTAAGAGCAGGGACCATCCGACTTGCCTTTGCTTTTGCAGCACCTAGAGCGGGCCTGGCACAGCTGAGGTTCTAGGTGAATGTCTGTTGAATGGATGGAAGGATGGAAAAGGGGATGGTGTGGATGCTGTGTGATGGTGGGGAAGGGAGAAGCGGGCATGGCCTCTTCTAGTGCTTCTGACGAATGAGCCCCTCAAAGTTCTGGCCTCAGGTCACCCTTGTCCACACTCCCGTCAGACCCCGCTCACTCAGAGCCTTCCCCGCCTTCCGGGTATATCAGCATGGTGGCTGAGTGGGGGAGGGGAGCAGCTCCGAGGGAGACGCTGCCCACCTCCCGCTGGAGCCCAGGGGCTGCCATGGCCTCCCCTCGGGCTGTTTGCTCACTCACCACAGCTCTGACACCGCTCCCCAAGAAAGCCCCAGAACCCACCTACAGACTTTCTGGTCCTACACTCTTACAGATGAGGGAACAGAGGGCGAGAGAGGAAAAGAGGCTTGCTCAAGGCCACGACCCCTGGATGCAGAGTGGGGCTCGGCCCCTGAAGGTGCCAGGAGGAGAGGCCTGGTGGCAAGTACCCAGAGTTTTAGTTTCGGAGCCCAGTGCTTTAACACCACCCTCAACACAGCTGTATGTGCACGGCAGAGTCAGGGCTTTCTGGAAGCCTATCAGGTCCCCAAGAGGGAACAGGGACCCCACACGAGCTCCCACCCTTTCCCAGAGGCCACAGGTCGGCTGGTCTGGGGGTCAGCACCAGCTGAAACATCACATTGGGTGAGAAAACCCAGCGCGCTGCCGTCACTTCTCTTCAGGTATTTGCATTTTCCCCCTAAAGATGCAATCCATCAGAGAGAAGCAGGGTGGTAGCGGTGGTGTTCTCAAAACTATTTTTCTTTCAAATCAGAAGACCACAAGGAGACAACCGACTTGGAAAGGCTTTCCTCGGAGCAGCTCTGAATGCCAAGCCTAGGGAGGCCCGCTCTTCTCTGCAAGCATCAAAGGCACTGTTGGTTCTGAGCACGAGCATTTTGTGGGTGCAGCGAGGGGGCAGCCCTGAGCCCCGCCCTGCTTTCCAACAACGCCTTGAAAAGGAACTGAAGTCATACTCGGATGGGGTGGGGTTGCAGCTTCTTCACCTGATTCCAGCCGCTCTGGGTGAGGCCTGGTCTACACTGGGCTCTGTTTTGTGTTTCATTTCTGTTTGCTTTGGGTGCTTAGAAGCGCGCTGGCTTGTCAGGGGCCCGAGTGTGTGTATCTTGGCAACTATGGCAGCCACGGAAGCCCCGCCTAACCCGGCCAGGAGTCCCCAAGGAGCCCCAACCTAGGGATCCTGGCTGATGCCGAGGGCGTCTGCAACCCTACCTCCTACAGCCCCTTGCCCGCTGGAGCTCCAGAGCCTTCCATAGGCCGTCAAGAGTGAGTCGAGGATGCCCTGGAGAAGGACCCCTGGGAGTTGGTGGGACTCAGTTTTCCTATCAACAGATCTCAAGTTTTGGGGAGGGGCTGGTTCTTTGCCACTTTACTCAATTTGATCCAGTTTCCCCAAAGGCCAAAGCTAGCCATTCTTGAGAACCATGTACTCATCTGAGTCAGGACACAGCAGGGCATGTGCACGGCTGCTGCAACCGTCACCTGGGGATCTCAGAGTCCCACCTAGCCGCCCCGGTCCTCAGGTGGGGACAGAGCGTTCATGAGGCCATCTGACCTTCAGAGCAACAAAGGGCCGCCGATGTCCTCATGAAGAGGAGGGGCAGTGCTGGCTGAGCGGCTCCCGGGGAAGGGCCAGTACTGGACAGTGACCTTGAGGATGGCTCCTGACCGGGGTTGGTGGGATTGAGAAGCTGGGGGCGGGGGGAGGAGAGTGGGGACCAGGCCTCCACGGTAGCCAGACTTTTTCCACGTATTCTGGGGCTGGAGACGAGCGTTACGAGAAAACCTCCCGGCACCCCTGTGGCCTCCGTCCCCCACATCCCCCCAGCCTCCCTGCTCCGCTGTCAGAACCAAATCACGAGGTGGCTCCTTCCCCCACCCCACTTCAAGTCAACTAGGCCAAATGCCCCCATGTCCTCAGACAGGCATGGGGGTGCAAGCACCCAGAGGGGAGCCTCGGCCCGAGGAGCCAGCGGTCTGGGCACTCAGCAGACACCCTGGGAGCCATGCCCTCAGCAGTGCGGTGCTGAGTATTCCAGAGCGAGGAGGGAAAGACCTCCACCCTTCCCCTCCCTCCCCCAGAGGAGGAGCAGACATGACTGAGAGGCTGCCCACACCTTTGCTCACGAGGATGCCTGGCGGCTGCAGGAGGCTGTGCTCTCGTGGGGGCCCCTTTCCAGGTCAAATGTTTTATTTGAAGAAATGTACCTTCTGGGGACCAGGCCTTTCTAGCATTGAACTCAACTCAGAAGGAAAAAAAACTCAATTTTTCAAAAACCTCTTGTTTTTCGAAGCCAGCAGCCAACCAGCTATGGAAGCAGAAATCCTCGGGGTTGGTGCAGGGTTGGGGGGCGGGGGGGGGTTGGGCCTCTGCTCTATGACAGAAATCCCTGCTGCAGTCCCCGACAGGCAGCCTCCCACTCTTGCTTGCACCCTCCAGTGACGGGGAGCTCACTACTTCTCCAGGCCGCCCACACCGTTGGTGGGCAGTCTGAACTGTCGGTTAAAAATGTGTAGCCCTAATTAGGCTTTATATCTAATTCCTACTCTTTGATGTTTGCTGAGTCCTCTGGAGTCATGCAGAAAATTTCCCTCCCCTCCCTTTCTGCCCTATAGCCTTTCAGGCTCTGAAGAAAGCTTCCAGAATTCTCTCTCTCTCTCTCTCTCTCACACACGCGTGCACACACACACACACACACACACACACACACACACACACTTCGGGGCTTTAGAGGAATGGTAAACTCAGACCTCCCACCCTCCTGCCCCCATCTCACTGGCCTCTAGTGCTGAGTGCAGCGCCCAAAGGAGACCTCACTGTGGGCTCAGAAGAAGGAGCCGTTAAGCCCCAGAAAACCGCGAGTGTGTCTTTTCCTTTATATTTAAGTGTCTGACTGGCAGAATCTTACAAAGCTGCTTTCTTCCAGGATGGTGTGGAATATTCTGAAGGAGCTCATTCTACGATTAGCAGAGCAATGGGCCGTCAGGCAGTAAACACCAGCGGTGAGCGGGAGGGGGCAAGTCTGGCCTGAGCCAGAGGGCCCGTCCAGCCCCCAGTGGATGTCACACAGACTCAGGGCCCTTGGCCCCAAATTTCCTCTGGCCTAATTTCTTTGAAACTGGGGAGCTCGGCGTCAGTGCTGAAATAGCCACAGATCGTGGTGGCTTCTAGGGAACAGCCCCTCAGGGAGGAACCACAGCTGGCCTGCCAGCAGCTTCCAAGCACCGAAGACCCACAGCCTGTCGCGTCTGCAGCAGGCATCGGGAGGCCGCTCAGGCGTGTGCAGAAGGGCACGTGAGCGCCTCCAAAGGCGGGAAAGGGGGCCATGGGTGGGCACGCACGCTGTCAGGGTCACAGAGTGGGCTGAGGAACAGCATCCCAGTTCCCGGGTTCCCAGGACGGGGCTCGCTCACTTTGCTACAACCAAAGCTGTTTTTAGCTCCTCTCTCCCTTCCGCAATCTTCTTTTGAGTACAGCGATGATCCAGCACCGCGGTGTCGGGAGCTGTGTGGCGCGCAGGGCGCTCAGAGGCACAGGCCGACACCCTGGCCACATTCCCTGCTCTCTCTGGCCTGGAGGGGTTGGTTTGCCGGGGGTCCTGCCCCAGACTGAGAGCCCTCTGAGCAGGGCAGGGCTGTCATTTACGTGTGGACACATCGAGAACAGAGCCAGGCTGCTGGAAGGAGGATAAGGGGGAACATTCCAGGAGAGAAAACGTGACGCTCCCCCCTTTATAAACAACGAATGAGAAGCTCAGAGTTGGGGTGACCACTCATGGCCACACAGCGGTGAAGCACTATGACCCCAAATCGGATCCGATGCCTCCACCTCTAAAAGCTTCCCGTAAACTGGTACCTGGCCCTGCGTGTCTAGTTCTCCCTGGGGGACAGTGGCTCTCCCTGAATGGTCTGGGGTAGGCAGGCTCCTATCTGGGGGAGCCACACCGGGGAGGGGCCTTAGAGGTGACAGAGAAATGAGGAAATGGCCCTGGGAGTTGGGTCCCAGAACCCAGGTTTCTCAAGGACCAGCTCAGGGCTCTTTGCCCCACGCCAGGTTACCAGGATCTCTAGAGAGGGCACCGGGCATACAGGGAGCTTAGACGCATGCCAAGAGCCTTCTCTGGGTTCACTGGCTCTGACCCTACAGCCTCGTGGCTGGTTTGTCCAGGGAGCAATCCCCCTTGGGGGAGAAGTTCTGGGGACATGACATCCCCGTCCAGCTCTGTCAGCCTGCCTGGGCAGTGCAGGCCCTTCCTGCACGTTGTGGCTTCCAGACCATGGGCTCTCCAGACCCAGGGGACCACCAGAGCGCCTGGCCTGAGAGGGGCTGACAGCGTTGCCTTCACCTGTGTGATGTGAAGAGCGCCCACCCTACCCGGCACGCTACTCACATGGCACGGCCGTTCAGTCTGGGACGGGGGCAGCCTGGCTCCCTTCCCTGCGGTGTAACCTCAGCAGCACCCCTCCCACTGGCTGTGCTAATCTTATAACCATCCCCCTCCTGTAATCTCTGCTGGAAGATGAGCTCAGACTCCAGATTAGAGATGCGGTGTCCTGTGCCCTCGGCAGTCTCCCCTGGCCCCAACGGCAACCTGGCTGTCTAGAGCCCAGCGCCCCTTTACTTGCCCTTCAGAGTTCATGGTGTGGTGATTTTGCTAGTCAGGAAAAAAAAAGGGAGAGCTGACCTCAGTAACAGAAGGATGACATCACCTCAACATCAGTATGTCTGAGCATCTCTCTGACTCGAGCGCTGGAAGGACTAAGGAGGCGTCGGCTTCCTTCCTCCCTGAAAACCAGCGCAAAGGCAGGCTGGGAGCTGCTCTCTCTCCTTACCCCAAGTGCTGCCCCGACCCCTAGCCCTGGGGGTGGAATTACTTTTATCTGTGTCCCGAGGCCTGGGTGTCCCACACTGCAGCAGGCAGGACCCTCGGAGACCAGGCCGGCAGGCAGGGTGACAGGGAGTCCTGTGCCCGGGCAGGTGAGCTCCACACCGGCCGCAGCCTGAGGCGAGGCACTCATAAATTCAACGAGCTCGCGCTCAGAAACACCAGCGTGAGCATCTCCAGAGCTCTGCGTGGTGCACTGACCTGACTGAAGAAATGTCAGATCAAGCCAGCCCCACGAGCATCAAGGACACCCGTGAGAAGGAATCTCGGGGTTACCTCTGCACCTCAGGCTGGGCGGGGGCCCTGGCGAGGGGCGAAGGGGGGAGCTTTGGTGTCCCCAGAAAGATGTGGAGATCCTGGGCATCGTCCTTACTCTGAAGCCTGGGACAGTTCTTGGTAACGTTCCAGATAAATCTCTAGCCTCGCCTCCCTCACTCTGCCGTTTGAATCACGTGCTTTGTTGTTGCAACTATTAGCTCAGAGTCTCAGCGTGAACGGGAACGTCAGCTGCCAGCTCTGAGGAGAGAGAAAGCCACAGCTTGGCCCCAGGGCTGTGGGACCTGCCACGCCCCAGCCAATGTTTTCTGTGGGTGCTAACACGGCTCCCCGTGCCCATACTTTTCCATTGGTAATGGGCAAGAGACTCCTGGCTGACTTATTTAAACATCTCCCTGGTTGACTTATTTATAAATGATAAATAAGGGGGATATCCACCTTCCCCAACAGCAAGTCAGGCAGGAACAAGAGCAAGGGGTGGCCTGGAAGTCAGCATTTCCCCACGGTCTGAGTTACCCACGCAGTGGAAAGTTTGGTGCTAATCACCCCCGGAGGCCGAGGCCCAGCCTCCCACCCTCAGGGGAGGCTGTTGCTACTCCGGGTGTGTTTGGGAAGATGGCGTTCCTCTCGAGGCTTGTGCAGCCCGGCCAGAGAGTAAACCGGGTCCTGCTTTGGGCCCAGCCTCCCCGTGGGGTCCCAGGGCTTCCACAGGTGAGAACAGCAGCCCAGGCAGTCACCTGGCTCTTCTAGAAGCTGGTGGGAATGGGGAGGGAGACATGACCCCAGAGCCCTGGAGTGGGGAGTGGAGGTTCTCCACGGTCAGAAAGAAGATTCACAGGCCACCACCTCATTGCTGAGCTGACGAGCTTCCTGGGAGAAGCCAAGGGTGGGAGGGTCCTAGAAACTCCAGTCCCACTCCTGAGGTCCCAGGCTGAGATCCCTTCACAACGACCCTGACCCACCCTCATCAGGCCTCTGTCCCAAACTGTCCTCAGATGGGGGGATGGGGTGGGGGAGGGTCACACCTTTGACTGGCGTGTCACTGTACGTGAGTTTGAACATTTACCACCAAACAATGAAAGCAAAAGCCGGTCCTGTTATTTCCAGCAAGAAGTCCTGGCCTTCCCTGGGCCGGCAGCTGGGGCCGGGAAACGGCACCCTGGTGGAGGGCACGCCCTCTCAGGCCAGCTCCGTGGTCCACTGCTAGCTGTCCAACTTAGGCAAAACCTTCTCTCTAGCCTCTTTCCCAACCTAGAAAATGAAGGGGTGGAGTAGATGATCTCCAGATGAAAATACTAAGGTTTGGTAGAATTTCCCACCCACCAAGTATTTTTGGAGCACCTACTACACACCTGGTGCCTATATTCTTTCAGGGCTTAAAGTTTAATTGGAGGAACAAGCAGAAAACACTACAGGGCAGACTCTTTCCTGCTGTCTGCAGGGTAACCGACCACAGCGTGAAAGGAAGGGGCGAGGGGCAGTGGCCGGCGCGGCTGGGAGGGCTTCCCGGGGGAGGAGAGGCCCAGAGCAGACTGCCCTCCAGCAGCAAGACTGGACACAAACAGGAGAGCGGCCCCGGAGGCACGTTCCCTACAGCGGCGCGGTAGCCCAGGCGGAAGAGAGGGGAGCAGGCTCTGCTCTGATTCTGTGGGGGACCTGGGGACGCTGGGGACCTGTGTGCTCTGGAACCCGGTGGGCACTCAGTAAATGCTGCTTGACTGAAAGGCAGTTCCGGTCCCTGGCACGTACTCAGTATACTACAGGCACTCAATAGATGGCTGTGTATGGGCGTCATCTCCCCGCTCAGTCACCCACTCCAGTCTAGGCAGTGCCCACGCTAAGAAGGGTTGGCACCCTCCGTGGCACCCGGAGCAGGGGAGCGGAGGGGAGGGCTTCCAGGCCACAGCCCTGCAGGCTCCTTGGGGATATCATGGAGAACGTCAGCTACACGACGGCCACCAGGACGCCTCAAGGCCAAGTGCTCCCGCGACCGGGCTTCCAGCAGGTCCTGACGGGGGCTGCCCACCCGAGGCCCACCTGCTGGAGCGGGACAATGCTCCCCACCTGCCCCGCCGGGACGTGAGCGCGGTGATTTACTCTCCGCCAAGGAGGACGCGGTCACTTTGGCGAGCGCCTCCCCCATCCCTGCCAGGGTTTGGCATGAAGAATTTTTCCATTTTTACACAGGAACAAACAGAAATGATAAGACAGTTTCTGATGACGGGAGGACAGGAATTGATAAACCTTGGAAAAAACGTTTTCCACAAATAACATGAGGACTCACCCCACGGAGTGCGGGCAGGAAGGTAGGTGTGGGCTCTGGGACCCCTGGGCCGGGCCGGGCCAGCCTGGAGGACAGAGCCCGGGGAAGCTATGCTGCAGTGAGGAAAAGAAAGACAGGCAGTTTGCTTGGACATGGGGACTTCCTCGCCTGGGCTTTTGTTATAAACGTTCTCCCCAGGGCCCTCAGGCCTTGTCCTGGGACATGCGGGGAGCAGCTGCCACCAGGAACCACGTGGCTGCCGGGGAAATGGAACAACCTGGTCCGCTCTCTCTGTTTCCACAGAGCCGAGCTCTTACCACTGACCACTTCAACACAGAGTAAACAGCATCAAGATTAGGGCCGTTTCCTCAAAACTCCCCCATCAGCCCCCATGGGAAGGGTGCAGTGGTGGCTCCCCTGAACAGAGGCCCTCAGGGCTGGGCCTTGGTGCCCAGGGCCGTGAAGGCTTCTCCAGGCCACATGCCTGTGCAGGGAGCTCCCCAGCGGATCCCTGAGGGGTTGACCAATCACCTGGATGGAGACAGGCAATCGGAGGAGGAAATTACAGCCACTGGAAATATCGCTCCCGTGGATAAGCTCCTGCGACTCTCACGTGTGTGGACTTAGGGAAGGTAACACTCACTGGGTCCACAGAGGTGGCCGCTCGCAGCCAGTGGGGACCTGTCCCGGGCTCTGCTGCCCCAGGAGCTGAGCGGGTCTGGTCTCAGCTTCCTGGTAACCCTCTCGGGCACTCCCTGCTCTCCGACTGGGGTACTTTGCTGAGAAGTGAGCCCTGGCCTTCTCCCAAAGGACCTAACGTCCGCCTTGCATGGGCCCTGGGGACCTCTTCACCTCACCCTCAGTTCTCACAGCCATGCTTCCTTGGGAAAAGGGAAGGTGCAGAAACCTAACACCTGCTAGGCAGCTCTTACGTGCTGGGCAGGTGCCCTCACAACACCTATAAGGATAGACAGCTAGTGGGAAGCAGTGGAAGATCACAGGGAGATCAGCTCGGTGCTTTGTGACCACCTGGAGGGGTGGGATGGGGAGGGTGGGAGGGAGACGCCAGAGGGAGGGGATATGGAGATATATGTATACATATAGCTGATCCACTTCCTTACACAGCAGAAACTAACGCACCATTGTAAAGCAATTATACTCCAATAAAGATGTTAAAAAAAAAACAAAACAGGATGGAATTCTCATTTCTGCATGACAGAGGCCAAACTGTCCAAGGTCATAGGAATCGCCCATGGGTGGTAGAGCTAGAATTCAAACGTGGGTCTTCTTGGCTCCAAACTGTGAGCTCTCCCAACGACCTCTCCCTCCCGGCCACCTGCCCGGGCAGTTCTGAGCCTCAGCCTTTCTCCCCGTTGCCTCCTCTCAGCTGTTGTCTCTGCGGAGAGTGGTGAGGTGAGCTCCACTGCATCTGTGCCCCAAGCACCCTGCGCCCGCAAGTCCTGACTCAGGGACACCTGTGCTCTTCTTTGCCGATGTCCACTGCTCCCCCTTCTCCTCTGCCTCCCTCCCCACCCCTAAACCATCTGGATCGGAGTCCAGCAGTGTGCTGGTAAAGTTGCTCTCCAAAAGAAAAAACCCCGGATGTGTAGCATTTGCCACTTTCCGTGGTATAAATACTCCCTCCGCGGCTGAGTTCACAGGACGTCACTGCAAGCGGAGCTGGGAAGCCGGGAGCAGAACGGCCCACCGGCCCCGCAGGCACCGTCTGCGTCCTCTAATTGGCAGGAGCCCCGAGCCCCTCGCCCCCAACGAGAGCAGAGAGGGGCAAGAAAGGCAGGCGATGCTGTTGCCCTGAAACGCGTGCACCCCGTCGGCCAAAGCACATGTTACCTTGATGGCTGGGCGGGGTCAGCACAAAAGTACTATTTTCTCCAGGATCGAGGACAGAAAGGGAGAAAAGAGGCCCGTTTTCTTCTGTCATCAAGCAACTTGACTCGGGGAAGCTTAAGGCATCGTTGAAACGCCCTCATAACGCCTCCGAAACCTGGCCTTTGTCTTATCCCATTCAGTCTCCAAAGGATCATTGGGCAACATGGCCTCCTAAGCCTGGATTTCCCTAAAGCCAACTTTCTTGTACACTGGGCTGCGTCCTGTCATACTCGTGGGTGGGTGCATGGTGGTCGGGGGTGACTGGAGGGGCTGCTGGCAGCAAGGAGGATGGGATTGCAGCTTTAATCATTCCAGAGGCAGGAGCAGATTCGTCCCCTTTGTGTAAGACACCAGGCAGCAGGTACAGAACCTAACAGCTTGTGGGAGTCCTAATTAGAGAGCCAGGTATAACTCTATTGACCTGCCCGGCTTTGAAAGGCCTGGAAAAATGCATGTTTGTCCTTAGGAAGAAGCAGATTTTGCTTCTCGTTTGTTCTGCAAGATCCCCGCAGGGATCGCTTGCTGGTACTTCGATTCCAGCCTCCTGCATCTGCCCGGATGCCCGCTGCCCGGACGTGGAGGATCAGAGAGAACCTGTGGGGACCCGGGTCCCTACAGGGGAGGGGACGTTTTCCACAACAGGCCTGCTTCACGCCTTTGTTTATGAAGAAAGACACAGCATCGTACCCCACAGCTTCCCCCGTGGGGCTGGGCCAGCAGTTTCTGCTTCATTTGGAAGGACATCAGCCAGCATTTCAATTACGGATCTAATCAAGACTGACCTCTTGGCAAGGCCAGATCCCAGGCTTAGTGTGTGTGTGTGTCCAAGATTCCTTGGAGAAACAATCACTGCTGTTATCAGCTTGGGTTAT
>NW_020185338.1:1982769-2120258 GCF_003031525.2 Neophocaena asiaeorientalis asiaeorientalis | reverse complement strand
AGAATCAGGTCTCCAGGAGACATCAAGAGGGGACAGTTCACATTTTTCTCGAGAACCAAGGCCGCATTGACTGTCAGACACCATCGGAGTCTAGGTAAAGCTAGAACAACCCCTGACACGGAGCAGGGGCTCAAATACTGAGTCCTTTGCTGCTTTACAAGCCTTCTGGGCGACTCGCTGATGTTCTGAGAGGCTTGAAAAGAAACAATACCTGCAAAGGTATTTTAAGAGACAGGTGTTATGTAAACACCAAGCAGATGAGGAAGGGGGAGGGAGAGCGCAGACTGGAGGAGGAAAGAGGGACCGCGGGACAGTCAGTGGACCTGGCGGGAAGTGAAGGGGCAAAGTAACCACGGGGCGAAGTGGTCGGAGTCCCAGGAACCTTGGCAGAGGAGCCGTCGAGCTAAGGAGCTCGCAAAGGGCGTTCCTAAACTCTTGGAGTCTTGGGCTTCCTGGACACCGAGGCCCAGATCTGAGAGCTAGTGGGGGGTCTCTAAGACCACAGTTCTCTTCTCTCCCCAGGAGGCAGCTGAGGCCTTCCTTGGAGGCACTTTGGGGTAAGGCCACCTCTGGAACCCGGGCAGCCTTCTCACCAAATACCCCAGCGTGGGGCCCCTGCACACCTTGTACCCCTCCTTGGTCAGCAGGTTTCTAAGAGCAAGGGGTCTGCGATGACAGGCCCCAGGGGAGGCTTCTGCACATCTGGATCCAAGTAACGACCTTCCCAGAGCCTGAAACCTGGTGATTCTTGGTATTTCGTCATTGGTGCATTTGGCATTCCTTCCTCCTAAAGCAATCCTTCACCACCACCCCACCCCCTTGGTAACAGGAGGGACACCAAAGGCTAACCCAGAAACTTTTCTGCATGTGCCTGGGCTCCTAAATCAGTGCTGAAGCTGTCGATTCAGGCATATCCAGGGTGCGGGCAGCTGTGAGCAGGGATGCTACACAGCAGGGAGAGACCCCTCTGGGCAAGGTGAGAGGCAAGAGGAAAGACAGAGACTTCACTGCAGTTGAGAGCAAAAGAGAACAGAGACAGGTTCAGCAGTTGCTGCTTGACTGTCAAGTCACAGAGTCAAGCCCCCCAATCCCCAGAAGATGGTGAGAAATTCCACTCCTCCCACCAGAGCAAGGGGCAGAGTTCTCTGGGGCCAAGGTCACCCTGGAGGGGTCCAGAGAGCTGATGCCTTTCACCCCACCCCCAACCCAAGAAGGCAAGTGCTATTATCCCGTTTTACAGATAAGGAAAGTGGGCATGAAACCTTCAAAAGTGATGCAATCAGGATTCCTGGTGCGTCTGCCACTCAGTGCTGTGCCCTTGGCAAGTCCCTTCCCCTGTCTGTCTCAGCTTCTCCAATTGTAAAAGGGGATGCTTAGATTAGGGAATTCCATTGGCGTTCTAAATCCCGGGCTGCTTTCAACTGTCTGGGGAACATCAGGTCCAAAGGCTTTCATCTGCCACCTGTCCACCCTAGGCCCTCATCCTTGATATCGGTGAAGGAAAACCAGAAGCAGTACCTGGGGGAGACTTCTCACAGGAGGTCCTCCCTAGACCTTTGGGCTGAAGAGTTTTAAGCTCAGACTGTCAGAAGGTCCGGACAACACATGAGAGAGACATGGCCCAGAGAGAGCCCAGAAACACCAGCAGGGGCTGGTGTTTAGCCCCAAATGATGGGGAAGCAATTCAGGCACGAGATGGGTCGGAGGCTGCCAGCCCGGGTGGCTCCAAATGCCACCATGAGAAAATGGTGGCAGCTACGCCCTCTGGCTAAGTTCAGAGGCAGGCTGCGTGGGGGCGGAGGGTGCTGAGGAATCCAAGTTAAGCAGCAGGGCTAAAATCCTGGGAGGCCTGAAATAAGGAGGGGGGATTAGGAACCGGGATCTGAGAACACAGAAGGACCCTGGTAAGTGAAAAAATCTGGATCAAATTCCTGATCCAAGCCAGGGAGCAATAACTGTGGAAAGGCAGGAAGGCAGTGGAAGCGAAACGTCAAATCGTCCTGGAATAATGGGGCAGAATTTCTAAGAATAAATGGTTTGGGTAGAGTATGTCAGATTTTAAATAATTTTAGATCATCATTACTAATGAGACACTGAACCACTCTGCCTGTAATTAGTCATCTAAGACTCCAAAACAAAAGAGGAATAAACACAGAATTCATTTTTTCCCTTAAGCTGCAGCAAAGGAAAGCCTAGTGACACGGCTTGCATTTCAGAGCCTGCCCTGGGTCTGTGTTGCTTCTGGGTCTGTGATTTCAGTCCTCAGGGAACGCAGGGGTGGCCCGATGCCACGGCTCCCTGGCCAGCACCCAGAAAATGCTGCAGTGGGAGGATGGACCCAGTCATCAAGCAGAAAATGTCTGCAGAGAACATCCCTGCACCGACTGATTCGGGAAGCAGGGCCCCAAGTCACACAGGAGTCATGCGGATGTACAGCACACGTTCCGGATTCCCAGGCGACACTCCTTTTGCTCCAACGAGGACACACGTTCCCAACAAGCCAGAAGCACACAGTTTCAAAAGGATGTGAAGACATAGCTTGTGTCGTAAAACCTTTCAATTACCTGCTTCTTCCCTCAAGTCATTCCCAATACCCGCCACCCCTGTCCCCACTCAAAGGTCCTCTCTGCTGGGTTCGCTCCCCTGATCCGCTTCGGCAGACTCGCTCTTTGACTGTTTCTGCCACTGCGGTCACCTCCCTCCCAAAGACGGGTGCAGGTGCTCTGCAAAGCAGGTTAGGGCAATGTGGCCTCTCCCTCCCTTCCTCAGAAGACGCCCCTCCCCAACCCAAGCAAGATGTGAGAGCAGAGAAGATATCTTGGTGCTGTGGAAATAAGGAAGCTGCTTTCATCTGGGTTTGGGGTGGGGGTCAGGGGCAAAAGAAGAGGCTCCCTCAGCCTGGGACCAAGAGCAGAAGGTGGTCTCATCCTGAACGGGACGCCAGGCTCACAATCTATGGAGGGAACCAGCAGGAAGGGCTGAGGGTGTGTCCCGAGTCACAACCAAGGGACAAAAGATTGTCCTTGGGGAGAGATGGCTTGGGGGTGACCAACAGAAAGTCCACTACAAGAGAATTCACCTGGCCTGAGGGAGTGGGGTTTGGACGTCCGTTGTTTTCAGACAGGAGATGATGTTTAATGATACTTGCATGGCACACAGGGCTGAGGCTATCCCTTTCTTGGCTCATCTGTAGCCACAGGACATTAGCAGGGAGGCTCTGGCCTACAGGGGAGGTAACAGGCGGGAGAGCTCTGGCCCAGGAAGAAGCTCTGTGTGGCGGAGGAGGGGTGCTGCCTGGGTCCACGCAGCTCCAACCCCTCGGCAGCTGCCACGTCAACACGTCTGCCTTGGTGCCCCCGGCCACCCGGGGTGGCCATTTCAGCCTCCCCAGCACTTGAGTCTGAGTCAGGCCTTGGGGCCTGGCATCTAGCTTGGCAGGTGAGCTCCTCTGGGGAGTGGGGAAACAGAGCACAGGGGCTTCGACCAAGGAATGGTGGATTCTTTTTACATTACCATTTTGATCTCTGGTCTGGAACTAGGTCTCTCGTGGGTGTGGTCAGGTGAGTCCGTTTCTTAGAGGTGACCCTCCCCGACTGGACTGAGAGAGCCTCGCAGGCCCGGCAGACAGCTGCACGGGGGCGCCTGCCCACCCTCGGCCCTGGCCTCGCCACTGTGGACTCCAGTAGCGTCCCACGGCCGTCTGTGGTCTAAGGATGGTGACCACCATGCTCCCCAAATGGGGTTCAGGGTCTGACACAGAAGAATGTGCTTGGGGACAACAGGACAGAGTGTCTGAACTTGAGAGGGGTCGTCACCGTGCCCCTCCCGGGGCCCCTGAACAGAGGGCTGCCCCTCCAGCCTTCTGTCATGTTCAGCCCCTGGAGCAGGTCCACAGGTAACCACTAAGCTGACACACCTGACGGGAGCCCTGCCTGGCAGCCCAGCAGGTCCTCTCTGAGATCCCGCTGCCCCGGGACGTGCATTAATTAGCCCTGTCCGGGCCTCCACGGTCTCCAGTCCCACCTCAGTGTCATTTCCTGTCCTCGTGGTCGATGGGACTTTGTGCAGAGGCGGAGCCACAAAGAGCTAGTAAACCTGCCCGGCGGAGCCAGCATGTTCCCACGAGAGCTGCTCGGTCTATTCAAGGGAATTGGCACCCAGGCTTTGGGGGGCTTCACTCATAAAAGGGGAGTAATGACATCTGTCCCCTGGTCTACGCAGTCACTGGGCTGCCTCAAGCAGGGCGCCTTCCCCCAAGGAGCAGACAGACCCATGAGCAAACAAGTCCGCGTTGGTTCAACCGGTGCTTCCAGGGAGGGAGGTCAAGGGGCTGAGGGTCCCTCTGTCAGGGTAGGTAGGTAGGGGGCCAAGAAACACTTCTCAGAGGCAGTGACTCCTGAGCCGGGCTCCACGACAGGCTCTGCCCTTCCTGCCGCCCAGGCTGATGCCTGGTACCTGACCGCCCCTGCCCACAGGCCGAGGGCCCACCCCACCCTGGCCATGGGGGCACCCATCTTCCGCAGCAGCCCTGGTCTGGCCCAGCTGGGCCTCCCCCTGAACTCAGTCAGAAGAGATGCTTTCCGCCTCTACCTGACAACAAGTCAGGCCAGCTGGGGCCTCCACCGTTCCCTGACTTCTTTCAGCCTTGATAACTAGGGCCACAGGCTCAACAGAAACAGTCAGAAAGTAATACGTAAAAAGGAAAGTGTAACACCATGCTCTCGGCCAAGCACGTGCCATGATATATTCTTTTTTTTTTTTTTTTTTTTTTGTGGTACGCAAGCCTCTCACTGTTGTGGCCTCTCCCGTCGTGGAGCACAGTCTCCAGAGGCGCAAGCTAGGCGGCCATGGCTCACGGGCCCAGCCGCTCCGCGGCATGTGGGATCTTCCCGGACCGGGGCACGAACCCATGTCCCCTGCATCAGCAGGCGGACTCTCAATCACTGCGCCACCAGGGAAGCCCCATGATATATTCTTATTTCAGCTCCTCCAACTGCTGAAATTTGGTTCAGGAGGAAAGCCACACCCATGGTCAGTTCCTTCAGAAAAGAACTCCGTGTCAAATCGAGGCAGAGAGGCTTCCGCCACGGGCAGGTGGGACCTAAATTATGGAGACTGGTAGTAACGCTCATAGCTAGTGCTTATGGAGGGCTAGGCAGCCTGTGTGACTCACTTAACCCGCAAAATCACACCGCCAGGGGATCACCATTATTATCCCCATTTTATAGCTGAGAAAATGGAAGTACAGAAAGATTAAGGGATGTATCTCAGGCCACACAGTTGGTAAGTGACAAAGCTGGGACCCAGGTGGGTTGGCTCCAGTGCCATGCTCTCAACCTCTGTGCTGTCCTGTCATTCAAGCTGGAGACTCTTAAGTGACTCTACCTTCTTGTCCTGGCTCTGCTCCTAACTCGAAATATGACCTAGGGCAGGTCACCAAGGGCAGCGTCCCCATCAGTAAAAATGAAATACTCTATTTCATATTTCATACTGCAAGAATAAACATCAGATACGGCGAATGAGGTTTTACATTTCTCTTTTGAGGTTAAGGTTATATTTGTGCTAATTATTAATAATTCTTGGGGGACTTCCCTGGTGGCACAGTGGTTAAGAATCTGCCTGCCAATGCAGGGGACATGGATTCGAGCCCTGGTCGGAGAAGATCTCACATGCCGAGGAGCAACTAAGCCCGTGCGCCACAACTACCGAGCCTGCACTCTGGAGACTGAGAGCCACAACAACCGAGCCTGCGTGCCACAACTACTGAAGCCCACACACCTAGAGCCCGTGCTCCACAACAAGAGAAGCCACCGCAATAAGAAGCCCGTGCACGGCAACGAAGAGCAGCCCCGGCTCACTGCAACCAGAGAGAGCCCGCGCGCAGCAACGAAGACCCAACACAGCCAAAAATAAATAAATAAATCTATTAAAAAAAGAAAAATTCTTGGAAGGGCCTGAAGCTGTCAAAGTTGCTCAGAGGCAGTGTGTACCATTAAGGGACGGGAGGGAAGCTGGAGTGAGGAACAGGGCTAAGCATCTGGTAGAAGGCCCTGCTCTTTCCTCTCCTCTGTTAGTTTGAGTCCCAAATACTGTCAGTAAAGACAGTAGAGAAGTTAAGACCTGTACACTGTTCAAAGAGTACTGTCAACAGCACACAGATGAGTAGGAAAGGTGGACATCTAAATATTTCAGTCGTCTTCCTTTAAAGAAAACAATTGTCCTTATGTTTAAAAGCATTTTAAAAATCCTGGAAGTAAATGAAATACAATTAATAGATGAGAAGGCTTCTCACTAGACGATGGTAGTGTTTTGTTCCCTGCCAATCATTCTTTCTATGTACAGAGAGAAATCGATACTTTGGATGAAAGAGATCCGTTTCTCAAGATCAGCATTTGCAAGGGGAAGGGTATCTCCATTCGGCTTCATTACTTTAATTGTGCCTGGGTCTTATCCAGAGTAACAGGAAGGATCAAAGTTCCCTTCTTTAAGACTGGCTTCTCCAAGGGAAAGATGCGGATCCCTGCCCTGTCTGGGCCCTGGGCCCTGGGTACCCCTTACTAAACTGATGGATAAGCTAGACAGATAACACAGACAGATGCCGCCTCTGGAATCACCCTGAAAAGTTCATGACTTCATGCTGCATCTCTCCTCCAATAGGGGCATCAACTGGAAAACGTGCTTCTAAATCATAAAATAGACGCAAGCAATTTCCTCCAAGTCTCATGAAACACTTTAAAAGAGGGAGAGAGAGAAAAACACCAAAGTTTCATAATTTAGCAGTGCAAGCTGCCTCAGGCAAGCCGGAGTCACCTCTTTCCCTTGATTCAGACCTGCCCTGCCTGCCACCCTTCTGGCTCGTCATGCACAATGGGATGAAGTATTTTCGCACAGTAGACGAGCGTGTACGCTTGAGGACAGTTGAAAGAAGGCTCCGACTTCAGGTCCCTCTTTGAACTTCAGAAGAGCTGCCGCCATCTCCGAGCAATGTCATTAGCCTTGTTTGGATGCTTCTGGCTCAAACTTTAGAGCTGCGAAAACAACTTAAAATGAAGTAACCATCCAGAAGACTTGTCCCCCTGCACCGCGCACTTCAGGTCCTCCTTCCAGGCCTCCCGCCGACGTGGCGTGCCTCCGGGTATTTCATAACAGGATGCACTTTTCCGACAGCGCGGCCGTTCTCTGCCAGCCTTTGCTACTAATGTGCTCCCGGAACAGAACTGCAGCACCCGTTCTCAAGTTCTCACACTTGATGTCACTACAGATTTCTGATGTTTCTGAAAATGTAAGATCACGGAGGAGACCCTCGAAGCCACCTGTGCTGAAATCTTTAGCCTGGAGCTGTCTGGATTGAACTGAGGTGTGGGGTGAGGCGTGTTTCACGCCTCATCCACAGAGGTCAGCCAGCACTTTTGGACGCTTCATGCCCCAAACAAAAAGTCTATTCTATTATTCAACTGGCCACCTACAAGAGCCCCCAAAGTGTCTTTCCACTGAGCAGGAACCCCCTGCAGCCTCCCTGGGGGTCCTTGCCGAGCTATTCATACAACCCACCATCACGGGGCCCTCAGGCTGAGGCAGGGAGGCCTCCGCCCCACTCCTGGGAGGACCCCTGGGGCCTGACCCCTGGCCTCCGATGGTCTCTCTTCCCCATCGTCCTCCCCTTTCTTTGGGGAGCTCCACCAGTGGGCCTTTCTCACTACTTCCTGTGGCAGAGGGGGTGAAATTCACACCGCCCACCCCCGGTCTCCTAGCTACCCTCCTTTGAAGGACGGATGGCCTCTGTCCCTGTCCGGGTGTCCAGCCTTGTCGTGGGACCTTCGACATTCAAGGGTGTGGTCCCTGGTGCTTCCTCTCTGGTTTCTCCCCGCTTCGGCATTAGCTCTGAGAGACCCTCATCTTGTCGTAGCTGGAGGCCCATCCCTTGGGGACACGTCAGTCCTCTTCCTTCCCTGCAGGGCGGGGGTGGGGCACGAGCGGGGCCCTTCGGGCCCAGCCCCTCTCCACCTCACACCCTCCCCAAAACCGCCCGAGCAGAGCACGCCTGTCTCCCTCTCCTGCGGCCCCGGCCTCCAGCATGCCCTGGGCGACCCCCACCATCTGCTTCTGTTTCACACCTCTTTTCGACCTGTCGAGTTCATTGGTGATATGCTCCAGGATAAGTTACTTTCTCAGCAGTATTTTCCCCTCTAGTCTTACCAACATCAGCTCCCCGCACACAGCCTTTCTGGCTTCCTTCCACGTTCATATCCCTCTTGAACATTTCTTTTTTTCGAACCCGTGTCCCCTGAATCGGCAGGCGGACTCTCAACCACTGTGCCACCAGGGAAGCCCCTCTGTTCCTTTCTTACCCTCCCATCTCACACACTGCCCTCGGGAGCCTAGGGTGACATTATCAGAGGGCAAGCAGGTGGCCCTGTTTGCAGAGCCTGTCCATATCCTGGTCATCGTGTCCCTGTCTACCCTGAGTCCGTGCCTGTCCTTGGCCTGGGTGGTATCACCCAGAGGCCGTTCCTCTGCCCTTAGTCTGCCGTGAGTCCCATTTCCCTCCTCTACCTTCTCCTCCTGAGCACACGGTTACTGGTGTGGAAACAGTTGCTCTATGTTTCATTAATTTATCTCAGGTCCTGGGAGTGAAAGGCTTTTTACCATGGCATGCAAATGTATGTAAAGTTATATACTTATGCAAAAATGATATGAAAATATGCCTTTAGATTTTCTGGAAAAAAGTCTGATCACTCTATGATTCCCTCCCCTTGTCAACAACATCACTTTGTAATTCCTTATCCCGTCAGCTCACCGCTCCCTTACTATCTGCCCACACTCAGCTCTCTTGTCTTGTGCTAACTCATTATTAATATTAAACACATTATTTCTCTTCTTTCTTTGCCCTGTATGTGAATTTAAACACATCTGTGAAGGCTGAAACTATTAGAAAACTGTCAATTTTCACTGGGGTTTAATTTACATTTCTGTTGTCAAGTCTGACCTTGTATTAACTTTAATACATTTAATACTTTAATGAATACCATCTGCCTCCCAGTCGTTATTGCTTTTTAACAATATTAATGTGTTTGCATTTCTCTGAAATCGTGCCTCTCCTACGAGCTGGGCTGGGCGGTGGCACATCCTCCCACTAACCTGCCCTAGAAGGTAGCAAACAATCGTTCCTCAGGGAACAAGCTCGCGCCCCGACTGCTAACCGTTCTCCGTGGCCACCGTCAGCCCCTGGTCGCCACCTGTGACACACAACGTGGCTTCCTTCCTTCAAATGGGCTCCCTCCGACTGCCCCTTGGCCCCTCTCCTTCCTCTCTGAGCATCAGGGCTGACGCAGACGCACCTTCCATCCTCTGGGCTTTTTCCATGACCTGCAATCTGCCTGCAGTCGGTTCCTTCCCTTGGAAGCCCCTTGGCTGGTTCTTTGGAGTGGTGCTTGCTGCTGCACTCAGGTCCTTCAAACTCCTTCTAGTCTGACCTCTGACCCTCGCCGTGGCCTTGCAGCCAGGCCTCCTTGGCCCACCCTGTCACTTGCGCACCTCACTCCTGAGAGCCAGGCAGGTGCCAACGCTCACATCTGTTTCCGCCTCCTCTGCCCCGTAAGTCTAGAGCCCCCGACTCTTCCCTTGGACGTCACCTGGTAAAAAGGCGGCCTCTGATCTCCCTGCTGACAATTCGTCTTCACTTAGGGGCTTGCAAAGCAGTCTGGCTGCCACGAGGGTAGAGGCAGGACCTTCTGTGACTCAATAAGAGGTTTCCCTTCCTGTGCTTCATTTGTGTCTGGGGCTAAGATTATGCCTCTTTATGCACCAAGAGGGTGAGCCAAAGAAACAGAGCTTTCCTGTGCAGCTGGGGTGGGAGGCAGGAAAGAGAGGGTTGTGATGTTTCAGGGCTGGGCGCCTGGGTTCCAGGGGCTGCCCCTCCATGGGCACCAGGAGAGTCGGCAGCACCGGTGGGAGGGGAAGCTGACCTTGGCTGCAGCGGGGCTCCCGCCAGCTGTGGCTGTGGCTGGGAGGACGCAGGCCAGCGTGCATCATTTACGAGGTCACCAAGAAGGAACTGGCCAAGACACCCTTTGGGACCCACAACAATCACAGTCACTGGGCAGTTTCGGACCACGAGAATCTGAACTCCTCAAATTTGTAGGCCTGTCGGACTCAATCTGCCTCCGGTCTGGATAGTTTTTGAATGTATCAGGATGCGTGGAGAAGTCTTAAGAGTTTATTATTATCGCAATTTTCTCCTGTTGAGACCTCCAAGGCAGCTAATGTCTCCAGGCCAGAGGAGGCTCGGTTGTTGCCCTGGATCCAACAGGCAAGGCCCCTCCATCACCCGGCCCTCGCTCACCAGCTCTCCTCCGCTGGGCCCACTGCTGCTCCTTTCAGAAAGGAAAGCGTCTGGCATTTGGCAGGGAGCTCAGGTGTCTTGACAAGCTCCAAAGGTGAAACAGAAAACTTTCCCGGTGCGATTTTCCTATTTGATCTTTTGTCTCATGTGTTCCCCTTGGGGACGAACAAGAAATACTTCTCTGAATAATTCATAGGCCCCGGGGTACAAACACGCTGCCTCTTTTTAATAAAAAGGCTGGGTACTCGGTGTTGATTATACCTCTTCTGTGATACTTCAGCAAAAGCAGGGAGATCTCAAAAGCTCTTTACAGATTCCTCTTACAATAGTGAGACAAAAATGAAAAGCCATGGAATATTTTTAACCAAACAAACCAATGTTTGGATGATACGTAAAATTATTTATAAAGCTGTATTGAACTACAAAATGCTCATAAAGGGAAGTTGAAAATTAAATGATTGTAATTATTACAAGGTCTGATTTATTTTTAAAACTGAAAATGATTGTCTTCAGTTTTCTATTTAATGAGCACCTACTAGGTGCCAGGAGCTCTGCTGTCCTCGTTATGTAAACCATTTCATGTTGTTCTCACAAATGAACTGGGTAAGGAACAGCTCAATGCACAGAAACACCGAGGCTCTTAGAGGTTAAGTGACTAGCCCAAGGTGTCCCAGGGGCAGGGACAGGGCTGAGTTTGAACCCAGATCTGGCTCAGAAGCATACGTTTCCCATGGTTCCTAATGCTGGGCACCTGGGCCCTCTTCTGCTGAAAACCACTAGTTACTGCTCAGCTCCGTCTACATTTTGCGATGTCACTGTGAGCAATGGTGAGAGAACAAAGCCTTTGGGACCCTCTAGAGAACATTTTACTTATTGGTTACAAAACCGTATCCTCTTAGCACTGGACAGAAACTCACAGCCTATCTAGTTGAATATTTTCATTTTACAGCAAGGATACCGAGTGTGGAGAGCTTATGGGCTTTCCCCAAAGTCAGAGAGCGAGCGAGTGACACGGCAGGGCCGGAATTCTGTCCCTGGACACCTTGTCCGATGCCCGTTCCTCCACGTCACACCCCCTTGATCATACACGCTGGGCTCCCGAGGGCTGCCCACCTGAAGGACACCTTGGCTGCATTATGGGCTTTTCCCTTCCCGTGGCTCATGAAATCAGAGATGTCCTACCGCTAAGAAGGAAATACAAATTCAGAAGCTAAGTCTGGCCGACAGGCCCAGAGAAAGCAGCTTTTCACCCGCTCCCTGGACCCGGTTCATCTCCAAGTCTCCATCCAGACTCTCGCAGGAAGGGGACAGCAGACGGACGGCTCCTGTGTAGCCACTGTGCCCCACGTGTGAGTGGTCTAACTGACCCCCCCAACTGAAACCGAGGTGGTCGGGTGGCCAACTCCCAGGCAAGGAAGGGAGGGGAGCAGTGCGGCAGCCCCGGGCTCCTGGCCAGGCAGCCAGAGGAGGGGCATGTGCGGCTTTAGAGCCACCACACCCGTATGCAGTGTGGATGCTGCGGTGACTTACCTGGGTCCTCTGGGCGCAGCAGGGCTGCCCCCGTCCTCTGACAGGATGCTCCCACTAGCCAGTGGCCTCGGAGACAGGTTGGGGTCTCGGCTCCCTCAAGGTAAGAGAGCCCCCCAGGAGGTAAAGTGCTCTGACTTCTGTACTGAAGGCTCCCCAAGGTGCGGACACCCCCAAGGTGGCTGCTATAAGCAGCTCGGAGACCAAGATGACAAGGACAGTGCCCAGGGCCACAAATATGTCTTTATTAAACCCAGAGCCACAAGGTGGCTTGGACTGCTGGCCAGAGACCGCTGACTCAAAACTCTCCTCTCACACCGGTCAGGACCCCCAGGTAGGGTCGCTGAGGCTGTGCGCTGCCGATTCCTATGAGCTCCATTTGTGTAAACTACAACAGGAACGGGGCTCACTGGCTTTATGCACCTTGACAGCCTGGCAGGCCAAGTGCATCTGGCCTTTGGAACGGGAACAGGGTTTGAGGGTCAAGAACTCTGTGCCGCTTCCTGGGGGACCCCTGGCCCAGGGCCGGAGGCCCCGCCAGTGCTCAGACTCACCAGCCGCTGCATGCTTTTCACGTGGGTGGGGCTTATGGATAAGGCCTCTTCGTACCACCGCCGGGCCTCCTCGATGTTTCCTCGGAGCTCGGCAACCTGGCCTCGCATGTACAGGACGTTGTGGGACATCGGGAAGAGGTTGGCAGCTTCTTGGGTACAGGCTGTGGCTTCTGCCGGCTTCCCAATGCCGATGTAGACTTCAGCTGTGAGGAGGAGAGCACAGGTAGATGCTGTCCTGGGCCACTGCCCTTCAGAGGCCCTGGAACATCGCCTCCCCTCCACCATGGGAGTCTGGCAGGGGCCCACCTGGAATACGCAGGGCCCAGCCAGCCAGCCTAACCCCCAACCCCAAGTGGAAACAGCCGCGGGCTGACAGTCCTTCCCGCCCACTGTTCACAGGCACTCGAGTCAAGGCCGTGCGGCCTTGGAGGGGACACTTGTCACCACCGATGAGACGGGAATGAGGCCTGCCTGGGCCCTGCCCCCCCTTCGGAGGTCACGCATCCTCAGGGCCCACCAGGGACACCTGCCCTCAGCTCTGACAACCGCAGAAGAAGGGCTGGATGAACCCAAGGACAGGCAAACCAGAGGGGCAAAGCCCCTCATAGGGCAACGGCTCTGCTCTTGGGCTGGTTCCCCTGATGCCAGGAAGTGTGACAAGGCCAGCAGGCGGTGGCTGCTATGGGCACGACATAAAATCACTGCTCCATCAGACCCTGCCCTGGACCGACCAGGGAAAGCCACTGCACCGGGGGGACTAGTAACTGTATAACACTGACGAGCCATCGCTTTCCAAAAAGCAGGAAAATGAGCTCTCCTCCAATCTCAGGTCTCAAGTCTCCCACGCCTACGTGGAGGGTCCCTAATTGTTCTGCAGCCCTGGCTTCCATCATGCACGTCCCATGCCCCTAGCCATCCCCAGGTCCGCTCATATCCCTTATTTCCTTAGGGCCCTGAGGTCACGGCCCCACCGCCTCTCCAATGTAGGGCCTGCGTTGCCTGGATGTGGGAAGACTCCTCTCCCTCCTTGGCCACACCTGAGCCCCGCTCAGGTGGCCGCTGTGCTCCGGGCCCACGGACCCCTCCTCCCAGCCCCAGGGCAGCCCCTTCTTCGCCCGCTCCTGCCCTGACTGCTGGCCTCCACTCCTAGCAGAGAAGGATGTTTTGTGCCCATATCTCCAAGTTACGTGTATACGCACACGTGTCTAACGGAAGGCACACGAGAATAGGAATGCTAGAAGAGCACAATACAAAGAAATAGAAAATGTCGACATTTTTCCTCACGCCCCTCCCGTCTCTCCTCCAGCCCCTCTGTCCCGCACAGCCACTGACAGACCAGCCTCCCCAGGCAAAGCTCCGGTGGGGTCACCACTCTGCTGAAAAGCGCTCCTTCCGTTCCTGTGCACCCCTCACCCCCTTCAGTCTTCCCCGGAATGGCCTCTGGGAGGCTTCTGCTGACCATCCCACCTAAAACTGCTGCTCCCCCTACCCCGTCCTGACCCAGCACGACCCAGTTCCTTTCCCTGCTTTCTCTTCCGGCCAATACGAGGCTCACCTTGTTTGTCTCACTCACTGTCTGCGGGGCCCCTCTAGAACATAAGCCACCAGCTTCACACTATTCACTGCTGCGTCCCCAGCGACTGGACGAGCGCCTGGCAGTCAGAGTGCAGGAAATGGCTGCGAATGAATGAACGGTAACAGTAGCTAATAATCATCAAACGTGCTTTGTGCAAAGAAGTGCTCTCACTTCTGCTTTTATCTGCACCGTGATCCACTAGTTGCTATTATTTTATCCGCATTATACAGACGAGAAAACTGCGGCACAGACAGGCTGAGCAATTTGTCCGAGGTCCCGGGGCAAGGTATAGGCAGGCGTGGCTTTGTGGCTGTGCTCTCAGCTCCCTACAGAGAACAGTGTCTCCCCTGCCTCCAGATAACATCCAGACCCCTTTGCCTGGCATCCGGAGCCCTTGGTGACTGTCTCTACCACCCCTACTAACCTGTGTTCCTACTGCTTCCTACACCCCCGGGCTCTGCTGTGTTAAGCCGCCACTGTTTCCCTGGGCTTTTGTTTATTCTCTTGCCTCTGCCCCGATGGTGTCACTCCTGTACCCCCTTTAAAGCCCAGCTCAACGGCCACCACCCCCGGAAGCTACCTCTGACCCCGTCCCACCCCCCCAGCTGGAAGGGGAGCCCAGCCTGGGTATCCCTCTGATGGCTGTGTCCCTAGAGACATTTTGTGAGGGGTCCTGGCTATGCCCCCGGACAGCACGTTCTGTTGACATCCACCCTTCTATCTCCCCACCTCCAGCTTCAGGCGCGGAGACTGGAAATTCTGGACAGGGTGTGGTCAGTGTCGATGCCACTGCATGGCCCTCTCCTAAGCACCTCACTTCCCTGGTGACCATAGTCACACCAGTGACTGACTCCTCAGGCCATGAGCAAGCCCGGGGGAGGCACAGACCCGCCCTGCACCCCATCTGTGCTTCTGGCCGTCAATCCCCCTCAACAGGGAGCAGAGGTGATGGGCTGGCCCGGGGACCTGCGGGGAGAGGCCCAGCCTCTCAGACCTGGAAACTTGGACACTCACATACAACTGAGCTCTAAGTGTGGCCGGCCCGGCACTGCGCCTGCCTCACGTCCTCCGAGACTCCTCTCTTGAGGTACTTACTGAGCACCTACTACACACGGGGCCTCTGTAGGAACAAAGACCACACGCGTCTGTCCTTCCACCTGGGCCTCTGCAAAACCTGCCCTCCTGGGAGATAGACACGCAGGGCTGCCCGCTGTCTTCCAGTAACACGACTCTCTCCAAGCTCCCGCCAGAAGAGTCCGGGGTGTATCTCGCAGTTTCAGGTTCCGGAGCCTGGCGGCTGCGGGGGCAGCAATACAGAATGTTCCTCCCTCTGTATGCTGCCTCCTGACTTGCTTCCCTTTGGGGGTGAGTTCGTGTTCATTTCCAAGGTCCCAGGGCTGCCTGTGGGTGGGTGAGACACCACAGGCCCCTCCCATCTAGATCGCTCCAGAATAAAGGCCAACTTGGGAGAGCGGGGACTAAATGATTCCAGAGCTTTGTTTTGCTTTTGATTTTTAAATTTTATTTTATTTTATTTTCATTTATTTGTTTTTTGGCTGCTTCGGGGCTTAGTTGTGGCACGCAGGCTCTTCATTGCAGCACGGGGGCTCCTCTCTAGTTGTGGCGTGCGGGCCTAGCTGTCCCGCAGCATGTGAAATCCCAGTTCCCTGACCAGGGATCGAACCCGCCTCCCCTGCATTGGAAGGCGGACTCCCAGCCACTGGACCACCAGGGAAGTCCCCAGAGTTTTTATAACAAGAATCAAGGTGTATGTTGCAGCAGTCGGGGGAGCCTTGAACACCAACACAACAATGTAGATGACACCCTGTTCTGTGTGGGTCCCTGTGAAAACAAACACGGGACCGAGTGTCTTCTTGGTTCTGTGTCTTCGGCTACAGGTCTGGTGCCTCTCCTCCCTCCTTGTGATAGGAAACAGACGACGGGGGCTGAGCTGAGTCACGATTGAGAAGGTGGGAGAGAGGATCCAGACCCCCGAGGACTTCTTTGCCGTGCTGTCCAAGTTGTAGGGGCAGGCTCACGTCACTGCTGAGGCCTGCGCTCCCGAGGCAGAGGGGCAGGCGAGTGCATGGCCCGCGCTGCTCCCTGATCCCTGCGTTTTAAGATCAAACAGAAGGACACAGGCGCGACGGGCTGGGGTGATTTTCAAACCATTTCTCCCCAGTGGAGCCTCTTTCCTCCAAAGAGATCTTAAGAGTGGACAGCTGGCCTCCCCTCTTGGTTTGGCCCCCTCTCTGGGTCTCTGAGGTAGCACTGTCTCCACCTCATTCAAGCCCTCCTTCTCCTTGCTACCAGGACGCTAGGGTACCCCGTTGGTCAGCCAGTGTCAGGGGAACACGGAGGGCTCGATCCCTGCACCCAGGCCTTGTGTGTGACCTTGGGCAAGGCCATCAACTTCTCTGGGCCTGTTCACCTGCCAGGTGGGGCCTGAGGCTGGCCCGCGTCTCAACCAAGAGGGTGGAAGCCTGGAGCCTTGAATGCCCGCATTCTCGGCTTGCTCCTGCGGGCATGATGCTGGGCTCTGCCCCTGCGACAGCGAGGCCAGCAATTCGGGACGGGTGAATTCGATCAGCTGTGATGCACTGGGAGCCCAGCTGAGGCCAGGAGTCACGAAGCATCCTCCGATTCAGCCTCCCTGGGCACGAAGCTGGGAGTGTGATCTCCATCTCACTCCCTGTCTCTTTCTTAATTGGCTCAGAACTCAGGACATAAACAGATGTGTACTATTTCCCTAAAGCCTCCAAAAAATGTGATCGGTATTGTCTTTTCCCACTAAAACTATGAGCAACTTCCAGCCACGTCACCTCTGCATCCCTTAGCGCAGGATCTAGCACTTAGTAGGTACTTAAGGAAAGACTGTAGACTAATGGACACTGCTTGCGGGGCAGAGGAAGGCAACCGTCTCTGTGGCCCAGGTCGATGAGGAGTCAAAGGCCAGAGAAGCCACAGCAAGTGGTGCTCCCCTGACCCCTTCACCAAGGGCTAAATTCAAGTGAAAACAAAAAAAAACACACAAAAAAAACACAAAAAAACCCCACAAAGGGCCTTTTGAGCTCATTAAGAGGTATAAGAGCTTGTACCGAAGGAACAGCAACAGAGAGGGAAGCTGGCTCTGGGAACTTAAAGCTGATCGGCTCCTAACAAGAGCACAGTTCAGCGCAGTGTCAGAGCCCCCGCTGCGGGGCGGGCTCTGAAGGGTCACTCTCTGAAGAGGTCACAGGGAAAGAGTCTGTCCTGGCCGCTGGCAGCTGACAGCCTCTAACCAAAGGTAAGGTGCCACGCAGGGTCACGGACACTTTCTACCCCTTTCTGAAGCTCGGACTAAGCTCTGGCTGTCCTCTCTGGAATCCCCTGCCTTCTCCTTGCTACCAGGTTACTATGAAAAATGCTGGAAATACCCCTCCACCCCACCCCCGCTTGCAAACTCTCAATGGTTCCCAACTGCAGGTGAATGTAACCCAGATGTTTTTGCTTCCTGTTCTAAACTAGGACCCTGCTACCTTTTCACTCCCTCCGTGCTCCATTCACGGTCTCACCTCCACACCTTGGCTGTGCTGTTTCTTCTGCCCAAAGTGCCTTCCCTGTACTGTTGCAGACCCATCACTCCTCACCCTGGGCTCCCGCAAACCTCGCCCTGCACACGACGTCCCCCCAAACCCCACCCTGCACACGACTTCCCCAGACAGGCCTGGGTGCGTCACCCCTCCACCGCCCTGCGTGCTCTGGGAAGTCCCTCACCCCAGGCTGCCCCGTGCTCCCGTGACTTGTGTTATCCCATAGAGGTCACGTCCCTGGAGGGCCGGGATCAAGTCCGCTCCCCTGTGCGTTGTGCCTCGCGCAGAGGGCTTTCCGAAATCGTTGGCCAAACCAAGCTAAAGATGGGATCTGAAAAGGGCTGAGCTATAGTGCCAAGGCCCGGGGTCTCTTTCCTCCTCAGTGGTGAAGGGGGCTCCCGATAGGGGGACCTGGAGCGGGACGCACCCACAGCCCCGCACGGGGCCCAGTTTCCTCACTCGTTCATTCACTCTTCTGACACTTGTCAAGCACCTGCTTCACGTCGGCTGCAAGGCTGAGAACCGGCTCCCATTGCCTGCCTTGGGCTCAGGGCTGTTTGGGTTGTGCGCCGTGCAAAGGCGCTGGGCGGAGTGGGGCTGACCAGTCTGGACCCCGCTGGCCAGCTGTGAGCCCGGCGTAGGGCTGCATCTGCCCCTGGAAAGCGAGGAAGTTCTTCTCACCAAGGTGCCTTCAGCTAAGGCACACCTGCTCCCTGGGGCTTAGCCTACCCAGAGGGGACATTTCTGTGAAACTCACACAAAGGAGCCGTGTACGTGAGGGGCGGCCCGAGGGCTGTACCTGTGTGAGCGCCGTCAGATCCTTCATTCCACCAGAGGTCTGGCAGAGAGGGATGCAGAAAAAGGCGCGTGGGCCATCAGCTTCTCTCGGTCTTGCAGGCAGCAGGGAGTTAGGCCTGCAGACTCGCCGACCCCCCGAAACCATTTCCCTTTCCCCAAACCCTGCTTCCCTAGAGAGAGGAGACTTGGGAAACAACCTTAGCAAGCTGGTCCTGGGACAGCCTCCGCCGCGGAGGGCAGGGCAGCGCCAGGGCTGGGCGCACGTGTCTGCCGGGAGACAAATGTCTTTGTCTCTACCTTATTCAAGCCCTCCGCAGCATTTCCTACCTGCCACACGCACTTAAAAATCATTATTTTACAATGGGGAGAGGGAAGGGGGCAGGGGCAAGGGAGGGGTAGGGGACTAAGAGGTATGAACTATTAGGTATAAAATGAGCTGCAAGGATATATTATACAACGTGGGGAATATTTTATAATAACTATAAATGGACTATAACCTTTAAAAATAAATGAAGGTCCAATGCTGATTAAGAAATCATTATTTTAACAGTTATGGGGTGTTTGACCCCCACCTGTTGAACACTGTCATGCATTATCTGTGTGACTGTCAAACTGTCGTCATTTTGCAGAGGAGGGCACTAGGGTGGTGGGACCAGGATTTCAACTAGCGTGAGTCCAGAACCCAAGCCCTTGATGGTTCCGCACAGGCGCCTTCGTAACCCCCCTTGGCTGCCAGGCCGCCACGTCTCCTGGTTCCCTTCCGCCTTGCTGACCACTTCCTTTCTGCTGCTTTGGCTTTTCCTCTACTCCCCAAATTTTGAATGTTGAGGGCTCAGGTCTGGGGCCTGGCCCTTTCCCTTCTCCATCGACATTCTCGTCACATCCCTTGGCTTTAAATCCCCACTCGCAACTTGATGTCTCTAGCCCAAACCTCAAGCATAGACTCGAATATACAGCCACCTGCCTGACACCTTCACTGTGGGTCCTCAGGCACCCGACGCTCCCAAGTTCAAGCAGGGCTCTGGTTGCTCTTGCCCCCCACCCCCATATCCCCACCCATGGGTTCCCACCACCCAGGCTGCCTGTGGCATGGCAGGAAGAGGAATCACCGGTTACCCGCTGGCTCCAGCTCCCAACACAGGAGTCTTCCTTTTCCTTCACCCCTACGTCTAACCCATCAACGAGTCCTATCAGTTCTGCCTCAAAAATGCAACTCAGGTATCCCCCTCTCTCCACCCTCAGACCGGCCGTTCCCCGCGGTCACACAGACCGAAGTTCCTGACCTTGCCTCCCCACGGCACCGTCTCCGTTCCGTGCCCCGCATCCCTCCAGGGTGATCTTGTAGCAACCTCCCTCTCATCCTTTCATCCCCCCGCTTGCCGTCTTTCAACAGTTTTTCAGTGCTTTTAGGAAGAGATCCTGACCTGGTCACCAGGGCGCTGGCTCGTCTGGCCTCGCCTCGGCCACGGATTCTTCCTCTCTAGGCTTCATGCCCTGCGGCCCTGCCATTTCTCTAACCTCAGGGCTCATGTGGCCCACAGGCCTGTCCACGTGCTCAGGCCTCCTCCGGTCCTGGCTGGGGAGGACCTCTGTTCCCCGTTCCCCCAGAGCCTACACTGCTGCTCTGGGGGACTCGGCACCGTGGAATGGAGTGCTTCTGCAACTGTTATGTTTCACATCTGTACACTCCGTGAAGGCAGAGCCCGTGTCCGTCTGCTGACCACTGAGCCCCAGAGCCTCGCCCTGACGACGCACGCAAACAGATGCTCACAGGTGCGTGCTCCAGAGCTGAGTGCCCTCCCTGGGTAGGGGCTGGGGCTCTGGGGCCACACTGGTTGGGTCTGGATTCTGGTTTCTCCGCTTATTAGTCATGTAACCTTAGGCAGGTGACGTGAGAGCTGTGTCTTGGTTTTTCCATCTGTAAAATGGGGTGATTAAAGGGTATTTATACCTTATATGGCTATTACAAGGACTAAACAAGTTAAGACACATAAAGTCCTAGGATAAGGTCTGACACGTGCACGGTGCTTGGTAAAGGTCAGCTACCTGCAGGTTGTAGACCGTGAATCAAAACCTCCCAGGGCAGCAGAAGGGGCAGGTCTGGCGGGGCTGACCCACAGAGACTGGCACCGTGTCAGGTCAGGCTTGACCCCTGGGTACCACATGTTCCCTCCTGCAAGCACTCCCTGTGCAGTCACCCTCACGCCACCTGTCTGGGAGCTGTCTTCATCTTGTCATGGTGGCCATGCCACAGGATTACCCTTCAACCCTGCCGATGCAGCCTCCGGGTGGCTGGGAGGAACCTAGCAGGGGGAAGGGCAAACGGGACAGGCCAGCCAGGGCCAAGGAATTTGTGAGAGTATCACAGCTTTACATTCCCAGCAGAAATCCGAAAATCTGATCTTGCACATCTAAGAATAGCCGTTGGTTTCGACGGTGAGAGATGCCAAAGTGAAAGCTATAATTATTAGTAAGTAACAAGCAGAAATCATCCACCTACTGCAGTCATTTTTAGCTGCCATCCCAGAAGTGGAAATTGAAGGATGGACACCAAGAAGCTGCTTGGCTTGGGAAAGGCCCTGGTTCAACTCCGAATGACTTATGAATTTCCAAAGGCCAGTGATAAGGTATGCATTCTAAAGAAAACGGTGTATGACTCCCAGGGAGATATGTCTCAAGGTGCAACAAACATCAAACGCTCTAATTCAGCTCACCTGACTACCGCCCAGTGAGACCACAGAGGTGCTGGTTTCTATTTGGCCTGGGTTTCCCTTCTGCATAACAGAGGAAAAGAACCCTTTGGACCTTCTTTATAAGATGGTGTGTATACAAATGGCACTAGAAGATACTTGGAACTTTCAGGAAAAGAGACCATAAAAATGGGTAGTTGCTTTCTAAATATGTGATACCCAGATGCTATAAGGAAAAGATTGATAAATGTAAAAAAAAAAAAAAATTTGGCAAAAAACCCCCAACAAAACCCCAAAACACAAACAAAATTAAAATGGGGGAAATACTTATAGCACATATGGCACAAGGCAAATCTCTTTGACACATGATAAGTGCTTACAACTCAAAAAGAAAAGCTCAGTATCTAAGAAGATAAATGGGCAGAAACCATGAGCAGACAACTGAAATACCATTTTCACCTATCAGATTGGCAAAGATCTTGAAGTCTGATCATTTGCTGTGTTATCAAGAATGTGAGAAAATGGGCAATTCTCACCTTGTTGACTGGAATGCAAACTGGCACAATTCTGTGGAAGGCAATGTGACAAAATTTACCAGAATTAAAGAGTATGCACCCTTTGATCCATCAATTCCACTTTTAGGAGTTTACCTTACAGGTACAGAACAATCTAGAGACGGCTACTCATTGACGCATTGTCTGTAGCAGCAAAACACTAGAAATAATCTCAATGTTAGTCAGTGGGCTACTGGTTAAATTACGGTAAAATCATACAATGGATTTACTCTCTGATGTGCCGACAGGCAATGGTCTCCCGCGAGTGTTACACCCCGGCAGGTGTGCACACACTAACGGTGGTTGCCGTGGGGGAGTGTGACTGACACTCGGGATGGCAGGAAGCCTCTCATTTCACGTCTCTTGTGCCTTTTGAACTGTGTATCATGTGCGTGTACTATTTTTTCAAAAATAATTTAAATAAAATTGTCATATGGGTCCAAAAAAACCAAGCAACAAATCATGTACAACCCATGCCAGTTGGCCACCAGGTATCCTGTGAGGAGCCTGAGGCCCTGGGGTCAGAAGTGTCCAGGAAGGAGGAAGAGGTACAGCGGGAAGGGGCGCCCAGGGCATGGGTCCCACCACACAGGACGGGAGGGACCCCGGATGGCCAAGCATCCCTGGACTTCCTGGGTCTGTGCTCCCCACTGGGCCTGTGGCTGATGTCCTCACAGAGCAGCCAGAGGCTCCGGTGTCCCAGTCATGATCTCTTTGCCACTCAGATGACACACAAGTGGCTCAGGGACCTGCTCATATAATAGGCTGGAAATCTGAGGTCGTCTCAGAGTGGCCTTACCTGCCAGCCTCAAATCTGGGGCCACCTCCAGCACGGGCCTCCACCACAAGCTCCCACTACACTCAGATCACCAGCAAAAACAACCAGGAGAGAAGAGACCCGCAAATGCCACAGAAACACCATGGCCTTGGGTGGGAGGCCTTGATCTAGTTTCTTCCAAAGCTTGCGGCATTTACAGAATCTGGCGGTATTGTTAGAGCTGACGATGGACGCAGATGTTACCTGGTTTCCATAAGTTGTCAAAAAATGTGAGTCACTTTTAGTTTGCCACCCAGAGCAGTAAAGCTCAAACCACCTACGGTAAAACCTTACAGTTCAGTGGAAGCTTCTTTTATGAACTCCTTCTGAGTTTACTTCTTCAAAGACCATATTGAATATACGATACAATTCTAATCTTGACTCAAAGTCAGTGCTTTGAAAGAGTCAATATAGCACCAATCCTATAAAGATTATAATTTGCTTCATTCATTCGTACTATATAAGCGGGATTTATATTCTGCCTGGAGTTTAAGGCAAGTATGATATCCCATTTCCAGAATTCAATTCCACCAACTCGTAGAACGTTAAAAGCCACACGCATTAATAACAGTGAGAGCTTTATTCTGTCCTATAGGCTATGGCAATGAGAAAGGGATGTCACACGATTGATAAAACTTCAAGGATAACTCCAAAAGGAATCTTAGCTGCCGGGTTCTTCAATGTTCTAAGAAGCAGCTACAAAATTTCCTCCCAAGAGTCATGGTGGGTCACGTCAAGAGGAGCAAAGCCTGGATAACTGAGTGAGGGGCAGCAAGCCACTGGGCAAAGCGGTCCTGGGACTCAGCGACCCTCACCAAGGTCATTAGCTTTTCCGAGCTACAAGCAAGAGAAGCAATGCCTGGGAGGTCAAGGGAGCTGCTTCCAGCCTAGAAGGATCACCTTCTGCCCTTGTGGTTTCGTAGACATCGGCCCTTTAAAAACTCAACTTCATGCCCATTTTGAAGGACAACTCTGCCCCTCTACTAGCCCCGCAGGTTCGGCCAGTCTCACCTGGCCTGGACACTAAAGTGAACCCCTTCTCTTTTTGTTCTTTGCCGTCACTGCTCGTGAGGGCGACTGAGTAGGACAGGCACCAGGTCCTAGACTGGGGACCAGCTTTTCTTCAAGAGAGCCGCAGAGGAAGGCATGACTGCTGTTCCCGGGCCCTTGAGTCGGCCTGTCTAGAAGCCAGCAAGAGGCTGAACGCTGGCCAGCACGTGCACAGGAACGAACAGCAGTCAGCACGCTCGTGAATCATCCCTCTTCTGTATTTCTGCTTAGAAGAACATAATTTGTTAATTTACAGTGGTTGCTTTGGCTCAATTAAAGATGCCAACACGGGAGCGGCTGACTGAGCTCGGCTCTGGGACGTGCCAAACCTAGGTAAATCCAATTGTGTTTCTTACACGAAGGTTCCAAACGAGGTTGGACATCATACAATTAGCCTTGGCAAAAAAGGAGTAAACAGATGGCCAGTGGTGGGTAATAAGCACTTCTGCAGCCAGACCTGGGCTTATGCCGTGCACCCTGAGAGTTGAGCCTGGGAAGGGCTTGCAGATCAAGGGGTAAAACTTGAGAAACAGAAGTTATCTTTCCTATGGAACTATAAATATGTAAGCAAATCAAGAGCCACCATTTGCGCCGTATGGTGGGATTCCCATTGCTAAAGTGTCTGCAGGCTGGATTTACTGTGGCGATTCCCTAGCTATGCAGAAGCAGCCATGTGAAACTGGGGGAGGAGCAGTCACACCTGCCTTCTGGGCTAGTTTCCAGTCCGGCAGCTGCTGGTACCTGTCTTGCTCTCTGAGGATTACCAGGAGCGCCGTCAGAAGGGAAAGCTCGGACATCAAAACGCTGTCCCCCCCGCCCCCTCGGCTTAGATAAAGACATCTGTGTCATCAGCAGACCTGGCCCCTCTCCCAGGGTCTCTTAGACTTCACCACCAGGGTGTGCCAGGCACTGTGCTCACCAACCCTAAGAGACGATGCTATTGACCCCACCGTACAGATGAGGAAACCGAGGCTGAGAGGGGAGGCTATCGCCCACGGCTGTTGGTAAGTAGCAGACTGAGGCTCCACTCCAAGGCTGCAGGACTGCCAGACCTCCGTCGGGTCTGGGACACCACGCTCTGCTGTCCCCCTCAAAGAAAGTCTGGGGTGTAGATCTCTGGCCCCTGAGACAGCATAAACCCTGCAGCCCAGGCCGCAAGCTCCCCTCTGACAGAGCGGCAGGTGGGCATGGGGTTGAGGGGCGGAGCGGTACCTGCGTGGAGCCAGATCTGCGCCAGCGTCATCCAGGGGTGTAGCGGGCCCTGCTTGGGGGCACTGCTCTGCAGAGACGACGCCACTTCCGACAGTGCCTGCTCCACTCTGGAGGCTGCTACCGACGTGGCGTGGACAGAGCCTGCGGGAGGGTTTCGGGAAGATGGCATCAGAGGTGGAAGGACAGACCCAGAGCCAGCCACCGACCCATACAGCCAGCTGTCCCCCTCACACACAGGCACGGGTTCAAGACGTACACACACCCCTCCCTCACGATGTTTCTGAGGTTTACGGTCCTTACTGTCCATACAGTCACTATGGCCTGGCACCTTAGTTTCTGTCCTTTGCTTTAGTTCGTCTTTTAGTCAGGACAGAGCACACGCTATGCAGATGCTCCGTCCGGGAGCTGAGTCGAGCGCAGGCTGAGTGTCGGGGCAGGAGGGGCACAGCTAGCCACGAGGCTGTGACACGCTGCTGAAACTTCGCAGACGTGAAGTACTACGAAGGGAGGTGACAAAGCACCCCTGCCTGGGCCTGAACCTAGAAACTACCTGGGGGGCAGGGGGAGGAACCACACTTGCCTCCTGGGGCAGGATTTGGCATAGATGGAGGCCATCCTCAAGACAAACCCAGCAACCGCCCGTTTCATCCCCTGGCCTTTGAGGGATCTGGAACCATATTCTAGGACATGCCTTAAAAACTGTAGACAAAGCACAATTTACCTGCTGCCTAAGCAGGTGTCTATCACTAAGGCTAATACTAGACTCGCCGAGGACAGGTTACAGCATAGTGGCCCGGAGCTCAGGAGCTGCACCCGTCTCACTCTTCTGTAGAAGCTACTGTCCTGAGAACTGGGGGAGGCGGCAGGCGGAGCACATTCACTGGCCAAAGGGCTTCTATTCAGAAGTCCGATGAGTCAAATGACACACTCCTCTCCACGCTGACCCTCGGGAGGTCCTGGCGATCGGAGGCCACGTCCCCAAACAGGGGCTCTTTCCCCACTTCTTTCCAACATCCGCTCTTGGAGGAATGGTTTCAGAGCTGAGAGCGGGAGTCTCGGTTATTTCAAATTTAAAACCGGTGATATTTATATTCACTGGCAACATTCTTAACTTATAACGCATCGTAAAGTGTAATACGGAGATAAACATTCCAGCGCCTTCAGTGGTAACTATCAACTTATCGTGAGGTTGAAAATGGTGATAATATAGAGAGATAAATGCTGACTACTCAAATAAATTTCACTCTGGGTAAAATGAGATTGTGAGCATAAAAATAATTTCTGTTGGGGCTTTGAGATGCACCAAGTTGGTCCTTTTTATGATAGAAAAATATTAATCTAGAAATGGGAAAGTATAATCTCAGTATGGCACAAAGAGCCAGCAACTGTTATTCTCACAGTTAAACATTAGAGATCGTCTCATTAAAGTCACAAAGGACATAAGAATGTCTTCTATTTTCATGAATATTTAAGGAGAAAGCTTCTGAAAGTTCTAGACAGTGAATAAGACGTGAAAGATTTGAAAAGAGGAAAGCATAAAGTTATTATTTTCAGACTATATGATTGTATTTCATGAAGACAAAATCTGGAAATTAACTGACCTGAAAAAAAATTTTTTTTAATAAAAATTAATTTATTCATTTTTAAGACTACCTGGAGCAGTAGACTGGCCATCCATATTCCAACACAAAGGAAACATGGATTTTTCTAAATACACTCAAATCCTTCAGTGGGGTGGGGTTGGTGGAGGCGAAATGCAGGAGGTGGATGGGAACCAGACGGGGAATCCAGCGTCTGTGGATAATCCACACACAGCGGCCACGGGGACAAGTATGAGGAGGGCGCCTCTGGAGAAGGACCAGTGAGTCCTCCAGAGTGAGCGCTGCCATGCAAGGAGGATCTTGAGGCCCAGTTCAGAGACACTGATCGATATCATTATGATGCAGGAGAACTGATGAAGTTCAGCTAAGAACTGACCTTGCTTAGACAAAGTGTGTGGGACTCCCTAAAAAAAACCCAAACAGCAAAATGATTAAACTGCTGTTGATTTTTTTGGTCTTGTTTTGTTTTGAACCTTTTTATGGAAAAATCAATGCTTTAACTTTGATCACAAGGATTTGATGTAGTTTCCCTGAGACTTTCAACAGCAACTATTAGTAAATAAATAAGGTTGATGTTGCCACATTCTGACATTATCAAGCCGACTCACCTCCTCACTGACTACCTTCAACAGTGGTTCTCAACTTTGACTTCACATCAAAATCACTTAGGGATTTAAAAAAATCATATGCCACAGCTACAGCCCAGACCCACCGAATCATGGACCCTAGGGGTGGGACCAGGCATCTATCTGTTAATAGCCCAGGTGGTTCCAATGTGCAGCTAAGGCTGAGGCCCCTGACCTGGGGAGAGAGGAAGCAGGTGTTATTAACTGACATGTGGTCAAGAAAAGCCTGCAGGCGTCTTCTACACAGGCCAGCCAGCCTGAGCTGTCCTGCTTCCCTGCAGCCCAACAGTCTGGGGAAAGAGTACCGGGAAGATCTTGTCCTTTAGGACGGAGGTTCTCATAATCCTCTTGGTCTCAGAATCCCTTAGGAGTCTGCAAATTTATTGAGACCCCCTCAAGAGATCTTGTTTACACGGGTTATATCTATTGATATTGACACATGAGAAGTCGAAACTGAGAAATGCTCAAAATATTTAGTTATTAATTCATTTTTCAAAAAGAACAATAATAAACTACCGCTCTGGAAAAATCCTACACATTTTCTACCAGGTTCTCAGGCGCCTTTGCTACAAGGACTTGTGACTTTTGGAGGGGCTAATTTTGGATTAACTGTTTGGTTCACAAATGCACTCATCAGAACTAATGTCAAAGTTCCTTCTCTTTGTGGTATCTATATACAACTAGGTTAATTAATGCTTCACATAATAACCTGTAAAATAATACATTTTAATTTATTATTAAGATCAATGTTTCACTGTGAATAAGGTCTGATAAATGATGATGATGCCAGCAGTGGTGATTATCGGCTTTAGTGAACGTGGCCTGTTTCAGGCACTCTGATTTGCACTTTACATATATTATTTCACTTAATCTTTAAACAATTCTTTGAGGCAGGTAACACTGTTACCTGCATTGTTTAGATGACAAAATTGAGATTTTAGTGAGTATCTTACCCAAAGTCGTACAGCCAGCAGGTGGCAAAACCAGGACTCAAACACTATCCTAACTCCAAATCTAGCCTCTGAATCCAGCCCTGATGCCACCTCCACCAGGAAGGCTGCTGTGAGCCTTCTGTTTCTTCTCCCTACCACCCTCATGTAAAAAGTTACGCCTCGGGTCCTCAGTGCCCCATCTCCCCCTGTGGGTATGGTTATCACTGTACAGACCACACTGTTTTATGTTAAAAGTTGATGTAACTGTCTCTCCTCCGAGACTGGGTGGTTCTGGAAGACAGGAACATGCCCTCCATTTAGGTATTTTCAGGGGCTAACAACGCCAGGCCCATGCAATGTACTTGGTGAATGCTTGCAGGATGAGTGAATGGTGAATGAATGAATGGAAGAACGAGTGCTGTCAATACACACGTCACTGTGTGAAACTTAGAAGAGGGGCCCCTCTTTGGGGAAGCGCGTCCGGGTGCCCTACTGTCCTTCCCTAATGGCTCAGAGGCCAGAACCTTCCCTGTCTCAAGGGGCTTCTCAGCATGGCTGTGCTCACTTCCAACAACCCGGACTAAGAAGCACAGTGGTGTGCAGCTGGATTAACGCTGTACTCACCTAGGGGCTTCCCAGCTCTAACATAACTAACCCGCTGAAATAGGGAGGGCAGCTGAGGTTCGCCAGAAATAACTGTTTCCTTCCTAGTCGATCCCTTTTCACACACACCTCACAGGGGCAGAGACTCTTCAGGTTCTGAACTGGGGATGGATATTAGGGCATTCAGTACTCATTAATAATGGTAGGTGGCTTATGATAATGGTAAAATTATTTACTAGTTAATGTCTACTCTTTCTGGCAATAGCATAGTATATCAATTTCTTCCACTGGGTTAGAATTTGGAGGAAAAAAGGGATAAACATCATTATGAATCAGAATGGATATATCTGATTACAAATAATCAAAACAACCTGTAACTTAACTGTTTCATAGGATTGAAAATGGTAAGTGCCAAAACAGATTTTGATTTCTGTTGGTGAACACCTAGAAATGCTAGTTCTAACCAACCTATTTTTACAGCAACCCCTTTCTTTCTCACCAAAGCAAATGTACTCCTACAGCGTGCATGGGGGTTAAGAGGATTATTCCCCTAAGGGAAATGGACAAATTGAGGCTTGAGAAAGGAATTAGAGGGAGGAAGAGAAGACATATTTCTAATTTGAAATCCAAGACTCTGGAGAAACAAGCTTCCAAATAATCAGGTTCGACAGGTAAGCCAGCAGATGTGTCCAGCCACTGTACATCTCTTATTTATCACGTTAATTTGAGAAGTGCTTATCCCTGTCGTAACCCTGAGAGCCAAGCAGCCACCAAGTCCCTCAGTCACAGGGCACAGTGGCTCTGAAAAGCTACTGCAAAACCAACTGAACCGACAGCTGACACAGGCAGGTGAGAGCATGCCCTAAAATCTGGCCTAGGTTCTGTAACCTGATTGCCCCATTGGTCCAGGGGGCATAAGATGCCCCGGAGCTGAGGAGATCTGAATTTCCTCCCACCTAGAGGCCCAAGAGGAAATGTTATCTCGGACACCTGATACATAGGCAAAATGCCACTTGAAGAATTGTTCTGATCCCTACATCGGGGGTCTTTATCTGAGTCCCCCACCCCGGACCACTGTCTGGGTGGGGTGGGGGACAGGGGCAGCGAAAGAGAGGCCCCAGGAGCTGCAGTGGAGAGTCATCTCCCCATGGGCTGAGGGGCCAGGAACCCAGGCCCCTGACCTCAGGAAGCTGAGTCCAAGCTCAGCTTGGAGGATGTCTGTCCCACATTCCTATCATTTGCTGAAGCCTGTGGAGAAACCCTGCCACAAGCAGGATGCCGGGCACAGCCAGGTCAACTTGCCGTTGCAGCTGAAGCCTTTCCAAAAATCCTTTTCCAAAGCACACTACACCTGCGGTCAATTTCACACAGACCTCAAACGTGGCAATCACACGTGGACCCTATTTCAATATCCAAGGCTCATCATTCAAAGGGATCTCAGAGCCAATAATTCTGTGAAGCAAAGGGCTCAATAAATTATGTGGCCTAGTTACGTTCCGTCACCTGTATTTTCACAAGCAGGGTCACTGAGTGCGTGGCATGTATTTGTATTCTAGCTACCCTTTTGGCTGTTCTGGTCGCATTATGTAAGCTGCTATGGTCTGAAGGATGTCCACCTTCCCTGTCCCCTCATATCTTCACAGCATGTAGAAGATGAACAGTTCTCAGATGCAGCCCTGCTGCCTGCTGACTTGGTGAGCAACACGGTCCAGGAACAACAGACAGCTATGTTGCTTGATGTGCGAAAAAAAATCCTCTACCGAAGAGACATCAGTAGGCACATCTCACAGGTGTTTGCTCGGGATTCAGGCTGCTCTTTGCTTCCCGGCCCTGGAGAGTTAACTCGGACGCCTTCTATGCATGAACGTGAGACAATGTAGAGCACGTGGCCGCGCCCCAAGTTCCATCTCTCTGCTTGTCGCCCACATTCTTTCTGCCTGATGCCGCCGCAGCAGATACTTGCCCTCCCCACGTTTTTCTGAAAAGAAACCGAGCGTGCAGAAATTACCCACCGCTAATAAACCTCTGTACTTATTTTCCCTCAGTCCTGAAGTGATTCAATAGTATCTGTCAGTAGAGTCTATTCAGCTTCCGGTTCTTAGGAGCTGTGCCCCCGAAACAATGAAAGAATTAAAGAAAAGAAGGAGCTCCCCTCCTTAAAGACCCTGCAAACGGAACAACGATCTGAATGACTAAGCATTCTGCCACAGAGCTTTGCTTAAAATTCTTCGTTTTTAACAGGGAAAGGATGCCTGTTTCTCAAGATAGGGCTTGCGCATAAATCAGTGCAACACTGCGGACTGCTGGCAGCCCAGTGACCTCACACCTGGCCCCTGTGCTCTAAGAACCCGAACGTCCTTGGACCCGAGCAGACAGTGATGACTGTCTCTTCTTTTCTGAGGCGGGAGGAGAGATGCGAGCGTCCGCTCTCACTTCAGCACTCAAATTAGGCATATTTTTCTCTGTACCTTAAAAACATGAGCCATTTTCCTCCACTCCCCACCCTGCCAACCCCGGGCGAGGACAATTCCTATCTTTGCTGGAGGCGGTCCTGCCTCTCGAGGAGGCTGATCTGGGGGTGGTGGGCTCTTTACAGCACGCTGTCAGAGATCCCCCTTCCACGTTCTGATCCCTCGAGGGCTGCCCCCTGCCCTCTTCACAGCATGTCCACCCACGTGATGGGGCCGCGGGGCTGGGGCGGATTTAGGGGCCACTGCTGGGTCTATCCAACTCCCACCGACTACGGGGCCTCTTGGTTGTGGGTCCCGCTGATAAATAGCTCTGGGGGTCATTCTAGTAGATACTTTCCTTTGTTCACTGAGTGAAAGAGGAGGTTAAGATAGCCAAGGAAATCTGGAGAGCCAACCCACGGTCCCAAGACGAGATCACAATTTCCAAATGACTTTAACAGAACATCAAGCACAGTTGAAACCTGACGGGATGTGCCTTCTCTTGAAAGGGGAAAGTCCTTTCCAGGGAAAGCTTTAGGGAAGGATCCCCCGAAGGCAGGGGTATGTGGTCACCAGCGGGCATGCAGGGCTGGCCTGCGTGCTGCTGCTGGGGGCTGGCGGAGCTAAGCGGCGCACATGCAGGGAGGGGCCTGCTGTGAGGGTGAGCCGGGAGACAGCACCTTCCGGAGGACTGCACAGGGCAGAGGCTACCCACCTCCTCAAGCCCTCCCCCGTGCACAGCCATGAGGCCGTGTCTCTGAAATGAAGTCTCCTTCCGCCTGGGAAAGGCTTTTTGTCTCTGATGCAGCTGATGGGAGAAGCCTCCCTGGCTCAGGCCGTAGTCTAATTGCTGGTCACACGCTCAACCGCTCCCCGAGTGTCATTTATTATTGACTTGCCCATCTCCTAAAATTCCATCCGACCTTGTTTAAAGAAAGACACCCCAGAACTACTTAAGGAGAATTAATTTTAATTTAATTAAAATGGCAAGAAAAGGTTTATACTTGAATCATTAGGGCTGAATGTTTTAAACTGCCACTCCTCGAAAGCAGTGGGGTCATCACTAGAGTGATTTTTTTGTCACATATAGGTGACAAAAATGACTTTATTCTATTAAGCAGTAGCAGAGGGTGAAATTCACCACCTGACTAGTCACTTCCTGATCATGACAGATGTTTCTGAATGTTAGAAAAATGCGAAGTCAATAATACAACGCCAGCCACAGTGGAAGGAGACAAAACTACTACCTTGGCTTTATTTCTCACCTTACTTCGTTTGAGAGGTATGTTTTCTCGTTAATTGTCTATTCTCTTGTCCTGGTTCCTAAAGAGAGCCGCGGTTTCACCAGAATCGGTGATACGAAAAATGAAGCTGAGCACCCAGAGTCAGCACGTTCTTGGAGAGAAGAATAAAACCTCAACCCACACTTCTCTCCAGAATGATGACTGCTGGGGCGCTCACTGCTGCGGGCACCTGGGATCCTCAGGTCTCAGGAGTGAGGGCAGCGTGGTGGTGGTGGTGGTGGTGGGTCCTAGCGGCTGCGTTCCAGTCCGGCTCTCCCCACCTGGCCGGTCACTGCCCTCTGGAGGCCACAGAGAGTCCGGGCTGCAACTTGGGGAGAAAGGCACCTGGCCGAGGCTTGAAATCAGGATCAGCTACCGGCAAACCCCAAAGGTGTGTGTGAACAGAATAATTAGTCAACTAAGACCTTTACAGACGAGGATGCTAAGGCCAGGAAGGTTAAATGAGTTGCCTGGATTCCTCTGCAGAACTGGCCCCCGAACCCAGGTTTCCTGACCCTCGAGAGACTTGGAGCTGTTTTTATGGAAGTAGTTAAGTCCCTTGTATAAATATGTCAAGCCTCACTTTAACATATTTAAAGGGAATTGCTTAGTCTGCTTTAAATTCTGGTAGAAGTAGTTTAAGTTTTATGATGTCTGATTAGCTTATTTTAGGAAAACGAATTATTAGAATTGTTTTCTATGAGCAATAGTGGTTGAACTGGAAAGGAATTTTAAGATTCAACTAGTTCCCTCTACCCCAGATTTTACAGATGACCCACACTGGGGAGGCTGGACGTCTCACACTTTTGATCAGCCCCCGTGGGGTTGCTGACCAAGCCACTGCACGCCCCTACTTGGGCATTCTTCCTGCAATGCCTTCTTCTGTAGTCCTTCCCAGACAAGTGCTGCCTCCTCAGTGTTTACACCCGAGCTGCAGAAAGCATTCGAGGGCCTGGGAGAGCTGGGCCCCAGCGGGGGGGGGGGGGGGGGTGAGCAAGCTTCAGGTCCAAGCCATCTCAACATTCCTGATCAACGGCCACAACACACACTGCATGGTGGGGTCAGCGCGATTCTGGAGACCCTCAGAAAAGTTAACAGATAGATTGGTAAACTACTTACTAACTGAAAAAAGGGAGGGAAAACCATGAAAGTATACTTCTGGAGAGTTGCCTTGGAACAACAAATCAAACCAAAAATTAAAACCAAGAAACAAACATTTGAAAAATCAAAATTAAGGCTAAAAAAGCAAATGGAGTTCTAATAACCTTCCAACTGTAAGTCTGGCCGTCTGGAATCAGATTACAACTCAACAGTGACATATGTTTTTCCACTAACAATGATTTTTTCTTTTTTTTTAAAGCAAAGACAGGCCAACTGGGCATTCCCCTCCACGTTCAAATGTTCACTGAGCACACGAAAGCTGACCAATTCGTGTAATGTGTTTTGTTTCCAGGGCAGGAAATTCCAAAGGGAAGGGAAAAATAATCAAACGAGCAGTTTTCAGATCTTTCCACACGTTAACCCTAATCATGATTCCAACCGTTTGTAGGGCTGGGCTAGCTTTCAATCCTGTGAAGTAAAGGATTGGAGGGAGAAATCCATAAAACTTCAGGTCTTGGCTATCTGTCCTAAGGGAAAGAGTTGGGATTCAAATTCATTATAATTTTAATCAAGAAATTCTACACTTACTAGCAATGTATGTTATGTTTTCCCTTCTCTAACTAAATGTTGTATTTATGGGGCGGGGGGAGGGGAACAGTCTTACTTAAAACACCTGGTTACTGGCTATGCACTCCCTAAGGATGGAAGATGACTCAGAGCTTCACAGAGAATAAACAACTGAGCACTGCTTGGTACATACTACGTTCAGCAGAAAGCCCAGTGGGTGCTCATCGTCCTAACAATTTGCTAATTAATCTGATATAAGGTGCCCCTCCAGAAGAGCCTGGACTTCAATCTTCAGAGGTTTAAAGGGACACAGGGCTCCTTGGGATGCAACAAGATAACTACTGGCAGGGTGTGGAGGTAGGTGGGTTCACTGTGCAAACGAGAAAGGATGGGGCAGTGGGAACATCTAACATTATTCTAGAACAGTAAGATCCCATTTTAAGACCCCAGAAAACTGGGCAAAAGTCAATGTAATAAACAATTTTTTCTGGAAAAACCAAAGCAGAAAAAAAAAAAAGTTGGCAATTGCCCGTAGGCATCATATTAAAGGGAAAATATCTATTTTAAGAAGTGGATTAAAAACAACATAAGCAGTTTGTAAATTTTATCTTCATATTCCATTTCATAAAACTGGGATTGCCGTTGAGGCTGAGTTCAGAACACTTAATATGCAGATAAGTAAGGTCAGAGTGTTTCTTGGTTTGAATTATTTATTTTAGATCATAGTCTCCTTTCTGCCAGACTGTGTGTGTGTGTGTGTGTGTGTGTGTGTGTGTGTGTAACACAGCAGGTTACCATCAGAAAGATAAGCGCATTAGGAAAAGTAGTTCTTTCTGGCAGCAGCTCCCCTTATGAGCTTTTGTTTAGCTTATAACTGAGTGTTTGGAACAAAGATGAGCCCTTTTAAATCATGGACATAGAGATTAAATTTTCTGGCTGTGTTGCAGGTAAAGTGAACATTAAATAAATGAGTGGAACAACAAGGGTGGCTCTCCTGGTGAGATCCATATTTAGGTGCCATTTAAGGGCTTTATCAACCAGTGTCTCATTTCAATACAGGAATCTTTTTTTTTTTTTTTTCCATTGACAAGTCCCTGAACGCCCTAAAACAGACTTTCAAATTTCCCTATTATTTAAAATCAAGATTAGATTAAAATACTGTTCAATTTCCCTGCATAGTTTCATGACACAAGCCCTACATTTTCCTTCCTTGCAAACAGAAAACAATTTATAGCATTGTTTTTCAAAATGTAGTACAGAACCCACTGGCACCGGGATCATAAGAAGGTATTTTATAAATCAAGATTCTTGGGACCCACCTCAGGCCTCCTGAATCATAAACTCCGGGGGTAGGGCCCAGAGAATCTGCAGTTTTCAAAGCTCTCTGGGTGATTTTAACGCACAGTAAGGTTTGAGAACCACATACTTAAAAGGCATATGACTGATATCTTTAGCATACTACCTTGATTACTATATACTTGTTGAATTAATTTCTAAACTGAAAACCAGAAATGATTAGGAGTAAATTATTATTTGCAAAATGTTCTAATTTGTCTTTTTAAAAAATGAGATCTGTGTGAATTTATATCAACTCCAGGAAAGCGGAAAGCACAGAAGTCCCCAAGAACTGGAAGCGATGCTCCAGCGAAGCTTCTACTGATTCTGCTCTAAACAGATTTCCTTTACTTTTTAAAAGGGAGGTTGGAACTTGGGCACCAACGTCTCCTTCTGCCCGCACAGTTTTTGGATTTTCAAACTAGCAAGATTTTCTCTCAGGTAAATTTGATGGAGTTTCCGATCCAGCTTATCAGTTAGGAAGATTATCAGAAAATAAAACATCAGGCAAATGAAGCAGATCTAACAAGAAAGGAAAAAACCATAAACCATGTTTACACAGAGAGGGTTCCTGGCGGGGACCTGGGTCACTGACTGAATGAGCTGCCGGGGGCCACACAAAGGTATCGGGTTTGGGATGAGAATGAAGATGAGAAGATACAAACAGGTGGAGAGGAGATTCGGTTCTTGAAAGAGAAGAGGAGGAGGAGGAATCTGACACTAAAAACATGAAAGAGAGAAAAAAAAAAAAAGGATAAAGGCAAAAAAACTTTAGAAACACAAAGAAAAAAATAAGCTGGCTTTTAATATACTCACATAAGCTGCAAAGAAAATGAGGTCATGTAATACACAATCATTCCTCTACTTGACAAGAGAATACAAGTGCTTTTCGAAGGAAACAAATTTGCTGTTTTTTCCACTGGTTATTTAATTGTTCTGCAACAACACCACGGCATAAAAACATCTCAGATTTACCTGGGCACAGATTCAGCAGTATGATCCATTGAAAATAACACCTCTTTAACCTAGAATACCCAGGACATTCTGGAGGAAAAGAAACTATCTGCTTTTCAATTGGAAAGGATTAGAACTTGACTTTTCCTTGATTTGTTTTTTATGAGAAGCACTTATATCAAGTTTACTTGAAAACTAAGGTCTTTCTAGGTGCAGATAACTGAGGTGCAACAATGGGTCAGGTCCCCGAATCGTGACAATGGAGTCTAAGCTTGCTAAGCTGGTCTACGGTTGGGTCCACTGGCCGGGCACTTTGAAAAGGAAGCTATTACTGTCACTTCCATGCCTTCAGCTGGAGAGATACACAGCAGTAGGGAGAACCACTGCAGTGACAAATTAAAATTTTTTCCAGACAAAGTGGATCAAACTTTCAAGGTGAAAGAATCATTACTACGGATCGGTGTCTGGTAATATCTACCAATGATTAAAGATAAATCTCCTTACTCCACTTCCTGTTTTGAAGGCAAAAGGAAGAAAAAGAATTCTTTTTCCTCCTCTATTTAAGGAACTAACTTATTCTGAAGAAAAGACAATGATTCAAAGCTTCAAAGTTAAATGACTGTCACTCCATTTGATTCCTCTCTCTTGATGGCTAGGACTTATTGGATGACAGAGGTGGGGGGGACGGGGACCCAGAGGTGATATTAGAAGGGAAAGCATATTCTTTAAGGGTTTTTTTTTTTTCAGTCTGCCACATCCATTTAATAAAACCAATGTCCACTCTTTAGCCACAGTGGACTCAGCTATAGTCCAAAGCTTTTAGACATGGGTTCCCCTTATGTTATTACACAGATCTGCATACGGACAGTTTCAGAGGTGGAAAACCATACCCCAGTTAATTATTCACTTTCCAAAATCAAGAACACTGAGCCTGTACTTCATAATGACCCAGATGTATAATAATGGTATCTCGGTTATATTTTTATAACCGAGCTCTCACCTGTTTGACATATACACTGAAATTTTAACAGGCAAAATACGATGTCTGAGATCTGCCGCAAAATATGATGTCTGAGATCTGCCTCAAAATAGTCTACAAAGACTAAGTGTGGGACAGCAGAGATACAGGAAAAAAGAATAGGAATTGTTGAAGGCTGGTGGTAGGTACATGGGGATTCATTATACGAGTATTTCTATTTTGGTATACTTGAAATTTTTCCGCAGTAGAAAATTTTTTAAAAAAGGAAATAAATTTTAGTTCTGGAAGACAAAAACAATCCGAGAGGGCCTGTGGCTTCACGGAGGCGTCTACTGTACATTGGGTGACTCAGAACTGGCAGTATCACAACCGTGGCAGGTCACCTCGGCTTTGGCCACACGTCTTTGCCGGCTGTGCTCTTGTCGGATGCATTTCGAAAAGCAGAGAAGCACTGCAGAAGCCTGAGGACGTTCTCCCAAACGGATGCAGAGGAATCCTCAGGGCATGTGTAAAGGGACACGTCACAGGGGCTGTGCAGCACGCATATGGTATGCTATTTTCAAGTCAAGGGACACGGGAAATAAGATATAATCTTATTTGCATGGGAGGGTAAACAAAAAGCTAATAAAAAATGGTTTTCTTTAGGGAAAGGCAAGATGGAAGGGCAGGGACGGAAGCAAAACATCTCTATGGAACCTTCGGAATCAAGTTTGAACCAAACCTGTGGGTGGTTCACGAGACAGGCCGTCCCCACTGATGCACTAATAAGGACCGCTGCCCTCCTGCGACCACCCACGGGCTGAACTATCTAAAACTGGGCTTTATTAATCAAGATGGAGGCATCTTTTCCATTTATAGGTGAGTCTTCCTAATTTTTAAGTCTCTCTGATTTAAATGATCACTTCAGAATGTTTTACCATCATTTATAATCAGTCTGCAACTGATAAGGCCTGCTAACATGGCCTTCCGTTGCTCTGATTCCTGGCCTCCTGGGTAAGTAACTGGTGGTGGTGGTGTGAAAAGCAACGATTTGGGGCTGTGGGGGCCGGGCTGGTGAGAGGAGTCTTGGAGGGCGTCGTGTGGACATACAACCACACCAACAGAATAAACGGGTCACTGGCCAGCGCCTGAGGGAGCGCAGTGTCCACTACGGACAAGTGGCAGCGACCCCCGACTCTGCCACGGAGACACACCTCGGCTGGAAGCTACGGCACCTGATGTTTAACCTGAAGTGGGAGCCTCCTGGAGGCTCTGGGGAAAAGGTCCCAAGGGGCAACGGGGAGAATGAATCCCAAGGGCCTCACTCATTTTCTCCCACTGTCTGTTTTTAATGTGATGTGGATGAAAGTCTCAGACCTCAGGGGAGATTAAGGTCCCGATCAGCTGGAGGGGAAGGGGGTCTGAATTTAGTATGAGTGTCCTCGCAGGGTCCTGTGGGTGGGGCAGAAGAGGAAGCTGGCCCTGGGCAGCCACAGCAGCTGTGAGCCAGCCGTAGTGACTGTTACCTCCCTCTCTTCTCTCCCCGGGGTCCGAGCCTCACCTCTCAGTGCCTAAGTCCTGACAGCCTGACCTTCCCTCTCCTGCAGCGAGCGGGGCTACACACGTCCCTCTAGCAGGTCTGGACCACAAGCAGACCTCTGCTGTGCTATCCCAGGTCAGGGTCTGCCTGGTTCTCCGTCTAAGCCCACCAATGACTGCCCCTCCACCCAGGGGCCAGGCTACTCCAGGGGCGAGTTTCTCTGTGGCCTAGCTGGCCTGCATTTTGAGCAGTGGCTTCAAGCCCTGTTAAACTGCACTAATTTATAATTCACGCTGCTTCCAATGCCCAACACTCTTTTGACCTAGGAGCCCCAAGGCCCTGGGATCAGGCTTCTTCAGCCGACTTTAAATTTGGTAAAAGGGAGACTAGCACAGGAAGGCAGGCAGCTGTGAGGACGGGCTTGGGTGAGTACCACACCCGGCTCCCATTGCCACCTGGGGAGAGATTTTCCAAGGACGGCTGTGCACGCCTCGGGGCTGCTCTCTGGCTCTTTGGAGGGGCTTGGTCAGGAGCCGGGACCTGGCACAGTGCAGGAGAAAGACCCGGAGGCTCCTTTCATGAAATCAACCCACAGAAGACCAGGCGTACCCAGACAGCGATGCAGCCTGACCCAGGGCCCTCTGGGGTGGCGGGAGAAGCACCAAAACCAGCTTCCAAATGATGCTCTGGAACTATCCCTGAGGCTCAAAGCGCCGTGGATTTCTTTACATTTTGTGGGTCTGTCGAGTCCTCCGAATTGCCACTGAAAAGTCAGTATTACTACTAAAGTTACTTGTTTGGAGATTACAGAGGTATCTTTACCCCTCTGTACTTAGGCAACTGTGGAAACGCAAATGATAACTGAGGTGTAAATGTCTGCTCCGAGGCAGTAAGTGCTACAAGCTTCCTCGTGGGGTCAGTAGATTCGGAAGCTCTGAACCCACCTGCCTCTCCCTGCAGGGTTTCCTGTGGGGTTGTGTGAGTTCATATGTGCAACTGATTAGAAACCGAAAGCTGGATTTTAGCAAGGTCTGAAATCTAAAGAAAGAGAAAGAAACAGAAAAGCAGAGGGGAAGCTTGATGGGGATGGGAACAGTCTAATTTTAGTTTCGAATTTTCGGCTCCAAGAGCAAGGGGAAAAATAGATTTCAAAGAGCTGTGTTGGGCAAGTAATATTACTTCCCCCACTGTGAACAAACACTTGAAAAAAGACACCGGAGAAAACGCACCTCAGGTGACAGTGTAGCCTATTTGGGTGAGAACTTCTTCCCGCCCCAGGCCCTGGTGGTCTTCATCCCGCGCGGCTTGGGGCCAGGCCCCATGTCCCTTCTGGTTGACACCGTTTCGGCCCCTCTGGCTTTTAATTCTCACCTGTCTCGGGATCGCTGAAGTCTGGCAAAGTAATTGTATTAAGCTGTCGTCTGTCAGCAATGGTTCTATCTAAGAGGCTGCTCCCACGTCCAGAATCACTGCAAAACACAGCTACAAATGTCAGTCATTTGAAGGGTGGGCAGGGGAAGGAAACAGAGTCAACCAATCCCGACTCCTGAATGCAGCAAAACCTTCTGTGCATTTTTTGAGCTTCTTCAGCACCTTTCCACTCATCACCGGGCATCCTGCTTCCCCGCCCGGCCTGGTCTGGGATTCCTTTCAGGATCCGTATCACAAACACGGTTTAAACCGCACCCAGAGACCCAAGCTAATTCTCGTCTCTTTTGTGTCATTGTAAGACACAAAAATGAGAACTTCGAGCCACGTTCTCCATCCACCGTGTGGGGGAAGCTGATGAGCATTCTGTGCTGTAAGTCTCAGGCTCAAGCCCATGAACACATCACCCTCGAGCTGTCTTTAGGAACCAACGCTCTACACCAGTGCGTCTAAGCCCTGGCTGCACAGAAAAATCACCCGGGGCATCTCGAAAAGCCACTGATGCCTGGGTCCTGCCCCAGACCAAATAAATCAGAATTTCTGGTTTTCAAAGCTCCCCAGATGCTTCTAATACATAGCCAAATTCAAGAACCACTGGCCCTTCCTTTTCAAAGGGTGATCACAGCCACGGCCTCGTTTGTGTCCTAAGAACAAGCCTTTAAGATAAATGGCGTGGTTGATACCTCTATTTAATAGACAAGAGAGAGGAGGCGTGAGGCCCTACGCTGAGCTGGGTGCTGGCAGAGTGGCAGCTACAGCCCCCTTCCGGTGTTCCCGAGCTGGGAAGGCTGGGCCTTGGAGAGGACACAGTCGCGTTTTGGCAGCAGCCTCCAGGCCGGTGGTTCTCGTTAGCTTCCGGCACTGAAGCCCCCTCTCCAGCCTGCTCCTGCGTATAGTAACGGGATCAGCCCCACTCCTTGGGCGAGTCACGTGGGAGACCACATCGGGACTAACGGGAATGAAACACCGTTAAGGGCGCTCAGCTCAGAAAGGCTTTTTTTTTTTTAATTCTAAGAAACTTGTAAGTAAAAACAATTAAACAATTGTATTCTTTTTTCCTCTATCATGGTATTCTATCAAAAGATGTATATCTGTCTCTTGAGGTTTGAGCCTTTAATGCTTTTCTTTGAATCCGTTTTTTTTTTTCCCCGATCTGGGGGCTCTACAAATGATTTTTTTCGTTAAGAAGTTCAAATTCCACAGTAAAGGGACACAATTTCCTTCCTCTGTGCAGCTGTTGCTAAAAGTGGTACAAACAAGATTTGCTATGAAACTTAATATGGTTTGCAGGCTGCAATTTCCATGTCCAGTGATGTAGTTAGAGAAATCCACAGGAAACAGAAGGAAACTTGCTTCAGTACAGACTGGTTTGTCAGCCTATACTTATGACAACACTGGATACATGCTTTTTGGAATCTGTTCTATTAATTATTTCCATGACTGAGAAACAATAAATGTCTCTGAGCAGAAGACAGCATCAAAGTACATGCAAAGTTGCATTAATCACATTGGCAACTGAATATTTCTAGCATTGATCTATTCATGCATGTATTTTTAATATAAATATTACAAAAAATACTACAAAAATATTACAAAGAGTTCATTATCTGAATGTTGCAATGGCTCCCCACTTAGGAGTTTTTGGGAAGATCTTATCTCAAAATATAGTGAAGTTTTTCATCACCTTGGGGATTCCAGGATGCACAATGAGGTCTTGGAATTGCCAAGGAAGGATCTGCCTGGGTTTTCAGTGGACCAAATCACAGTAAGTGGATGGGAGATGTCTGGTTCAGCCACAATCCTCCAGGCTTCTCATTTCACCAAGTATCAGAGCACAGGGTTGGCTGCTGCATGTCATGCTGGGTCCTGGAACCCAACCAGGAGTCTGGGTTCTTATCCCACATCTGTCACTAATGGTAGGTCACTTTGAGCAAGGCCCCTTTCTCTGTGCCTCAGTGACTTCCCTGTCAGGTGAGGTGGCCTCTTCTTCCCACACAGAAGTGTGTCAGGCTGAACTGAGGTCATGGAGACAGAACATTCAGAAGAAGTATAACTTCTGGACACACGCCAGGTGTCCTTATAAACACCATGCCTCCAAACATGCATCAGGGGTTAACAAGGCTGGCTGACTTTTGGAGACAACTTATTCCCAGCTGTCTGGTGCAACGGTAGGTGTGGAGAAGCTGAGTTAAGGACCTCCTACTCCACTCCAGATGTTATAAACCCCAACTGAAACGAAGATCTTAACTTATGAACCTCAGCCAATGATAGGGACACAGGACCTATTTCCCTTCCACCAGCTGAGAAACAATATTTGGTTACATTCCTTAGTTTATCTCCATAGTATTTGCTTATCTCCATAGTATCTGTTGCTTATATAGCAACAAATAACCATTCAAATGGAGATGATTTCATTTCCACTCTGACTGTTGTGACTGACTGAGAATTTTGCTGGATGCTTTAAGCAGGTTTTAGTTCTTTGTTTATATGGTGCAGAATTTGTCTTTGCCGTGATCCACAGGATATGGAAGGAGGGGCAGAGGGAGGCCTGGCCTCGCTCTCTCATTCTGGCCAGCGTCTCTCGGGCAAGCCTTCCTCTCTCCCTCTGGGACACATCTACTTGGGCACTCCGTGGACCACCTCCCCCTACAGCTCAGTCACCTCATCTCTTCTCTGTCTGGCCCTTAGGTGCCAGGACCACCTCCGAAGGAGGATGACAGGAAGGAAAGGAAAACTATTACTGGTCACTGGTGTTAGTAGAGGGTTTAGGGAAAGGAAACTGGAAGGAGCCCCAAATCCACCGCACATAAGCTGAAGAGACCCACATATGTAGATGTACACATCCAGGTAATTTCTATTCCCTTAAAGAAGGACTGAAAATCCAGAGTATACTGTACTGATGGTTAAGTTATCCTAGAAACTGGAAGCTTCTCTTGGAAATCCTCTAACACAGCTACACAGAGATTAAACACAAGAGGCAAGCTGATGGTGGACTGGGAGCCAGAACCCTGGGGTCCTTGTCACAGCCTTGTCCTTTCCCAGCTCTGAGACAGTGCCTGGCACACAGTAAATACTGATGTAATAGAGGGGCCTTGGATAGGAAACCAGAACATTTCCCAGGCAACTTAAGCCTGGATTACATGAATCAAGGCAAGCTCTCAACATTCCCAAACTCAATTTTCTCATCAGTAAAATGGGTCTGATGTAACACGACATTTGCCCATTTTATGGGGCTACTTTGAAGATGAATGAGAGCACACTTTGTAAAAGGAAAAGCTCTACCGAAATATGGATGACTACTAGCGTGAAATAGGGTTTCCGGGGCTTCCCTGGTGGCACAGTGGTTGAGGGTCCGCCTGCCGATGCAGGGGACGCGGGTTCGTGCCCCGGTCCGGGAGGATCCCACATGCTGCGGAGAGGCTGGGCCCGTGAGCCATGGCCGCTGAGCCTGCGCGTCCGGGGCCTGTGCTCTGCAACGGGAGAGGCCACAAGAGTGAGAGGCCCCACGTACCGCAGAAGGAAAAAAATGGGGTTTCCAATTTCCAACTGAGGTTAGAGCAAATAAATTCTTTTAAAAAAATGTTTATATGCTATTCGTTAATGTGACTGAAATGGGACTTGGGAAGAAAAACTTTTCTTCCGATCATATGGCTACATGATGGAGATGGTCTAAGTGGCAGTGACAAGAGGGGGAAGAAGTAGTTAATAATAAAAAATAAAAATAAAGGAAAAAAAGCTGGTTGTCAATTCAGAGAGGCAGCATGGGTGATGGAGAGAGCTTTGATGTTCGGCAGACCTGGGTTTGAATAATAGCTCTACTAGTTGTTTAATTGAGAAAACTAGGGCAAGTTCTTTAATAAAAGTGAAGTGTAGCTTCACTTTTATTTTCTATGAAGTGGAAAGAACAGTAGCTTTCTTGCAAGGCTGAGGCAGGGGTTGAGGAGAACGTATGTATAAACAGCTTAGCACGGTGCTGGCACAGAGAAGGTACAGCATCCCTTGCTGAAGCGCTGGACCGTCTGGCGAGGCTCTGGCCAGAGGTCACACTGTCTTAAGTGGCCAAGTCAACGCGCACAAGAGCTGAGGGAGCTGTGCACTTCAGCAGGAGAGAAGACGAAACGTGAGGCGGATTTCTGTCCTAAAGGCACGCAAAGCTGCAGGCCTCAACCCAGGCTTCTGAAGTGACCAACACCTTGCCAAACGTACACTCAGGAGAACGCCACCCACCCTTTGCTCACAGCAGGAGAAGCGTTCTCAGCCTGCAGGGACCGCTCTTTGGCCTAAGGCTCCGTTCAGCGACCGGCCCAGAGGGTGGTGCTCCTTCAAGCAAGAGTGAAGAGGAGGGACGGGTCGCAGAGGACAGGAAGCCAGGTCTTGTCTCCGTTTGGCCCTGTTACTGCCCGTGTCTTCTTCTGCGCCCCCTTGTCCCACTGCTCTGGAGGCCTGTGCCAGCCCCTGGGTGGGGCTCTTGGGGGTGGTGAGCGGTGGGACGCCCTGGGAGGGTGAGCACAGGTCCCTCACAACTGAGCACACTTAGAAACACGGGCGCCTGAGCCCGGAAGTCAGTGAGGACCTTCTCCAGCTGGAAACCAACCGGCCCCTGCCAGCATGCTTTCTGCTCAGTTTTCACGTCTTTTATTAAGCAGGGATGCTTCTCACCCACTTGTGCATGCGTTTCTATCCTCTTCTAAAGCCCCGCGTGACCCGACTTGAGGCTGCTGGGCCCAGAGCCGCCCTTATCTGGAGAACTGCGGGGTGTGCTGTCCCCATCAAGACACTACCCTCCCCTCTTCTGCTTTATTCTACTGCCAGGGTCACGCCCTCCCCGACCGTACTGGGGAGGATGTCTAAATTTGCACACTGGTGAGGGCTACAGGAGAAACATTTATTTATATCCCAGAGAAAATAGAGTTAAAAAAACAAACAGGAAACTCCTTAATAAGGGGCTGCTGGACTGCCAGCACCCCCCCTCGAGGCTTCTGCCCCCGGAGCCAAGGTCCCCCCCTGCCTGGCCCTGAAGGATCCTTCAGGGAGCTGAGCAAGTATGGACACAGCCCAGGCATTTGGTTAAGTGTTTTTAAAAAGCTTTCCAATTCTGCTATTTTTTCTTCTCCTCACATGCAATACTCTTGGTTGCTAAGTGGGAAGAAATGTGGGGAGGTGGGAGAGGTGTGGAGAACTGAGAGAAAACTGGCAACGGGAAAGCTGATGGATTTATTTTCTCACTTCTAAAGGGGGTACAGACAAAGGGATGTGCTCCAGTAGGAAGCAGCCAGCTCGGGGAGTATCGCCTGTAGCTGGGCTCGCGGCAAAGACCTTCCCTCAAATCCTGCTGAGTCTGGTAGGCTGGGAGTGGGGACTTTGGGACATAAATATGGACATTTCCTATTTCTGCCTACAGACTTAGAAAAGTAGAATTTTTTAAAAAAAATCAAAATGATCTTTATCTCCAGAACATACCCACAAAAGGGAAGAGGCCAGTTTCACGATTAGCTTTTCACCAAGAGGAAGATGGGCCCCATGGGCCTGGTAACGTGCCACAGGCTACGGTTAGGAAGGGGGCTCTCGTGTAATTCTTGTGGCTCGGGCTCTGCAAGGGGGGGCTCCCGGCCAGGCTCCCCCATCTTCTAGCCACACCGCCCATGGGGCTTGTGGTCTCAACTCTGGCTCATGTCAGCTCATCAGGACCCATCACCTCAACAGGGCCCTGATTTTGAATATATATATGTTTTTAACGGCAGAAACTTGTCAAACAAGATCTGACACGGAACCCCACCAGCACCCTGCTGCTTCCCTAACCCCACCCCACCTTTCCTCCCACCCCGCAGGGACTCACCAGCCTACCTGCCCGCCTCCTGCTGGGCTGGATTGGGTGGGCCACACCCTTGAACACATTTACAATTTGACTTATACATTCTTAGGCTCCTGACTCTTAAGAGCAGAATGTGGGCTGTCCATACATCTTGCTGCGAACTTGAAAAATATTCTGAGTGTTTGAGCAGTTGTTTGAATTCACCTGAATCGTGAGGTCCCTTTTCATTAAATCACTTCCTTCACAGGTCAGGGCACACTTCGTAATCTAGACACATGCCGGGAAACACTGCTCAAGACTTGAAGATGGTGCTTTTCGGGGACATGCTGGGAGTTGACTAGTGGACCTTCCCCAGATTATCTGCCTCTGCAGGGTGGGCGCCTTTGACTGACTCCTACTGGCTGGGCCCTTTCACATCTCTGTGGGGCAGAGTTGGCCAGTAGAAAACCTATGAATTTTGTCTGGTCGAGATACAATCAATGTCCACTCCGTAGAAAAGATAACCCCAAACAATGTATTTCATTGTTCTAGAGAATATTATTGTTTTTATATTTATTTGCAAATTCATTTCAGCAAATCTATTTTTCAAATTCTTCTTTGAATGGGTCTTAACATTTTACTGCTTCCCTCATTAGTTAATGAGGTAAGTAAAATCTTTCATATGTGCTAATCTTTTATGTTTCATATGTGCTAATCTTTTATGTTTTATATGTGCTAATCTTTTATGTTTTATATGTTACACTTTATCATGTCAAAAGCAATTTCTACTCTCCTTAGTAGCATGTTTTTTATGTTTTATATGTGCTAATCTTTTATGTTTTATATGTGCTAATCTTTTATGTTTTATATGTGCTAATCTTTTATGTTTTATATGTGCTAATCTTTTATATTTGTTTGGGTCATGATTTTAACCTTTTGAAAATTACACTTTATCATGTCAAAAGCAATTTCTACTCTCCTTAGTAGCATGTGGCCTGTTGTCTATGCAGGTCTTTTTAAAATATTACTGTGAGAACCCCATCTGGAATATATAATTGACTAGTCTATCCATAAATCACCAGAAAGATAAAGACTTGTCAAAGGGAATTACATAAATGGCTGGCTGAGGGAAATCAGACGGAGACCAATTGGAAGTGAGCCTAGAGGGCCACCGTGGCAACAAAAGCATAAGAAACCCACGATTTGGAGATTTCATCAGACACTAAGAGAAAATCTGCTTAAAAATGTAATGTGTGAGGCTCCACTGCTCTTACCTGTGGCTCCCGGGGGCCTAGGGGTGCACAGGGGTGGAGAATTTGTCCTGCTAAATGCCTATCGGGGATGGACTGAGAGGCAGGGGCCATGCAAAAACCACGCACAACAGGTGCCGCCGCTGGCCTCTTACCTGGGATTGGTAAGATTGTAGCAGGATTTCCAAATCTGTAGCATGTGCTTACAAGTGAGGAGCGCCTCATCCGGGCCCCGGCACAGCGACTCCAACTTCACTTTGGAAAACAGTAGTCTGTGGTGGGGAGATAAAGGGAGAAAAGAACACAGCTCAAGCCAGAGTCCCCACCAGAACAAAACAAAGTAGCCAGAAGCTCTGTACTCATTCTAGAAGGGGGCGTCCAAAGGCTGGATCCGAGGGAAGCAGTGGCAGGAGGGCTGAGGATTCCAGAACTCCCGGCTCAATACCTGCCTTTGCATAAGCCTCACCCCCAACGCCAATGCCGGCACAATGCCACCACGTGTGGTCAGGTTAAACGTGTCTGGAGTGGTTAATTTCATTCCGAACACAGGGATTTGATTAAGACCGTGCTTTTTAGAACAAAGCCAATTTATTTGCAAAACTTCAAAAATGCATCAAAAGCGAATCTTGATTTATTTCCAAAATTACACAGGCGATGTAATTATCTACATAAATATCTACAAATAACCTTCCACAATGATCCTCATCATGGGAAGGAGATGAAAGCCTGAACCGAGGGCACATAAAAAGGGGGCCTCGGGCTAAGGCCCTCTCCTCTTTGATCTTCTCCAGCCCTGCTCTGTAGGGGCTAGGACTTCACAAAGTCACCCATAGTTACCCACTACCTCTTCCTAATTTTTTTTTTTTTTTAAACAACCGATGGCTTCGCGTTCCTCCCAGACCTTCAGGGCACTAAGCTTAGCCCCTTCTCCCTTTCGTGGCCCCTCAGAGCTGCCCCGCCCCCTAAGTCTACTTATGTCTTTCTAGACATCAGCTCCCTTGGTCCCTGGGCTCATCACTACTGTCCCTGTGAAAGCCCCAGCATGAGCCCAGGTACCGTCCTGAAGGTCTTGCTGTCCACTCACCTGCCCGGCTCTAAGAAGTCATATAATAAAGATCTCCAAAAATCATTTTCATTCCCAGCTCAAGAAACTATAATGATTCCTTACTGACTATAATAATAAGTCAAAATTCCTTATCGAGTCCTTTAAGACAGGGGTACTAGTCCGCGGCCTGTTAGGAACCGGGCCGCACAGCAGGTGGTGAGCAGCGAGTAAGCAGAGCTTCATCCGCCGCCCCCCTGGTAATCGCTCGCATTACCGCCTGAACCACCCGCCCTGCCTCCCATGGCCCCCCACCGATCCGAAGAAAAATTGTCTTCCGTGAAACTGGCCTCTGGTGCCAAAAAGGTTGGGGACCACTGCTTTAAGACACTCTGCCCACTGGCCCACTCCTATGTCACCATCCCATTCAGTGCCATGGATCCCACTGGGCCCTTTACTCCTACCAATGTAATTCACTGGCCAAAGGCTATGTTTTTATCATAACTCTAAGAATATATGCCATGCTCTCAATCTTTTTTTTTTTTTTTTGCGGTACGCGGGCCTCTCGCTGTTGTGGCCTCTCCCGTTGCGGAGCACAGGCTCCGGACGCGCAGGCTCAGCGGCCATGGCTCATGGGCCCAGCCGCTCCGCGGCATGTGGGTTCGTCCCGGACCGGGGCACGAACCCGTGTCCCCTGCATCGGCAGGCAGACTCTCAACCACTGCGCCACCAGGGAAGCCCATGCTCTCAATCTTAATCTCTACTAATCCACATCGCTCCTTAATTCTTCCTAAATTCAGCTAAAACTCCACCTCATCAAATAAGCCTTCCATGGGTACCACTTTCACACCTTTATCTTTACGCAGTGTGTATCATATCAGCTGGTGTTTGTTGTTAATAAAAGACAAAGACAGGGAGGAACTCCTGTTTTTTAAAGGTCTTCTATGTGCCCGTGCTTGGCACTTTTACAAAACAATATCAGTTTTATCTGTGTAAGGACCCCTCTCAGTAGGGGGTTTTATCTCCCTTCCATAAAAGAACCTCTGGCCTCACTTCCAAAGTGCTTAGAACTGTGCTCTGAGGTCAGTGCGCTTTAGATCAGCACTTGCTCACTGACTATTTTCTCTATAAACCGCAGAAGGTAAAGACACATGTTTCTAGTGATTTAACTTAGACATACAGGAGAATGCCTCACTACTCATTAGAGGGCAGGCACTTCGGAGGAGGAAAGTCCACCCCCTGCCCCGGGAGAGGTGGAAGGAGGGCGGTCCTAACAGTCGCCACCCAAGCTCAGGATGGGTTAGCACCAACCACTCCCTCCAAATGGAACACAGGATGCCCAAGGGGGTGCTGGTGGCTCCCAGAGGGGTCAGGGCTGCAGTCTTCTAAAGCCTGGGTCTGCAGAAGCCTAGGACGATGGAATAACAGGCCAGGTAAGGAGACGGATGGAGGCCCTGATCTACCAGCAGGTGGGCGTAAAGAGTGAGGCCAGATGTGAGAACAGGGCTTGGCTTCTGCTCAAAAACACCTCAGGAAGTGGAAATTCCCTGAGGCCTTTCCAGGACTGCCTGCAAGGGACGGCAGCCTCTCAGGCTGTCTTGAGGGGTTTTTACAGAGCCGGAAGCCAACTCCTGCTGATGTCTTCATGAGTCCAGAAGGTGGTGGGAGTACTTCTCCACCAGAATCGCCCACATGACATGGGTCCAGTTGACATGGGTCAACCGGAACATGTGTTACAAAGGAAGGAGGAGCTGCCGAACGGTCACCTGACAGCGTTTGGTGGAGACCTACTTGGAGGCCAGAGACCCTTGTGGATGAGGTCTGGGTGCCAAACAATTTTGGCCAGGGGAGACCCCACCGAGACCATGGTGTTCTCTGGAGGCGCACCGAGTCCTCTGGCTGAGTCAAACTCGGAGCTTGCCAGCCCACGGAGGGCCACGGAGTCGTGGGGAAGGTATCCTGGCCTGGCAGGCAGTGCTGCGGCTCTAAGAGCAATTACCCACGATTCCTCTAACCGTACCAAAGTACAAAACACCAGAGCTCGTCTCTAAGTCACAGCTTGGGGGAACAGTTCTGTGCAAGGCTTCTTGGCTGGAAAAAGAACTCCTAATTAACATGAAATAACAGCTTTCAAACACTTGACTCAGGATATGGAGTTGAAAGGTGTGGGCTGGATTTCAGAGAACCAGACAGGAAGAACAATAGTAGAACTGCTGAGCCCAAATGATGGAAAAGGTACTTGGAAGTGAAGCAAGAGAGGCAGTGTGAAGGAGAGGCTGACGGAGAAGAGGAGCTGAGAGCACAGGCTGGGGAGAGAAAGCAAAGCCTCTCTGCCACTGTCGGATGTGCCCAGCGCGATGGGCAGACAGTTCCAGGAGCCTTTAGCTCCGACATGTTCTTGCGTGCAAAGGAGAAGCAGGAGATTGGAGGCCTCAGAGACTCTGCTCCTTCTCGCCATTCCCCAGACCTTGGCTGGTTTATAGGCAGAGAACAATGCCGAAAACAGAACAAGGAACTTGTGAACATGTTTGCCGCGCCCTGCTCACACATTTCAAGATGGTTCGAAAGCATCTGGCTGGGTGCACGTTACACTAGCACAGACGTGAAGATAAGCGTTAATGTGCTGTGTTTGATGTCCAAAGATATTGTAGATTCCATCTACTGAGGAAACCCGGAGGCAAAGAACCTGGGACCAACCAGCACTGACTGCATTTCAATCTGTGGAACTGTCAACCTGATAGAGAGGGCAAAGGGATGGCCGGGCTGAGATCATTTGCCGGCCACATCACCCAGGACCCACCACAAATTAAGTGAGATGTTCCTCTTAAGTATAGTAAGGCATCACATGCTGGGAAAATGGTCTATTCCTCTTCCCTGTACCTGGCTCAAAGTCCATTAATCTAATTAAAAAGAATTTTACCCAGAGGCTCATTGAATACTTACAGGATATTAACGAAGTATAGAACCTCGCTAAAATACCAATCTAACAATGTTCCTGGTAGTCCAAATCTAGCATCACGTGCAGTGCCTTTTACGATCTGGCTCCTGCCCACATGCTTAGCCTCTGTCTGCCCTCCGCCCGCCGGGTACATCCCCTATTCTAGCCACGATCAACTTCCTCCGCATGTCACTCTCCTTCGTGCCCCTGGGTCTTTGCACATGCTGTTCCTTCTGCCTGGAATGCCTTTTCCGTCCGCTTCTGCTTTTTAAGCCTCTACTCATCTTTGGAGATTCAGGTCAAAGAGCCTCCCCAACTCCCAACCACTGAAGCCAGCCTTAAGTAATAGGAACTAAAACTCCCAAATGGAAATGCAATTCCAGAAAATACAAGAGCTCTCAACTGTGGAAGAATAAGCTATAAGCCAGGAGGCTTCTGCTTTCAAGACCGGTGAAATAATAGCAGGAACGGCAGCAGCTGTCAGACGCGGTAAACACGTAATCAGTGATCTCTACAACAACCCTCCAAGTCAGGCTGACAGCTAAGGAATCTGCCCGAGTTCACGTCACCAGTCACTGTTAGAATAGAAATGTAAACCCAAACCCATTTGACTCCAAACAGCCAAACGAGGAACAGAGGAGAATGACTTGAAATGTTCTGGCCACACTACCGACACTAATGAAGATATGTAGCATTTTCTAATCCATTGTTAAATATTTAAAACCCTAAAATGTGCAAAGGTCTGTGTTAGATACTGTGTGGAGTAAAAGTGGCATAAAATACAGTCTCTTGACCTCAGAGAAGTTACAGTCCAGTCAGCAGGAAAGACTTGCCACGAATATTAGGCAGGATTTCTGGCTTAGGGACAGATTAAGGCCCTGAAATCTGGGTAGGGCTGCAGGAAAAGTGGAGTTTGGGCTCCTGGGGTATTGTTCCTAGGATATACATCATACATGGTTCTTTAAAAAGTGATCACATTAAAAAAAAATTGATCACATTTGCCTGTGCTTTTTGTGACTTGCCTCTTTCACTCAAAAGTCAGGCACGTATAAAATTCTAGACACTTGAAGGATGCAGTTAATCAGGGCTTTACTTTTCATTCAAACTAACAGAAACAATACTTTACCCCATTTTGGGAATTTTTTGAGAATCCCAAGGTAACTCTTGAAATAACTGTCTGGCTTAGTGTAGAGCTTAGAAAGAAGATACAGGCCTCTGGTGAAGCTCTGGGGCCATGTGGCCTGGTGACTTTTCACTGAGCACCCTGGAGAATGTACCAGGGCCAGGTTTAATGTCTAATCCTCATCCCCGGGAAGACTTTCCTCACTCCCTGGAAACCGCCCCCAAGCACTAGGCTCCCCCTCTAGCACATCTCTCTGGTTTAGCTTCACCCCGGGCCCCACCCCCATGAGACACAGACCCAACAGGACTCCTTGAGCTTTTGCCATGTGCCCTCCCGTCTTCCTGCCTGTGCTCACCGTGCTCCCTCCACCTGCCTAGAAGTCCCCTCCCCAGAGCCCCCCAACCAACTCTACCTGTTCAAGTCCCACCGCCTGACATCTCCTATGACTCACCCCCTGCCCCCCTCAGGCAGCATCTAGCTCCTTCCTCATCTCATCTGTATGAAATATTTTTTGTAATCTGTTTACTCACCCCATAATTTGTACAGCTGACTACCTACATGTCAGTGTTGCCTGAAAACGAACTTGAATTTGTTCATCCTTTTGTCAATCATTAAAAAAATGCCTATTATGCCCTTGAGGCCACAAAGGGGAATAAGACATGGTATCTTTCCCTACCAAAGCTCACAGTCTAGTGTTACATACACATATGTGATGAACACAAACAGACATATGGACAAGGTTCTCTGGCAGCACAAAAGGAAGGAGACAGGGTCTGCCTGGGGGGTCATGAAAGACAGCCGAGAAGTAGGACTTTCACAGTCAGGGTGGGAGGGGTCCTGGGGAAGGGCCTTCCAGGCAGGCAGTTGGACCATCTTGACAATGGCAGGAGTGTCCCGTGCACTCAAGGAATGGAGTCTGGGATGTAAGGCTGGGGCCTGAGAAGAATCTAAAAGGGTAGATATTGCTAAATTCTGAAATCTAATACTCCTCACTAAGCTTTCTGATGAAGAACTGTCCATGAAAATAAATTAGGAAAGTTTAGAGAAATTCTAAAGTAATAATTCCCTCCAATCTTATTTGGCAGTATAAACAATGCGCTCATTAAGTCCATCAAGGAGGAAACACGCATATTAATAAACAAAACCCCTCACTAATTAGCAGATCCGTAAATGCTGTATTCAAGGCAACTGATTCAGAAAGAACATCATGGGAACCTTGAACGTTTGGTATTTTGTGCTGATCCGTGCTTGTGTGCTCTTGGGCTCAGCATGCCAGGGACCTGTCTTTGTTTATCTGCTGAATGTAGGCTGGGATGCAAAACAGCTGTGCAGAAAATGCGTGTGGTATTTGCCCACGTGGGGCAGTGGCCACGGGGGACTTGGATACCTCCCACATCTCTCACTTCCCGGGAGCCTGACCTGAGAGCTGGAGTGGGGCGGGCTGCCAAACACCTGAAGGGAAGTGTCACCACTCTGTCACCAGGTAGAAGTGACAGTGCATCAGGCAGGGGTGGGGAGGAGGTAGGTATGATGAAATGAAATTTTAAATTGAGAAGATGGCTTGGCAGCCACAGATCAGACGGTGAGAGAAATTGAAAGAGATGCGCCCCAAGCACGTGGTGATGAGCAGGGGCGGTGGAAATCTGAAGCCAGATGAGTCAGCTGGGAACAAAGTCAGACAGGACCGAGCGGCAGCCGGTCACGGAGAGGATGTTCCAAACACCTCTAACCCACCCCTCAGAGGGGGACGAGGGGCCGCTTTCAGGTTTCAATGTGGCTTTCGTGAGGGAAATCCATCTCAGTTCCTCGTTACCAGCATTTCTCATGTCCTGCTGGTCTTGGAGCCCTTGCTCTCCTGGCCGGGTTTCCAAGGCAGCCCAATCCTAGGAGGTGGTGTTCTCTGCAAAAAGCAGCCTCTGATCCGGGGCTGAGTCACTGTCACTGGAGATCAATGCCACGACTGGCCTGCGAGCTGCCTGGCCTGACGCAGCTCCACAGGTCCAGTCACCACCAGGCGAGCCCATGATGGAGGGGTTGCAGCTGCGCAGGCCCCAGGGCTGAGGCCTCCAGCCCCCTGAGGACCCTCTGACGACAGCTGGAAGGGATGGAGGGGTGGGTATGGAACCAGTCACGTGACTGCTCCCATTAGATATCAAACACTGCTTGGGGGGGTCTCACTAATGGTGGTTGTTCAGTAAATGTCACCTGAATGAATGATCTGTCTACTCAACTATTACACGGGAAATACACAATTTCTTTGCTCATCTGGCTCACCTACCTAACTGCTGTACTGATGTGCTGTTCATCGACTCATTAGAAAAAATATAGATTTTTCCAATGAACCCAACCCTGGAAAAGGCCTTGAGAGGTCCTATAATGCTTTACTGCTCAAGAGCGTGGTTGGGACAAGCAGCCTCTGCATCCCCTGGGAGCATGTGAGAAATGCAGAAAGTACACACCACTCGAGACCCAATGGCTCAGAATCTTCATGTAACAAGAGTCCTAGGTGATTTGCGCAAACTTAAGTTCAAAAAGCACCACTCTACTTCATAACTCTCCATCTTAGCCTTCAAATGGTCTGAGTTTTTTAAAAAAAGACATCCAAGGAAAAGAGTTCCCATAGTCCCTACACTTAGGCAATTCTACCTGTGTTTATTTCATTCCAATAAGGATTTTGAGGGTATTTTATTCTTAAATTCAGTGGCAATTCTCATCAACCACCTACATTAAGCTCACAAATGAAGCCTACCCCCACCTGTGGTCTTGAACCTTCCTTTCCATCTGGAGAGATTCTCTGGGTGGCTTCCTGGTGGATGTGCTAAAATCCTGTCCAGGTCCTTGCCGAGCATCTCCGGTGAGGGGCAGCGTACCAAGCCAGGGGCACCATTCACATTTTCGCCCACATAAAGGGCACGTCCTGAGTCTGCAAAGCACTGGATAATCACCCACTGCCTTTGGGGGTCCTCTACAGGGCTGGAAAACTCAAACATCTTCCAGAACCAAGCAAGTAAACAGGAGGTGAGCTCAGGATCTCAGGGAGTGTTTGGAGTCATGCCTGCCTAGCCTGAAGATAATTAAATCCAGACATCTTTGAAATGTGCATTGACCTCCTGGAATTCTAAGAGATGTCTGCTCACAGGCTGCCAGACAGAAACCCTTCGTCTACAAGTTTTAAAGGGATCAAATCTGAGTGCCTGGTTTCCTTTACAAAACCCCCAAGTGCACGCTGACTCCTGCTGGCTTTGCTAACAGGACCACCAAAGGAGGGTTTGGAGGGCATGGCCCTTGCTATGAGTGCATCTTCTCCAGGAACGAAGCCCTGCCGAGCGACTGGCACAGGTGGCTCATTGGTAAACTTCTGTCTGGGAGTTTTTACTGCTGAGGAAGTTCTTGAAATCTGACCACTTTCAGGGCCTCTGCTTGCCGTGGAAGGAGATGCCACACAGGGTGCTGGCAGGTCTGGGGGGGGACATTCAGCACGGCTCCCGGTCGCCGTGAGCCTGAGCCCAGCTCAGGCTCCCAGATCTGCTGGTTCCTGGAACATCGACACCACGCTTGTTCAGCAAAAGGAAGCATCAGGCTCAGATACCTCGCTCTGCAGGACTTAGCAGCCCCTCATCCTGGCCTGGGAGGCTGCTCGGAGTGACGGTGCTGGGGACGGTCCTGCCGTCGCTTCTCGGTAGCCTGATCCCGCCTCCTCCTCATGACCCGCAGGGACTCCTGCACGATCCCGTATCAGTTACACTCTACTTCTCATTTCAGTCAAAGTGTCAACAATCTGGAATACTCCCCCATCCTCCTCACGATATTTTTAGAACAAACAAACAACTGACATATTTAGCTGAAATAAATCACCCCAAGAAACCCCAGTTTTGGCTCATTTTTCACTCCCACTTCAGCTATTAATCTCAACTCCGATTAGCGTCCTGGAACCAGCACCTAAGCCGGAAACGACCAAGACAGGCTGACCTGAGAACATGTGTGGATTCACACTGCCCAGACTTGGGAGTCCTCCTCCCATGCCTGAGCGTGACATTTTCATGAAGGGAGCCCTTTCATTCAGTGCTATCCACAAAGCAGCAGTCGGGATGGTTTCCTGAGCACGGTCTGACCGGGTGGAACCAGGGGCTGGCGGCGTGCAGGGCAGCAGGCAGCCGAGAACCTGCCCCCAGCTCTGGTGAGCGATTCGGTGAGCAAGTGCCTTGGGCCCGGTGAGCCCCCTGCTATACAAATGTGTAAACAGGAAACATCTGAAAAAAAGTTCTCCATTGAACTATCCCGGCTCTAAAAAAAATAATCCATTCTGTCTGAACCACAAAGCCATTGGTCGTCTCTAAAATCGTGAGGGGGCGAACCAAGAGCAGATCTACTGGCAGGCCGCTCCCCAAAAGCCGTCTCTGCAGGATTTATTTCTGACTCGGCTGCCACGGCCTGGACCTCCCCACATTCCCACGTCTGAGGATGGGAGCTCAAGAAGAAAAGATGCACTGGGGGCCCTTTTCAGGGATAAAGGCAGATGCCAAAGAGTGGGGATCCTACAATCACCTAGACCTAGAAGGAAGAGGGCTCAACCCGATGAGACACAGACTCTAAGGGAGCCATGAAGTCCTGTAATTTAGAAATGGCAGCCTCCACCCAAAGTCAAGAAGGGCGCCAGAAAGGAAGAGAGCAGCGGGGTGCTGCGAAGCTGGCCAGCTCCGTGGGACCAGAGGTGGATCAGGCGTCCCGCTGGGATCACAGGCCGAATGGAGCCATGGGTCCTTGCGCAGAACCTGCTCCCACGAATCCTGGACTGTTTTAACCACGTTCTCTCTTTACCTTCTCTGTGTTCTCACGTAGCACAGCATGAGGTTTGGTACACACTTGGCAGAAAGCGGGCTCTCTCACCCTCAACTGGAGGGATGTTTAAAGCAGAGCAAGTCTGACCGTCTGCAGGTGGGTGATGCATTCCCCACCAGCTGTTTTCAGCTCAGGATCCCACAAGAATGCTTAGGAGATAAATCTGAAGATTCTTTTCTTGCTCTCCTTTAGCTCTCAGGTGTTTTTGTTTTGTTTGCCATTAACTTAAAATGCAAAGACCACTACAAATGAACTGGCATTCAACTGGACTTGTACTATTGGAGGTTTTCTCACAGTTGGCTGGGTACCTAGCAGGAGCGGTATGTGAGCCCTGAAACAAGCAGACATCATCATTTTATCATTTAGCGGAACTCGGCAGAGTGAAAGCGGAAACAGACACTAGACGAAACACAGGTAAACACGCTTAGCTATGAACTAAGGCCTCTAGGCTGCTCAGCAGGGTCGTCAGTGTACCAACGCGTAGTAACGTTTGCAGCGAGCTAAGCTCTGGGTTAGGGGCTGGGGATCCAGAGATCTCCAGGAAACACCCCGCATGAATTCTGAAGATGATACTCCATACTTTGAATGGTGGGACGACATATCTAGGAGAACTTGAGACATTGTAAATGAGAGCACTGAAATAAATAAACCTTCTGCATGCCACCATCGGGGATGGCTGGCTCTGGGGTGGCTGTCCTGGCCTGGCTTCTCCCAGCAGCCAGGCCTTCAGACAAGCTCTCTTCCCAGGACGACAGGGAGACAGGCGTGCAGAACTGGAACCCTGTATCCACTAAGTACTCTACTTTGTCTCTATGATTTTGACTACTCTGGCAACCTCATCTAAGAGCAATCATACAGTATTTGTCCTTTTGTGGATGGCTTGTTTCTCTAGCATAACATCCTCAAGGTTCGTCTGTGTTGCAGCATGTCAGAATTTCCTTCTTTCTTTCTTTTTTTTTCTTTTTTTCCCAATTTCCTTCTTTTTTGAAAGCTGAATAACATTCTGTTTTATGTATGGACCAGATTTTGCTTATCCATTCATCCATCCATGGACACTTGGGTGATTTCTACCTTTTGGATATTATGAATACTGCTATTATGAACATGAGTGTACAACATCTGTCCGAATTCCTTCCTTCAATTCTATTGAGTATTTACCCAGAAGTGGAATTGCTGAATCATATAGTAATCTATTTTTATTTTTGTGAGGAATGGCCACGCTATTTTCCAAAGCAGCTGCACCATTATACATTCCCACCAGCAGAGCACAAGGGTTCCAGCTTCGCCACATCCTCTCCAGCACCTGTTAGTATCTGTTTTTTTTGTTGTTGTTGTTTGTTTTTTTTAAATAGTAGTCATCCTAATGTATCTCATTGTGGTTTTGATTTGCATTTCCCTAATGATTGGTGATGCTAAGAATATTTTCATGTGCTTACTGGCCATCTGAATATCTACTTTGTAGAAACGTCTATTTAAGTCCTTTGTCCACTTTTTATTCAAGTCCTTTTGCTGTTGTTGTTGTGGAAAGTTGATTTTAAATAAGCTACTGCACCACTGAATCCACTCCACTTTGGTCTGTGGTGTCGTTTAGGCTGTCACCCACTCTCCTTTGCCCAAGGATCCCCTCCCCAGCCTGTATCCGAGGAACAGGCATCCCTGGATTGGTTACCTTGCACTCATCCCTCCCAGACATCCTTCAGGTTTCCAGTGAATCATTTTTCTAGTTTAATAAGATGAACAGCCTCTTTTCTTGAGTTCTAACTTTCTATCAAATGCAAATTTAATAGGCATGTTCATGACTCCATCACTCAGCTCAGACATAAAAATAGTCCATAACACCTGGCCTCTCAGTAATTACTACATCAAAACATTACTCAATATGGTATTTCAACTTAAACTGAGTTTCTCTGAGACTATGTGTGTTAAGTGAGACAGACTGAGAAAAAGGTACAATCTTACTTGCCAAGTAATGTTTTTTTTAAACCAGGTATATATACTCCACTCAAGAAAAGAATGGTCCTCATCAATCTTTCTGGTTTACTGAAGAGATTAACAGAGGGTGTAGGATAAAAATCCTGTTCATCTGGATTGTTAGCTTGAAGAGGGCATAAATTACCTCTCTCTTGTCCATGGCGGCATGCCCAGCACCTCACATGGCAACTGGAATGTGGGAAGAATGCAATGCTTCGAAGGCACAGAGCACAGAGGCCAAGGCCAGGCTGCCTGGGTTCAAAGCATGACTCTGCCACTTACTAGGTACACAACTAGACAAATCACTAAACCTCCCTATGCCTTAGTTTCCTTATCTGAAAAACGGGGATGATAATACTACCAACCTTTGATGGTCTCATGATGATTAAATTAGTTTAAAATATGTGAAGTGCTGATAGGAGTTGCCTGTCACAGAGCAGTGCATAAATGCTAGCGGTTATTATTGCTAAATGAGTGAACAAATGGATGAATGAATGAATGAACGTTATATATGTTCATTTCTTTCCATACAGTTAGTTCCTGTTGATGTAAAAAGCAGCACGATTGTCTGAAAAAATCTGTTTCCACGGGTACGAAAATAGAAGATCACATACAGAAGAAGAGATTGTTTTCCAATCTGGTGGCTTGAGGATTTGTTTCAATATCTGATATATCAAAGTCATGTATCAGAAAACACCATAATGATCCCACTTGTATTTTTATCTTTGAGAGGTTTCAAAATTTACTTTTTGTGCTTTGAGATAACATTTGATGGTTTCTTAAGTGTGTTGTTGATTTGATGACCTCTCTGAGAGCCGGAGAATAAGTGCCTGTATGTGTTTTACTTAAGTAGGAAAGAGTAAAGTTCAATTCAACTAAAAATCTGTAATTAGGAAAGTTGTAAAACCACAATTTGTCTCAGGGCAAGAAACTACACCCTGGTGTGGCTGCCCTTAGCAGCCATTGGAAGGCTTGCTGAAATTAGAATAAAATATCTCAGTTATACTAAAGTTCTCAAATGTGCCACCATTGGCATGATACTATCTGGTATATTTTCCAGGGACAAAAGTAACAAACTGTCAGTTCTCATTGCGGTATTTTATCTAAAAATGAATAATCCCGTGGCAGAAACACGAAGTCTGTGAGGGCCTGACCAAGCCCTGGCCACCACACTGTCTTTAGGAGAAACAATTGTTCCCGACATCACCTGGCGTCTACTTCTACATTCTTGGGCCAGTGAGGAAAATTACTAAGTAAAATACAGTAATCAATTAGGAAATTTTTGCAAAGCTCTATTTTAAAAGAAGAACGATTGAGGCTCTTATACCAAGTACAAGAGAAAGCGAATCTATCAGAATCTGTGAACACTGTTCAATATAAAAATGTGTACTTTGTTAAATTTTATTTTGGAAAAAACTTACAGTGTGTTAGAGACATTTAATACATAACCAGCAAATACTAATTTTTCATCCTTTTGTTTAGGCATTTAATAGTTAAAGGGTTGAAAAAAACAAGTTTTCAACAGAAGAAAAAGGCAGTATTAGAGGAACAATAGAGACAAGATACATACAGAAATGGCAGACATACATTCAACCGTCATTAATTATATTAAATGTGAATGGACCAAACACTTGACACAAAAGGCAGAACTTATCAGACTAAACAACAAAAGCAAGATCCAATGATATGCCAGCTATAGGAGAAGACATGCTGGAAGAAATGATGGCTGAGAATTTTCTAGAAATGATAAACAATACAAACAAGACCAATCCCCAGTTTTTAAAAGTCCCCAGCAGGACCTACTCTTAGCTGTATCACAGTGAAAATGCCAAGCATCAGCAAGAATGGCAATGAAAGCAGCCAGAGAGAAAAGGCAGATGACATTAAAATGAACTAAAATTAAACCAACGGTTGACTTCTCAACAACGACAAAAGGAGCAAGATCACTGTGCTGTGAGGAAATGTGAGCTTAGAATCATAGATCTAGTTTGAAAATCTCTTTTGAGAGAAAGGCCAAATACAATTTTAGACACAGGTTGAGAAAGTTTGCCAACAACAGACCCTCACTAAAATTTCTAGGGTAATCACTAAACAACAACAACCAAAATAGAACGTTTCTCTTACAAATTAGTAAAGGAAAAATATGTAATAAAAACATAATTATTTAAAAGAAGGTAGGAAAGGAGAGGATAAGATATGAAAAAAGAGCAGGACAAACAGAAAACACAAATGAAGTGGGAGACACTAATACAAATATGTCACTATTTACAATAAACGGAAATGAACTAAATGTTCCAGATAGACAGTCAGCCTGAGTTAAAAAAAAAAAACAAAACAGCTATATTTAATGAATACAAGAGTACATGTAAAATATAAGAATATAAAAAGTTCAAAGAATGGAAAAAGATATTCCAAGCACACACACACACACAGTATGTGTGTATACATGTATATGTACACATATACGTGGCTATTTGTGTGCGCAGGTATGTGTCCATCATACAAAATAGACTTTCAGGCAAAATGAATTATGCAACTACTTACATATTGATAAAAGGTTGAATTTACTAGGAAGACGTAGCAATTCTAAATTTAAATGCACCTAATAGCACAGCTTTTAAAAGGTGCATTTTAAGAGAGGCCTGTGTACCGCAAAAAAAAAAAAAAAAAAAAAAAGAAGAAAATAAAATTGCTTTAACTATGTGGTAAAACAGGACAATCTACCAATCAGAGGTAGTTTCAATATACCTCTGCTCAAAAACTGATAGATTAAGTAGAAAAAAAAATCAATAAGAAAAAAAAGATCTGAAAAGCACAGTTGATAGCTCAACGTAATAAAATATACAAAAAATTACCCCCAAATGCAGGAAACATTCTTTTTAAGCACACATGAAATATTTATAAGTAGTGACCACATGCTGGGCCATAAAACAAGTCTCAACAAATTTCAAACTTATATTGATTATAGTCTCTGAACACAGTTCAATGAAGTTAAAAGCCCATTGACAAAAGACAAGTTAAAAAAAACCCATATATTTTTAAATTATAAAATACAGTTCTAAAATAACTAATTCATCAAAAAATAATAATGGAAATTTAAAAATATTTAGAATGAAACAATAACAAAAATTTCACATATTGAAACTTGTGGTTTATAGTTAAAGGAGTACATAGCGGAATATTTTATCTTAAATGCTTATGTCAGAAAATAAGAAAGGCACAATACTAAAGAACTAAACATCCAACTTAAAAAATTAAGAAGGAAAACCAACTAAAACAAAACAGAACAAACTCTAAGAAAATAGGAGAAAAGAAATAATAGAAATAAGGACAGAAATCCATAAAAGAGAAAGTAAATATACGGTTGAGATGATAAAAAAAACTAAAGGTTCTTTGAAAAGATCAATGTTTCAGACAGTTTTCTGGCAAGACTGTTCAAGAAAAAAAAAAAGGCACATTAAACAGCATGAGGAATGAAAAAGACCTAACCACAGATGCTGTATGACAATAAATAATTTAAAAACATTATAAACTACTCTATGGCAATAAAATTTAGAACTTAGATTAAATGGGCAAATTCTTAAAATATATATAGTATATCAAACATAGCTTAATAAAATAAGAAGTAGAAAAACCTGAATATACTATAATCATTTTTAAAAAGCATCAGAAGTCCTTCCATGGAAAAAAAGACCAGTCCCAGATGGTTTTATAGGCAAATTCTACCCAAACTTATTATTCTAGGAACAAATAATTCACATCTTACACAAAGATTCCAAAACACACAAAAAAGAGCTACTCCAACTCATTTTATGAGGCCGGCCTAACCTTGATGCCAAAACCTGACAAGGATAAAATGAGAAAGGAAAATTACAAGCTAGTTCACACATGAACATAAATGTAAATGTTCTTTAAAAAAACTAGTAAACTGAATCCATTAAAAAACTAATAGATCATGATCATGTTGGGCTTTTCCAAGAATGCAAGGTTAATTTAACATTTAAAAAGATCAATTAATATAACATTCACAGATTAAAGGAGTAAAATCATATAATCATCTCAATAAATACTGAAAAAACATTTGATAAAATTCAATATCAATTCATGATGAAAAAAAGAAACTCTTAGCAAGCCTTCTTGGAAGAAGGAAATTTCCCTAAACTCTTAATAGAGGTTTAAATAGAAAAGCATGGAATTTTTTTCAGGTAACTAGGAATAAACCTAGTAAACATCAACAAAACCTTTATAAAGAAAATTATAAAGCTTCATTTAAAAAGTATTTTCTAAAGGCCTAAATAATTAGAGATATCTAATTTTCCCCAAACTAAGCTATTAGATTAAATGTAATTCCAATCAAAATCTCAACAGATTTTTTCGGTGGAACGTGAAAAAACCAATTTGAAAATTTATATGGAGGATCAAAGGCCTGAGGGCAGCCAGGATATCCCTGAGGAGCAAGTTACAGGGGTGGACTGACCTCATGTATAATAAAGTTGTAAGAATGACGATAAAGGGGCTTCCCTGGTGACACAGTGGTTGAGAGTCAGCCTGCCGATGCAGGGGACGCGGGTTCGTGCCCCGGTCCGGGAAGATCCCACATGCCGCGGAGTGGCTGGGCCCGTGAGCCATGGCCACAGAGCCTGCGTGTCCGGAGCCTGTGCTCCGCAACGGGAGAGGCCACAACAGTGAGAGGCCCGCATACCGCAAAAAAACCCAAAACCAAAACAAACAAACAAAAGAATGACGATAGAGAGGCAATCACACAGAGGTGGGCACCCTGAACCCATGGAACCAAGTGGAAAGCTCACAGACAACTCCTCACACAGATGGACGTTTGGTTTAAGACAAAAGTGGCCCTGGGGAGAAACCGCAAAAGGAATCTTTTCAATACATGTGGCTGGACAATTGGGTATCCACATGGGAAAAAATTACCCTGGATCCCTTACACCTCACATACATAAAACAGTCAATTCCAGACGGACTCCTAGCCTCAAGGATGAAAGATAACATGAGAGAGCTTGAGAAGATAACTTAGGAAAGGTCTCTTAAACTAGACAGAGAAGTACTACCCATGGATATGATTGATACATTCAACTATACTTTAAAATTAAGAACTTCTGTTCATCAAAAGATATCATTAAGAGAAAGGAAAGACAAGACACAGATTGGGAGAAGCTTTTTACAACGCATATAACCAACAAAAGCATTTTTAATCATAACATAAAGAAATCTTACAAATTAGTATGAAATGGACAACCAGATTAGAAAAGAAGAAAGACTTCTATATGTGCCTCATAAAAGAGAAAAGCTAAATGACCAATAAACACATGAAAAAGGTGTTCAACCTCATTAATAATGAGGACATGCAACTTAAACTCACAGTGTAATACCATTAACCAGCAACCAACAAGTCTGAGGGCACCAAGTGTTGGTGTCTGGAGTTGCATGGGCCCGTGGGCACTGCTGCTGGAGATGTAAACGGACACAACCGCTATGGAAAACAGTTTGGAATTATTTGGTAAAACTGAAGACACATGCATCCTATGACTCAACAATTCCGCTCCTAGGTGTCTACCTGACGAAATGCTTGCACATGGGCACCAGGAGGACTGTGCAAGGATATTTACAGCAGCATCGTTCGCGTAACAGCTGAAAACTGAAAACAACCCACATATCCGCTTACGGTAAGCTAGAAAAAGAAATCTTGGTATATTTATACAATAAAGTACTATTTGTCAGTATAAATGAATAAATTGCTGTTGTATGCAAGAAGGATGACCCTCAGAAACACAATGTTAAGCAATGAAAGCGAGTGGTGTAACGAGATCATTAAAAATTTTTTTAGAATTCAGGATGGTGGTTAACCCGTGCAGGGAGAGGTCAGGGAAGAGGACAGCGGGAGTGCACAGGAAATTCACAGGCAACATTAATGTTCTTTTTCTTAAGTTAAGAAGTGGGTACACATAGGTTAGTTGTATTATTATTTTGAATAGATTTAATAAATAGTCTTTTGCTTCTACTCAATATTTAATCATTTTAAAGGATTCTAAGATATTACATTTGAAGACACTGTATCAGTAGTAATACCATTAATATGAATGCCTCTCAATTACTGAGTGATCACCATGTATGAATGCCTTCAGTGCACTGACCAGGACAGCTCACTGCCCCTGGGGCAGCCCCCGGTCTCTCCAGGGTTACCCGTCCTTACTGTCACCATGAAGTGATAAAAGATGGTGGCTAAGTATCTTGGATACATTTAACGGAGACCAAAAAGCTCTGTGATTCTCTGCATCAGGCTAAGAGGCTAGTGAAATCACTTCCTGGTTCAACAGTCGGACAGGCCTGACCCTAGCAGAGGGAAGGGGCGGAGGGAACATCCACTACATACTCAGTCTGTGGTAGGTTATGGCTGCTGGGACACGAGAGACACGAGGACATCCCAGGCTTCCGAAAGTCTGCAGCTCTCTGGAGACGAGCTTGTCACAAACATACGGATAATGCTACATGGCAGTTGGGACAGGTGCCCACGTAATCTCATTTAGGTTGGTGTTGAAATGTTTTAGCCAGGTTGGGAAGGAACCATGGGATCCACTGACTATATCTGGCCCCAACTTTTAATAAAGTATTCTTGGGAGGAAGAAGTTTCCCATCACAAAGGAAGAAATACAAATATTTAAAAAGCAAGCAAGTCATCAGAGGCTCTCAGCCCTGCTGCCATATGCTTTGCTTTTTTGAGCTTACATTAAAATAACAGGCCCGCATTCCTCAAATACCTCTACTGCTGTTCCTTACTTCTACTACTTGAAAAGGCTGTCAGCTGCTGTCACTTGGAGGCATTACCATATTAGCCACCACTGTTTACTGCTTACCGTGCAGTGTGGCTGTTAGTTTAATAAGCCTCCTCTCCTCTCAGATGACACCCCAGGCTGTCTACGCAGCATGGCCACATGCTGGAGTCTAACATCTAACAAACATCCAATGAAGGTGCTGGGCTTGGGAGGCAGGGGCAGCCACTTTATAAGAGTATTGATGAGAGAAACTGAATTCAGTTGCATCAGGCTCTACTCTACTGAGGGCTAAAGGGCCAAGTATTTTTTTTTTGTTTGTTTTTTTGTTTTTTTGTTTTTTGTGGTACGTGGGCCTCTCACTGCTGTGGCCTCTCCCGTTGCGGAGCACAGGCTCTGGACGCACAGGCTCAGCGGCCATGGCTCACGGGCCCAGCTGCTCCGCAGCATGTGGGATCATCCCGGACCGGGTCATGAACCCGTGTCCCCTGCATCGGCAGGCGGACTCTCAACCACTGCGCCACCAGGGAAGCCCAGGGCCAAGTATTTTTGAAAGTGCTTTAACCACTTGACGGTTCCACGGGCTAACCAACTTTGGATAAAATCCAGAAATGTGCTCCATGTGCATTTTGAGATGTACCCCGTGAGCAAGTGACAAAGCTCTTCAATTCACTTTGCATAAATAGCTGAAGCTACCGGAGAGATCTCTAGTCAGGGGTTTCCTGGATTATAATGAGAATTTTCTCGATGGGGGGGAGAAGTGCCCTTTTCACTTGAAGACAAAGAAATGTTTATAAATGGAAATGTGTGAACCAATTTTCCGAGGGGAGTTTGCTGAAACGCACTGATTAAAACCACAGTGAGGTGACGAGGCAGAGAAATAAAGCCAAGGCGGGTCCGCTTAAAACTTGCATTATTTCTGGAAGTGGAGAGAGCCTGCCTTCCCTTCTCCCCCTGCCCCAGGCCGCCCCCGCCCACTGCTGACCCTGCCACTTAGACCATGAGAACCTGCCAGCCTGCAGGACTGTTTACTGTTTCTGGCCACTGTGTACCAGTTACTAAGCTACTCCAGTGAGGATAAAATGAGTAGCCCAAAAGACAATGTCCTTCTCAACAAAGCCTAATCAACAGGCCTGGATTCAGGGATTCAGAGGGAAGAGGTGAAGAAGCAGACAATTCCAGCACATGGCAGTGTGTAATGACAATTCTTAGGTTACGAACAAGTACTGCTGACTGATTTAAGGAATTCCATTTCCTAGAGAATAAACCTAAGACACAGACAGGTCAGGTAACCAGATCAAAGTTGCCTAAAATACAGTAATCACCTGGAAGTAATGGGAGTCCTTTATGTAATGTGGGACAAACAAGCTACAAAGCAATGTTTCCCAAATTTCAGTCATTGGAGTTTGTTCAACATAGCTTTTGCCATATCCATGTATATTAATATTTCCCTTTAAATTCACTTTAAAACAACTCACTAAAAAATTCTTAGTCTCCCTCTGAGCAATAATTTCTATGAAATCACACTTTGATAGGCAGCTGTATTTTCTCTAATATACATTTAAAAATGCATAACTATTAAAACAAAAATGTTCATCCACAATGCATTTCAAATCATCTTGTATGTCTCAAAGGTACACATTGGGAAAGAATGGATAAAGTATTTCAACTCAGGTTGACCTGAAGACTATGTTTGTTTCTAAATATCATGAAAAACCAAGAGTAAAGGGGATTCTGTACTATTTACCACCAGGAAGTGCATGAAGGACTTAGATAGATTGGGAGAAGAAGTAAATTCAATACCTTCTGTATAAGGAAAAACAAGTCCAGTATCACTTACATAAAATTTTCTGGATATTCACTCAGGGCCATGTCAATGATATTCAGAGCATCATGGTAATGCTTTTGTGCTGACAACAGGAGGGCAAGGAGGTGCAGGGAGTTGGCATCATCGCCTTGAAGTTGAAGAGCTTGGCGGACATACCCCAGAGCCTCTGGTATCTGGTTTAAAACAAAACCAGAAAGAATTTTTAAACACACACACACACACACACACACACACACACACACACACACACACACATAGAGCCACCATTTCAGTATCTGATTCTCTGTAAATATAAGGAGCTGTTTCACCATGTGCCACACTCAGATTTTAAGCCATCTTCATGGCAGCCCCAGGATATTAACCACAAACACGAAAACAGAGGCCCCCTTCAAGCAACAGTATGACTAATGAAGTGATACAAGAGACTCTGTTTCTCAGTATAACTGCCAATACCAAATCGTTTACTTCTCCCTAAATAATTTGTCTCTTTTTCCACAGAACTGATTTACTTTCGATTATGCCCAAGATAATTTCACTCTAAATGGAGACACATAACAAATTCCCAGCAGTTTTTATTGGAATGAAACTGACTTAGCTGAACTGTTCTGATTTTTTAAGTAGTACTGAAATTAAACTGCTTGATAAGTTTCAGAACCTTAAACAGAGCTTTCCAAAGGATCAGACACCTGTGATTCTTTTCAAGTCCCTTTGTCCTGCATCTCCGTCAGACATCAAGGAACTATGCCAACAAGCTAACCAACCCCACACCTTTCTAAACTACAATCCAAAGGAACTCCACCCAAGAAACAAACTGCAATGCCACATACAGAGCAGGTGTATCCAAATTTAAGTAGGACCAGATACAACCTTAACCTTCAAAATCCAACAGCTCTTCAAGACTTTCTTCAAAATCACCCAAGCACAAGGGTGGATAAAATGCATACATAATGGGTATCTGAACACCCGAGATTCTGTGCAGGTTTAACAGTACCTAGGGAGAATTAGAACCTGAAGCTGGATTTCAAAACAGGCTCAAGACTGAAGCATTCTTACATGGTCACCCCAGGGACTCCTTTCTGTCTCCCCTCCAACTCCGGGCCCTGGCTGGACCTCTTCTCAGCTCTCCTGCTTCTTCCCAAACCCTCAGTAACCTCACTCCTTAGTAGGAAACCGTGACTTCTGTCTTTACCAAATCTATTCGTTTTCCTCTCCGAAATACCATTTTTGATGCATCTAAGTTAAAAATGCTGGTTACAGAGGCTTTCTGTTTTGAGCCGTAGAATCACAGCTATCACAGTAGGAAGAGATCATCCGGCCCTACACGTCACTTCACGAAGTGAACCCAGAAGGCTCCATCTACTGCTCCCCTCCCCAGGCGGACAGGCTGCTGTGTAAACAGCGCTGGTATTCTGGGAGGGTCAAAAGGCGCGGTACACTCATGATATCCGTTTTTAGGGATAACTAGTGTAATCAGGAAAAAACTGATACAGGGTGCAAAGTGAGGTCCTTAAGGGCTAGGCTGACTTGAAGGAATTCGAAGCTGGTTCCTTCATTCAATGAGTATTAGTGAGGGCCTCACCATGTGTCAGGCAGTGTCCCCGCTACCAGAGCAAAGCAATGATGACAGATGTGGGTTCCTGCCCTCAGGGAACCTAAGGTCTAGTGAGAAAGATACTGAACAAGAGAGCTGGGCAAGAGGAAGCAGGGGAGCAGGCTGCTATGGGAAGGGGGCTTCAAGGAGGAGGCGAGCGGAGCTCCTGGAGGAGGAGAGAGACCGGACGGTCGGTCACCAGCCCACAGCTGTCTCCGCAGCAGCTTGTGATTAGACCAGCTGTGAGCCACACCATGCCAGGTGAGAGGACCTTGACAGACGAGCTCTCTTGGTTTCCTTGGTCCCCAGGTCGCCAAGGGGAGCCACTTCTTGGCACCATTCCCTGGCCTCCGGGAAGTCAGATACATGCGGACAGCCCAGGCCTGCCAGGGGAATGGCATGTGTGGGGAACTGACCTTCGATTCACCCTCCAGTCAGCACTTAGGATTGTGCTGGGGTTACCACCAGTGTCTTGCACGTGGTGGGCAGGCAGACATGGGGCCGGAGTCTCCTGAACAGCTGGGAGGGAACGGGAGGGTATGAGAATGGCAAAGGCAGCTTCTGGAAGCTACCGCTGGGAAGATGAAGACCAAAAAAGCTTGCCCCTCCAGCAAGGAGAATACCGTCGAGTCTCCCATTTCGAGGAGCCACTGTGTTTAATTGTTCATATCTTCTACATATTTGAAAGGAACTGGTCTCTTTTGTCTACACTCGCTGGCATCTTCCTGTCAATCACTGATACCCTTATGACGACCAGGCCTCACCAGTGACTAAATCCCCACCATGCAGCTCACCACTGGGCTCTGTTAGCAAGGGACAAAGGCTGTCTGGGGACTCCTCGGTCAGGGTCTACACCATGTGCTGCATCCCCTGTTGCCATCCGACCCCAGGTGGGGCCCTCCAGACTTGCGGATTTAATCTCCAAAAGCAGAGCCTGCCTGCCTTGTGTCTTCACAGCTGATGCTCCAAACACCAGGGTCTTCGCTGCGAGGAGGCAGCGGCCTCTGAGGAGAGTCCCTGGCTCCAGGTCAGCCTCAGGTGAAGGAAAGCAGGTCGGCTACTCCCTCAAACTGTATCAAGACAGAACAGGCACCAAGTGTGGGAACACTGGAGAACTGACCTGTCTGGAGATGGCAAGCTGCAGAGCCAGGTAGAAAGCTGCTTGGTGATCTGTAGGTGACAGGCTGTGGGCCCTGAAAAAGTATTTGCAGCTATTAGTACATGAGAGAGGCCATTTTTATTTTCCATGTCAAACAAGTATTCCCATTTGTATTTTTATTTATACCAAGGCCCCATATTTTTTTAAAATTAATTTTTATTGGAGTATAGTTGATTTACAATGTGTTAGTTTCTGCTATACAGCAAAGTGAATCAGTTATACATATGTCTACTCTTTTTTAGATTCTTTTCTCATATAGGTCATTATGGAATATTGAGTAGAGTTCCCTGTGCTATACAGTAGGATCTTATTAATTATTTTACCAAGGCCCCATATTTAATTTAACTATTTAATGTTTCATTTAAACTCTTCTCCTCTGTCCACGAACAAATGGCATGCATGTTTCCTCCTGCCACTGTACATGGGAATGACACAGGAACATGTTTCTGTTTTGTTTAGCATCTGAAATGGCAGCCAATGGGCCTTGACTTTGAGAAGGAGCCTGGGGCTGAAGAAGCCACAGGCCCCAAGGTCTGACCTCCCCAGCAGACGCCTCCCTTGGGCTGAGCAGGAGAGGTCCACGTGTCACGCTGGGACACGGTGAGGCTGTGAGCATACTTGGCAAGGCGACGGCTGCTTTGGTTAAGTTTTCGCTTGGTCTTAAAACTACTTTATCCAAATTTCTGGATTTCAGAGAAACCATATGAAAATCAAAGGCCTGGCTTTGCTTGTAAAATGAGGTTTTGGTTTTTTGATGAACTATAGAGAGAAATGGAGGATATTCATTCAGTCTTTTGAAGCTTCTACTAAGTTCCATGCAGTTTAACTAATTACATGCAACCATGACATGTAAGACTTTGTGGCCAGACACCAGACTTAGTCTATCAACTGGCTTTTGACACCAATGGGAAGAGGCTATGCTGGCCTCCTACTTGTTGGCAGACACGTCATTCTTGCTTTTATGTGGAAGTCAATTGTATCTTACCACAAGCAACTGGGGGGAACTAGGGGGTGGGGGGGTGTCCTCTGTCCTTTTTTTAACCTTAAGGGCAAAACTCCCACCCCTGGGGAATCTTCACTAGTAAGTTTGCCTCCAGACACGGCCTTAGGACTCTTCTCACTTTAGTCTAAGAGGCTGAGGCTGAGGATTTGCCTGTGTTGCCCTTTGAGATGTCTTATTTCTAGCAGAGGCCTACTCAGCGTGCCCCAGTTTTTATTACTTGACAGGCATTGGCTTTTCCATGCATTTATACATCAAAGAATATTTTTCTTTGGTGTTCATAAAAAGTGAGATTGGAATGTCATGGTTTCTGTCTCTCCCAATTATTCAGGGAAAATGAATACAAAATGGATTATGAAGAGACTTTGAATTTAGCATTATTTATTTTATCCCATCTTCTTTCACAATTAAACCAGCTTTCTACAACCCTCAAAAAGAATTCCACAGAGCTATAATTTTCTCAGCACAGTCTAGATTTTTTACAAATGAAGTTAAATCAAATCATGGTCGTTTCTACCCAACACCAACCAAGTGAAAAGCTGACAATGGTCTGGTGAACTCAGGGTGTGGATAAGAATAGTTCTGACCAAAGGCCCTACCTTAGCCTCTTCAAATGATTATTAACTGTTAGCCACAGCACTAAGAAACAAACAGAAGTGCTAGAAATCTTGGCATCACTGGGGTACCTTAGGACAACATCGGAAGAATCATCAACTTGGCTAATAATGATATCCAACAGCCAAATTTCTAGCGAGGCACAACTTAAGCATACACATTTAAGAAAAACCTTATTTCAATAATTTGGCTAATACGTTAAACTGGCCACTTTAGCCTACGAAAGAAAAAAGGAAACATGGAGATGCTCAAAAAAACTAGAAAAAGTGCAAGATGTTCATCTCAGGTAGAGTCCTGAAAACGTGCTCCAGTTGCACAGGACAACTTCGGCAGCTAGGCCTCCTGTGACGACACCACATTTGTATGCCCACAGAAAGTGTGCTTGACAGAAATCATCAAGCGATGCAGGTGAGAGGAAGGACGTTAGTGATCTTGAAAACTGCAAGCTTGCTGGACTCTGTACATGAATTTAGAGCAGCGCTATGAATCCCACTCCCATGCTGTGAGCACCTGGTGAGGCTGCTAAGAGAAAATCAGAGACCTGAACGATGTCACCACAGGGATGCTCACAAAGTGCTTCCCTTGTCAAAGCACCTCCATACCCATTAATTCCATAGGAAAAGAAAGAATTGCAAGACACTGGCCCACTGAGGGCACCCATCTATACACCCATCCACCCACCCATCCATCTACCCCTTCATCTAACCATCCACCCGCCCATCCATCCAGCCAGCCAGCCATCCATCTATGCATCCATCCAAACATCCATCCATCCATCCATCCAGCCATCCATCCATCCATCCACTCACCCATCCATCCACATTATGCAGTACCTACTGTGATGCCAGGCCCTGTGTTAACTTTTAGGGAGCTTGGAGATGAGTAATACAAGTGCCTTTCCTTGAGGAGCTCCCCCCAACACCACAAAGGGGGAGACCTAAATGATCATGGCAGTGCAGTATGAGCAGTGCCCTGAGAAGGGTAGCAGACTGCTACTGGAGTGCATGCGATGGGCCTCCCAGATCACCTGGCTAAAACTTAGACTGCCCTGAGGTCCACTGCATCATTCTCCTAGACTCTGGCTCCAACATCTTCTGGAGCTGAACCAAGAATACAGAGACAGCTGATCAATTTTGACCCTGGTCACCCCTTGTAACAATAATAACTACAAATTATGAAGCATCTACTATTAAGCATCTTGTTCGAGAACATCAAGCAAAAGAGGTAAAGCCAGAAGTGAAATTCCGAGGCCTGGTCTCTCCACCATATCACCCTGCTGCCTTATTTAGCCAGTTCTCCTTGAAGTCCCCTTCAATCCTGATTACAGTAGACATGGGACTAGTGTATCATTATGTTAAGAAAGAAAAGTGCAAACCTGGTTAAATCTATTACTCAGGGACCTCCCATTACTTACACACATAGGATGACCCACTTGTCCTGGTTTGTCCTGTATTTTCCTGGTGTTTGCACTGAAAGTCCCATATTCTGGGAATCTGTTCAGTTCCCAACAAACCGGGCTGGCTGGTCACTCCATACCCACAAAACATACCACATTCAAACTTAAATTCAAGCTAGGAGTGGGAGAGGGAAATAAAAGTGAGATTGTGAGATTGTGTCCCTTCTACCACACTGAGTGATAAACACCAGTGACACCACGCAGCCCGGATTCCTGCATGCTGGGGGGCAAGTCACTGAGACATGCGCTCGACTGTTTCCAGCCTGGCTTTTCTCTGTAGGATGTGAGAGCCCACAGGAGCCACCAGTGAGATCAATACAGCATCCTAGAAAGCTTTGCAAACAACAGTTTTTCTTCACTATAATTTTGTACGGGACATATGAATTGGTTCAGCCTCTCGGGCTGAGCTTATGAGTGTATGAACAGCTGAGGGTCTCAACATTAAGATGCAATCATGCAACTGGGATGTCTTCAAAAATCACCTCTCTGAATCCAGGAGAGAGCAAACCTTTTTGAATTCTGACTCCAGTCATAATTGAGTTAATTTTCACACGCTATATCTGCAACCTCACCACTTTTTGAGATACACCGTTTTCTTTTTAAACAATAGTATTAACAGAATTGTGGGGAGAAGATTTAAAATATAAAGTAAGAAAATATTTCTCATCCAAGTGATTTTTAAATACTCATTTACATGTAAGAAGTAATACAAATCCTTCTTATTTACTTAAAATCTTTCCCTTACAGGCTTTTGTACAGTACACTAGGATAGTCCTAGTTCATGTGTACTTGAAACCAAATATTTTTATTACTTTGAAAAATACCCTTAAATACACATAAATACAAATTTAGGTTAGCCTTCCCCAATAGAATCACGTAGGTTAGTAGGATTTTATTCCGCTTTATTCCCATATGAACTAATATTTTAAAAATCCCTTTGAATTAGAAACTAAGCAAAAGAGGAACAAAAAAGAAATTCAGGCCAATGGAACAGCTGTTATATAACATGAAGTTATGAATTCTGCGGCTCAAGGCAGACCACCACCATGGCTGTTTTTAGAGAGCCAGTAAGATGAGCTGATTTAAGGAAAGTGAAACAGTGAAACAGATGTAATGACCACTTTCTTAGGCATCCATGTGTGGGTTTTACAAACTGGGACTGGAAAATTTAAAACTCCAAATCATTTGAAATGGAAATGCTTTCCACACTCCGTGCTGAAGAGTATCAACAAAAACTTAGCACAGAGATAGGAGGTCTGTTGGCTGCTGTCAGTTGGTACCTTCTGTCATTAACCAGTCTGGGACCGGCAGCGTGAAGGAGCTATGGGCACGCCTGCTAGGAAATGGAAAGAAAAGAGCTGAAACTGTTTCAGACTAACTGAAACCAAGTGCTAATGATTTCGTGATTAAAAGGAGCATGTACACTGTGACAAATCTACAGGCAGCCCTAGTTCTAAGGAAAGAAATCTAACAACGGTTATTAGGTATTGAGAGGTCCTCGTAAAACTTTTGGTTAAGTAACTAACTTTCTAATATAATTCCAAGAAATCAAGTAACTCAGGCATATTTAAGGTGACAGGATCAATACCAATTCTACATTGGACATCATGGGGCTATACTTTCAGACAGTGATTCATGGTAGTGATTTATTATGCCTGCAGTAAGAATAAAATGAGGGAAGTGTGGTGTAGTAGGTACCAGAGAAGCCAGTCAGCGTCAGAGACCTTGACCTTCCTGACCTCAATAGCTACAGGATTCCGGCTCTTCATCCCTGCATCTCGGTCCCTCACCTGCAGTGAACACACGACTTGTTCCATCTACCTTATTGGTGTGGGGTGAGGATCAAGTAAGGGGTGTGAAAGGCCACTGTGATATGCAAGCGGTCTCTAATTATAAGGGCTTCTCCTAATTTCGTGAAAGGTACAGCGATGGAGACAAGCATAAGGTATTATGGAGCATGGAGGGGATGGAGAGGTCTGGGACCTGCCGGCCTGACTGTCTTATAAGTATTTCAGAGACTGCCCTAAAATCTGGCCTTTTCATTTCATAATATAAAAATCTGCAGATTGACATGTTAAAAAAAAAAAGGTTGCAAAGAATGATGCTTTTTCTAGATGATAAAAAATGTCTTTAATTAAAGGAATCATCTCCCTAGACATAAAAAAGTACCTCTCTTAGAGCTGAAATCGCTTTATTAGGAATGAACAAAATGTGCCCGAATGAATAAACAGATCAAGAATGCAGATTTACCTGGCAACAAGTGATGCAGCAAGTTTTATACTGTCTGTTCGGTACTCGAGAGGAAAGACTCCCAGGGGTAAAACACTGTTTACATAATCTTTATAAATATCTCTTCTTTTTATACTTATCATACTTTGGTGTCATTATGTACAGCCGAGTGAAAAGATGAACTCCCACTCACCTCTGAAATGCAAGAAGCGCCTTTCTCTGTAGGACCTCCTGCATCCCTCGCAAAGAAGCTAAGAAAAGGGTTCGATTAGTCAGTGGCATGGGAGATCAGGGAGTTTCTGACAAATAGAAAACTCATCACAAAAACTAAACATTTGACTGGATTAAGAGCAACAAATTCTGGGAGCTTATGTGCCCAGTCCTGTCCCAGGCACTGTCGAGGATGGGAAACGAAGGCCGTGTCAGCCTGAGGCCCTTGCACTTGTTGGGCATAACTGTGGAACCATGCCAAGGCGAGAGTGAGAGTTGGCTGGTCACTCTTGGTACCCCCAGGAATAGCAGCCTGTCTTCAAAAGACCAGCTGGGAACTCCAGAGAGGAAAACATTCTCAAGGGCAGGCATGTAATTCACGGGTGAAGAATGGCTCTGCCAGAATGGAATAGAAGAGATTCGAGCACCAGTGGGTGGATTTGATGGCCTTCAGAGTTCCTTCTGGCACCGAAAACCAAGGACACTAGCCTGATGCCATGGAAGGCCAGTTTAATTCACGGAGGCAATGGCTAGGACATTTAATGCCTTGATGTGAACACCAGGGACAGACAGGGCAAACCCAACCTTGATACTGGAAAATCAGGTCAACACTTCCCCTGTAGACAGCGTGTGAGAAATGCCACCTTAGACTCTCGTGGAAACTAAAAAGGTACTTTTTACTGGGACAACAGAAAAAGTCCTAGAGGAACCTGTTTATGGCTGCACCTGGAGATGGTCCTTATCTAACAAAACCAACATGGCAGATCCCATCCTGACATCGCTCTGAGGATGGTGGAAGGCTGCCCAGAGCTGGATGTAGCTGTAAGCCATGACTAACTTAGAACAACAGTGAATGAGCTAGAGGCACCCAGAGAGCTGTCCCAAGAGAACCATGGATACAGATGAGACCCAGCAGGGTCACGTGACTCTCCCAAAATTACAGGGCTAATTAGGTGTAGAGTCTCAACTAAGAAGTTATATGGATAAATATATGGTATGAAATTTACCCTTCACTGAAAGCCTACTATAGTTAAAAAAATGTTCTGGGTATTGCCAGGATATATGAAAAATTAGCAAAAAAATCCACGATTGAAAATCAGTTGATATGCAAAACTTCTCCAGGGTCTTTGATATTTTAGGGCAGAGGAAAGAAAGATTTGGGGTAACATGTAAAATAAACTATAGCAAAATTACAAAGAAAGCAAAAGAAAATGAATACCATAAAAGTCAGGGTAGTGTTTTCTCTTAAGGGGGCTTGTGATTGGGAGGGGCACGTAAAGGGCTCCCAGGTAGCTGGCAAGGTTCTATCTCCTAAGCAGGGTGCTGCTTATAAGAATACGTTCCCTTATACTAATTCACTGAGTGGGACAATCATTTCTGAGATTTTTTTTTGGTATTTGTGTTACATTTAACAACAAAATGTAAAAGGAATAATAGAAGGAGTTCAGAAAAACAATTTACCAATTTACCCTTTCTGCAAACATATAATTGAAAACTCATTAAGTATAGAAAGCATAATTAAGATTTTTTTTTTTTTTTAGCTGGAAGCCCATCCACCAAAACAGTAAATACATCCCAAATGTGTAACGTCACTGCATGTGCTATGAGCTGCTATACTACACATGTACGTATCCGTGAATTAAAATGTGCAAATGGGGACTTCCCTGGCGGTCCAGTGGTTAAGACACCACGCTCCCACTGCAGGGGGCATGGGCTCGATCCCTGGCTGGGGAACTAAGATCCCACATGCTGCGCGGAGCGGCCAAAACATAAATAAATAAAAAAGAGTTGTTTTTTAAAAAAAAAAGTGCAAATGGAGAAGGGGCAGGTACTGATAAATCAAGGGATGCTTTCTGGAGGAGGTGGGCCCTGAATGCTTCTAGATTCCTAGCCTAAGACCCAACATCCCTCCACATGGGGAGAGCTCAGGCCAAGCGCTGGGGCAGAGTCAGGTGAAGGCCGGGTGGGGTGAATTCTCTCTCAGGGCCCTGCTCACCTCACTCCTCAGAACAGATCCCTACAGCTGCCAGCTGGGCACCACCAGCACAGTGCACCTGTGAAGAGGGCCTGGGAGCCGGGGCACAGGGCCTGCATTTCTTCCCTCCCATTCTCCGACCGGTCCAAGCAAAGAGGACAGCGGTGGCAGGTCCCCACAGGACGGCAAACGAGGAACCAGCCATGCGCCCTCCTGAGACAGGGGATGGGCCGGTCCTGCAGTGCAGACTTGGTGGCTCCCCAGCTCCCGTGGGCGGGGACTTCGCTCACCGTCAGTGGCCTGCAGACTGTACGTAAGCCCCAGGGCCAAGTAGCCTTTGGCCTTGAACTCTGACGTTTTCTCTCCCGCATCAACGACGGTTTTGGCAAACTCCTCAGCCTCTTCCAACTGAAAAACCAGGTAAGTTAAAAACAACAGCAACAGCCTGCAGAATTTCTAACATGAGTTCCCGTAAGCACCTGCTGTCCTAAGCGGTTTCTGATGAGGCACTGTGAAAATAACTCCCAGATCTTCCAGTTCCACTCTGGTGATTCTGTTTTCTGTATTTCAGCTTCTCAACAGTCCTCAGGATTCCCACCTTGCCTTTTTGCTTTCAACCTTTCCTTATTGCTTTTTTGCCCTCTTTTCCGAGGTCACTTTCATACTTGGTGGGGCTCTTTGTCGTCTCTGTTTTTCACTGATTGGCTCTGTGATTAGATTGTGCTAGGTATTCAGAAGTTATATATACATGTATGTATAATTTGTAAAGAATAAAGTTCTTGAAATATTTTGTGCTTGGGTCTTTCCTTTTTTTGCATGACATAAAGAATCTTTTAGGCTTGGATTCTCTTTCCCACAAGCTGTTAGAAATTTCAAAACTCCATCTATTTATTTTACAGTACACAGCACACAGACCTCACACTGGCAGATTCCAAAGGGAAGAAAGTGCACCTGTAAACTACACCCACAATAAGGCCTTTTGCACAACTCACTAGAGGCAAAAATAATAAGATTTGCTCCTTCGGGGTATGGTAAGTGTTGATGTTACTGAAGCTGGGTGATAGTGAATGGATGATAGTTGATTATACTCCTTACTTTTGTGGTATTTGGAAATTTTAATGATAAAAATGTAAAAAAAATACAGAAAAGATTTGTTATTCTCATCTTGTAAAAGAGAGTCAGGTTTACGTTAGGTGTTATGGTGATGAACGATGCCATCGCTGGAAGGAGTGTGGCAGAGTCACAGCTGGAAGCTGGCATTTTCAAAACCGAAAGATTCGGTCCACTGCTCCAGCCACTCTCGGGGCCTGCCTGCACGTCCCCTCACTTGCCACACCAAAGTGTTAAAACCTGCACGGACCACACAACACCTTCACGGCTGTGTTTCAGGTGAGAGCCACATTTCAAAATGTGTTTTTTCTTCCACACTTTCCCAAGAAAAATTTGACCAAAGTAGGACACTTTCTTCACAATGTTTACTTTCGCCCTGCTGGGTGAGAATAAATGGAAAAAAAAAGAGCAGCAAGGACCATCATGGTAAAAAACCTTAGCCAGGTGCCTCAGTCTTTTGGGCAACTTCTTCTTGTCACTAACCTTGACATGAAGTTAGAGAAAGACATTAAAACTCCATCGTATGTGGCGATCAACTGAGCTTTCTAGTTTCTGCTCAAACGTACGTTTTTGAGGTACTACAACTGTTACAAATCAGGCTCTTCCCAGATTCAAAGCTGAACAAGAACATTGGAAGCGGAAAGCCTCTGTGCAGGAAGAGGAATGAAGGAAGCTGGGTTTACACATGAGCTAAAGTAGAGGTTGACTCTTGGCTTTACAGAAAAGCTCAGGCTCTCCTAGGAGGGAATCACTGAGTGACATAGACTTTTTCAGTCCCATATGACTTACATACAGGATGCATCTGAGTAGGAATTCCAATTCCATCTTACCATTTCTACTTTTGAAGCACATTCCCATGAAAAAGAAAAACCTGGAGTTGTACTGACTCCCTGAAGTCCTTGGGGTGGGGTTGAAGCCCGACGAGGGCTGTAGCCTGGGCCAGAAGCCCGGGGCTCTGAACAGCCTTGCTTTTGTGTAGCCGATGAACTGCTACTATTTCCTCTCTGCCTAGGAATCAAAAGGGTGGCAGCCCCCGCACACGCGGAGGGCCCCAGCCCCACTCACCCAGTGAAGGGAGCCCATGCACAGCTTTGCGGCCAGAAGTGGGATGGTGGCGTCGTCCGGCTTCAGGCGGATGCACTCTTTCAGCACCTTCACCGCGCGAGCAGACTTGGCAAAAGGAGATCATTTCTGTGAAACTCAAAATTTTTGACAGAACCAAACACTAAAGCCTTCCCAGTGGGGTTTCTGGTTAGGATACACTCTTAATGAGGTTTTCCAACTTTCACCCAATGAAGCAAGGGCCTGGGGATGGAGATAACCTGAGCTTGGAACTTTTGGGGGACTGGGGAGTAAACTGCGGTTAAAACAAGTGAAAACCCTGCCCCAGAATCCCCCTAGTTTTATTCCCTACTTGTGTAGCCATTGTAAAAGAAAGAAAAAAATGAAGACAGTGGAGGTTTACGTTATTATAAAAAAGAAGCTATCTAATTTAAAGCATACCATTCAGCCACTCCACTTCGCCCAAATACTCTTGTGTCTCAGACTTTACAATTCACTAAAGGGCCCAAATTAACAAGAATAACAGTGGCTATTATCTTTATTGAGTGTGTTCGTTTTGGGGGTCCTATGCTAAACACCTTGTGGGTATCATCTCACTACCTGATGACAATTCTGTGAAGTCGGTACCAGTTCTCCATGAGATGGAAGAGGAAGCTGAGACACTAAGTGACCTGCCATGGGTCACACGGCTTCGAGGTCAGCACCAGGCCTCCCTCTCCACAGCCCTTGCTTTCAACCAATACCGTACACTGTCTCATATCACATCTTGCTAAAGATAATTAGCAGATTTCCCGTGCCAGGAATAGTTTACACTCTCAAATGAGTGAAAGGGGTCAGTGTGAAGAACTGACCTTAGTTTAAGCCACAGCTTCAGATAAATAAAGTTACAATGACTAGAAAAAGGCAAGAATTTCAAAATTTTCTAATCAGTGATGTGTCCATGTTGGCCCCCAAATAATTAAATTCGATCGCTCATTTATAAATGACCACAGGACAGTTTCAAATAGCTGGTGTAGACATCTACTAGGCATCACGTCATCCCATGAAATTCAAGTTAACCGTCAACACAGAGGATTGCATGTCACAAAGGGAGACTCACTTTTCCAGCAGCCATGAGTGACAGAGCAAACTGGTACCAGAGGTGGAACTCCTCAAAGGCAAACTTCATGGCTCTTTCTAAGCACTGGTTTGGAAAGAAGAACAAATGCAGACCGGTAAGAATTGCCGGTGGCGCCGCTGGGCAGGTGTGAGCGTGCGTCTGTGTGCACTAAGAGCAGTCCTACCACATCTGTTTCCCTGGAATGCTTAAAGCACCACGCTCCTCCGAACCCTCCCGAGGCGCCCCCCGAGGCAGCCCACTGGGCCAGAAGCCGGGGGCAATCCACAGCTGACTACAACACAGCCCTTGATCCCAAGTAGCTTTTCATCCAATACAGGCAAAGAGGCAGGTACACAAACTACTCAAATACAAGGTCCCAACTGACAAGTGTCCCAAGAGGAAGAAACAGAAAGTACTGTGGGAAAGTGGCCACGGGCATCGGGAATGGCATCCTGGAAGACTGGTACTTGAGCCAGTTTTGTTGGATGAGAAAGGAGAAAACACAGCTAGGATTCGGAAACGGTACTCCGGGAACAGGGGGGACAAACAAGGACGTGGAGGCACGAAAGAGGATGCTTCGATGTGCCAATGACAAGTGGTCCAGTATAAACCCAGCTGAGGGCACGGGGGGGCCAGGAGGCAGGCGCGGCTGGGGCCGCGTCACTGAGAGTCTGACATGGCGGCTCCTTGTCTAGGTCGTTCCATCTCCCTCCCCCTCCCCAGCTTTGGTTCTCCCTCCTCTGTGCTCCCAGAGTTCATGCCTGTGTTAATGTGATGTCTTCACCCGCCCGAGCCCAGCCCAGCCCAGCCCATCCCAGCCCAGTCCAGCCCAGCCCAGCCCAGCCCAGTCCAGCCCAGCCCAGCCCAGCCCAGTCCAGCCCAGCCCAGCCCAGCCCAGTCCAGCCCAGCCCAGCCCAGCCCAGTCCAGCCCAGCCCAGCCCAGCCCAGTCCAGCCCAGCCCAGCCCAGCCCAGTCCAGCCCAGCCCAGCCCAGCCCAGTCCAGCCCAGCCCAGCCCAGCCCAGTCCAGCCCAGCCCAGCCCAGCCCAGTCCAGCCCAGCCCAGCCCAGCCCAGTCCAGCCCAGCCCAGCCCAGCCCAGTCCAGCCCAGCCCAGCCCAGCCCAGTCCAGCCCAGCCCAGCCCAGCCCAGTCCAGCCCAGTCCCACTCTGAGAAACTATCCAGGGCAGAGATCCTGTCTTCTCTGTCTCCTCAGTGCCCACCCGAGGTGGGAGAGCTATAAATGCAGGTCACTCAGTCCATAAGGAGCCTCTGGTTTCTGCACAGAGTGACATGACCACGTCAGAACCTAAGGGAGATCATGGGATGAGGGGGGTGTATGATGAGGGGGGTGTATGACCAGGGTGGATGAAGGCCAGGAATAAGGTAGATAGAATGGTCCAGGGACTTCAGAAACAAGGACAGAAGCAAGAAATGTGTCTGAATTAGAATCAGCAAGGAAGGGCCACCCAAGGAAGGAGCGGGTGGCTGGTGAGATGTAGGGAGTGAAGGGGGCCCCCAGGGTCTCCGGCCTGCATACCCGGGAGCAAACCCATGGCATGGTTGTGTGTGTGGGTGTGTGTGGGTGTGTGTGGGTGTTTATTAGAGAGAACGACAGAGAAAGAGACAGAGAGAAAGAGAGACTGGGGAGGCAACCTGAGGGGAACTAGCAGGCAGAGAAGAAAGTGCAGAGATGAATTAGAAAGCCAGGCCCCTGGAACAATGGGCCTCTCATGTGAGGCCTTCTCCCAAGGAGGTTTTTAAATGAACAGAAAAGCCTTAAACAACAACAAAACCTTCACCCTGAGAGGGCAGACAGCTCCCATCAGGGTCACCTCAAAGACTGATGTGGACATGCGGTGGCCCCTACGGCACCACGTGGCCACTTTTCTCCAGCGATGCTCCGTGCAGTCCGGGAGCGGAGGAGAAGGACAGGTGGGATGCTCAGGATTCATGGATGCACGAGGAGGGAGGGGCAGGGGGCTGGGGCTGAGAGACAAAGGAGCCACAGAGAAGGTCACGATACAGGTAAAGTGAAGGGGTGAGAGGAGAGGAAAGAATTCCAGAATTTTAAATGGTATTCACAGAGAAAGTCACAGTAAATACTATGCTGGTTGGTTTACTGTGAAAACCAGCCCTAAAAAGTATATTAAGAAGCAAAGTATAAGCAGTTAATAAGCCCATGCTGATGATGGTATAGGATGTAAAACGGACACTTGGTCCCTTATTTTGATCACACTGGAGACACACTTAGTCAAAAACTCGGGGGTGGACATGTGACTCCATCCTAGACCAGGATGTTGGCAGAAGTTAAGGGCAGGGCATCTGCAGTTGGCATACACTTTGCCCTCAGCCCTGGTCCTTCTTCCGCCCGGGACACAGACTCAATACTGGAGGTGGGGCGGCCAGGAAGTGAGAAGCATGAGGACAAATGCTACCCTCTAGAATGACTGAGCAGAAAGAGAGAAGGCGCCGGGCCTCTGAGATCATGAGATGCTGCAGCTGCCTCTCATCAGACTTCCTGCCATGGGGAAAAAATAAACTCATATTTGGTTAAGGCACTCACTGTATGGTGGTTTCGTTCATTACGTCTGGATACACCTCTCACTAATAAGAACACTGAATAGCAGAGCTGGGATCTGAATCTGTCGCCAGAGCCCTCTTACCTGCTCTGCTTCACAGATGAGCAACAAGAAAGCATTACTGTGCCTTTAAGAAGCACAGTGGGTGTAAAAAGAGGAAAGCAGCTCGCTGAGAAGATCAAGTGGGCAAGATGGGGTGGTGCGGGAAGACTTAACCCAGGTGTGGGGTGGCATGGGCTGGGAACACGTGGGGGAGGACAGGTATTAAGGAGAGAACGCCAAGCGGTGAAAAGCCAACAGTGCTTGGAAACTGACTTAGGGAAGGGGGATGAGGGATGATGAAGAAGGAAACCAGAATGATGATCACATTGGTGGAAGTAGGCAAAGGAGTCAGTATGTGGAGAGAAGTAGGTAGATAATGATCAAAAATGCGGTTTGTTCTACAGCTCCACTCAACTAATTCATTGCAATATAACCACTAAGCACTTAAATGTGTACACGGAGACATGTAAAGGTTTAAGTGCTTTTCTGCCTCCTTTTGTGAAGAAGAACGATAAACATCAACTTCTTTCCTGATAAACAAAAGGAGCTCACAGCTCAAACAGTCTGCTCTGAATCAAAAAGCTAGATCTTATAAATAAGTGTGCATCCTTATTTTCTTTTGTGACAAAGGCCAACATACTCATTACCTTCAGTGAGAAGCATTCATGGAAGCCTAACTGGTACAGAGCTCCACTCCAGGCGCTCCAGGGAAATGCCAGCCCTCATAAAGAGTAGACTCAGAAGCGTGGGGCTACCAGGGAACTTGGGAAGCATCTAGTCGAAGTCTCTTAACGGAAGGGACATTTGTCATTTTGGTTGCCTATCACCTCAAAACTCTCCTGTTTATTTTCAGGCAGGGGTTGGGGTAAGGACACCCTAGATAAAAGGGGAACAGACTCTGCTTTCCAGGTGCCAAACCTAAGGGTGAGCGAAGGAGGGAAGCAACTGGAGTGTGTCACGTGACCTGAGCCTGGCCAGTGAGATGCTCCTGCCAGCGAGCTGCATCCAGAGGTCTGGGCAGGGGGACTGGCTGTTGGAAGTTGTTTTCCGTGGCCAGGCCTGGGGGCCGCGGTAGCAGCTGGGTTGGTGGAGGCCCTCCAGAGTTAACAGTATCCTCCCAGACTGGGGCAGGGGGCTTTGCCTCCTCAATTTCTGCTCACCCCTGTTCTTTAGCCTTCTGTGTGCTAAACGGTATGCATTGGTAGATGCATGACTTTTCTGCCTGAATTGACAAGTCAGGTCTGTTACCTACAACCAAGGCTCTGAAGGTGCACCCGATCAAACGCTTCAGGCCCCTCTGAGAGCACCCCCTACCACCCAGCCCCCAACAAGCAGTTGTACTACTTCTGCCTGAGAACCTTCCAGAATAGGGAATTCATGACATGTACAGCAGCTAGAAATAAAGAATCACCACAGATTAAGTGTGTGAATTTGGGCAAGCCAATTAACTTCTCTAGACCCAGATTCCTCACCGTAAAGTGAGAAATATAACAGTAATTAATGTAGAGAGTTATCAGGAAGATTAAATTAGTTAATACATAGTAAGCAACAGGAACAGTACTTCAGATACAGGCTAGTCGGTGCTAAAAAAAGGTTAGCTCTTACCTAAAATTAACATTCTTATATTAAGAGAGAAAATGTAACATGACATCTATCATTTTACCCAAATTTAATATATGAAAATTCAAACGTATAATACATTATATCAGAAATAATTATTTACTGTACAAAATGTTTCCTCATTTTAGAAAAGGATTCAATCTGAGACCCTTGAAAATAATGTACAACTTTATGGAAGCAAACTGTTAGAATACATGTTTATTATTTCCTTAATAAGTGGTATGGACTAAAAGTCTGTGTCCCCCCTCCAAAATTCTTATGTTGAAACCTAATCCCCAGTGTGACCGTGTTAGGAGGCGGGACCTTTGGGGTTGATTGGGTCATGAGGGCGGAGCCACAGAGAGATCCCTTGCCCCTTCCACTGGGCGAACAGCGGGCAGTCTGCAACCAGAAAGCAGGTCTTCACCAGACATCAAATCTGCCAGTCATGATCTTGGACTTCCCAGCCTCCAGAATTGTGAGAAATAAACGTTTGCTGTGTACAAGGCACGCAGTCTGTGGTATTTTGTTACAACAGCCCAGACTCGCTGAGACAACAAGCTCTTTGCTAGCACTGCAGCCAGGTGCTCTTCTAATTGCTTTACAAGAACTGCCTTGTTCGCTGGTCCTAATGACCCAACAAGGTCCAAGCAGGTACTGTTACATTTACAGAGGAGGGAAATGGAGCACAACTCTGCCATGTGACCATGCAGGGTCTCAGAGAGCTGTGGCAGATCCAGGATCTGCACCCAGGTGGTCTGGTTCCAGAGCTGGAGCGCTTATCCATAGCACTCCGCTGCCTCTGAGACGTTAATTACAGACAAGCCACTCAACTGATTGGGCCCACCCGTACCGCATAAAGCAAAGTATAGCTAAATAAAAGCCTCCTAAGAATGCCACATGTTCCCTGAAATACTTCCGAGATTCAACAATATTTTTTACTGCTGAGGGGCCCTTGCTCCTGTGTCCTCTTGGGGATCCCTGGAGCTCTGAGGACTGAGACCTTTCCAGCTTGCAGAATTTTCAGGAAACTTCACAGATCCCAGAGATGTCCACCAGCATCACGGTGGCCCACCTCAAAGGTGCACGATTTGACAAAGATGTACACAGGCCATGGTTCCCTCTACACTGCAGATCTTTCACAGGCCCCTCCCAGCTCGGACCCCATTCTCATAACTATAAATATCCACGTCCCATTATAAGCCATCGGGGTGTCATAAAGAGAGTTAGTAAATGCAAACCAACAATTACAAATTAACCCTTCACCCCAATTCAGAAGTATTGGCGCTCTGGCCTCAGAGCCGATGGCTCTGTCTTCCTGTGGGCTCTTGGCATCCTCTATACAACGACGGCAAGCTGGCTCTGAAAAAGTGCCCAGACAGCTCCAGATGCTCCTGAAATCCTGATGCCAAGCATACTGCTCGGCTATGTAACACGTCCTCCCCTATGTTCCTGTAAACACGGAGATTATATAAATCTCTAAGCACTCAGGTCGACATACCTCAATCACAAAGGAAGCGCTCTTCCAGAGAATGCATCTAAGACCAAAGGGAACTTGGGGCGTCACTGGAGCACCTGCTATCCACAGCCTCTGCCCCTGAGACTAGGTCTTTGCTCACCCCAGTTCTGTTTGGCTATCCCTTTTAAGCACCTTAAACACACATGTATGTGACAGAGTAAAAATTTCCAGTTTATTTTCCTTCTTAAAAATTTTTATTATTACTATTCCTGTTCTCTGTGAGTTAACTGCCTTTGAGATAAATAAGAAGTTTGGTGATAAAAAATTTTTACTGTTGAAAAATTTCAAACACAAAGATAGGGGAAATAGCATAATAAATCCCCATGTACCCTTCACCCTATTTCAACTACCAACTCAATTCTCAACCCTGTTTCATTTATATCCCTACCCATTTCTCCCCAACATATTATTTTGATGCAGATCACAGATAGCATAACATCTTGTCCATAAATTTAAAAATTCCAGTTTTAATGAAGTAAGGAGCCTGGGAACAGAATATATGCTATAAAGTGAGATAATTCACATTTCAATAACGGTTCCAGTCTAAAAGAGGTACTAATGAAAATGGAAGAAGATGTAGGTGTTGCAGGATGGAGACAGACGGGAGTGGGGTGCATATAAGAGGCGGCTTCGATCCCCCAGACCCAGCCTGGCTGGTGGCTGGAGAGGAGAGCAGCGCGTGCTGACGGCAGCGGCTCTAAGGCCAGACGGCCTAAGCTTACTCCAAACGCCTCACTCACCAGCCAGAGGGTTGTTATAGGGTTAAAGGAAGTAATACGTGTAAAATGCTTAGAAGAGTGTCTGGTACAGAGTGAATGCAATAAACATGCTACTGCTGATGTCGCTTTCATGAAACAAAGAAGTAGTGGACGCTGCTGCAGGGCTAGATCTGCGGCGAGGAGCCCTGGGAACGGGGCTGGGGTGCCAGTGGAGGGCAGGGGGAGAGACGAAGGGAGTCCCTAAGTGGAGAGGGGGAGATGAGAGCTGGCCCTTTTCCACTTCCAATGTCCAGTGGAGAGACGGCAGTGTGGGCCTGGGGAGAGGGACGTGGACTCCAATGCAGATCTGCAGATCCCTTAGTCACCCACACAAAACAGCAGGTGACATCTCCAAATCATCTCCCTTACAAGAAGAGAAGATGGATTTGGCAACAGTATTATCTCTACCAGGAAAGACAGGTCCATTTGCTGTAATCGGACTTACTGCCACCTCTCTCTAAATCCCAGATAACATTCATTTAATACCAAGAATATTTGGTAGAACAATAATTAGACTCTAATTGGCATCCTAATCCTTTGAGTGGTAATCAAAATGTCACTTCCCAAAATGTTATTTCCTTTTGGTAGCAAGAGCTCATCCCTTCCAGTCTCCTAATTTGGCTTTTCATAAACCAGCCGTCTCTGAGGGGGCTCCAGGGATGAGAAGTTCTTCTGGCAGAAGAAAAGGATTTAGCAATTACCTTCCTAGTACGCAAAGCCCAATTACACGAACTGGGTGCATGCATGGCAGTGACAGCTGTGCAATACCACAAGCAAGGAAAAGCCAACATCTATATTTGGAATTCGACGGTGAGATGCCAAAACCCATGGGGGAGGGGCAGGAATAAAATAATCCGATACCCCTCAAATTTAGCCTGGAGGGGATGTCTAAAATCCATCACTATTCAAATAGAACAAATAACATAGAGAACTGTCTTCATTATTCACCTTGTGGATAGGTTGGCCATATCCTACGAGTTCTCATAACCTAGATCCTTCCATTGATTAGGAAGCTTTTCTTTCCTACATCGTATATACTTAATGAATCAATTAATAAATGTAATTCCTGGCAGGTGTGTAACAATTTTTAAAAATTTAACATGGTATATGAATAATATTTCACTTCCTTGCTTTAGCGGTGAAAAACTAAGCAATGAAAAACTATCTAAGCCATTTAGACATTTTGGACCATTATCTTAGACCCACAGATTGATATAATCAGAGAGCGTGTTGACCTTCGAGATTATCTCGTCCCATTCTTACTTTACTAAGGACATGGAAACTAAGACCCAGAGAGAGGAGATAGGATCGGCTCAGGGCCACACAGTGGCAGCCCTGGAATTAGAAGCCAGGTCTCGTGATGCTCAGGTCAGAGCCCTTATTTCTAAATTAACTGCATATAAAAGTACAAATTAAAGTGGAGTTCAAGAGATCGACTCTACAAGGAGTCTGGGGGGCCAGGAAAAGCTTCTAAAAGTCAGGCTGATGGGACTCTCAGCTACAAATAAAAGTCCTCCTACCCAGTTTTGAGAAAACATAGACAACACCCATCAAGGCTTGCTCGAGTTTTCTCCCCTTAAACTGGAAATAAAACAGAGCAAACCCCACATCCGTGCCCCCGCTTCCCGTCTCTCTTTTTGCTCTAAAACAGCGATATGGCTCCAAGCAGAGGAGTGTCAAACCTTTATTACTTCGGCAGATGCTTAAATTAGAGGCCACCGCTGCCTCTGGCCATGGTGGGAGGAGTAGAGAGTGGGTTGTTTTTCAAAGGTCACAGACTTTATTACAGAGCGTGAACGCTGGACGCCACCCTCCGGCACGCTCTCCCTTCGAGGATGTGAAGCAACTGGATCAAGTTTGCACAGTGAGTAAAGGGTTGCCAGGTTTCTACTCAAATACCGCTCCATCTGCTCTTTTGCTGATGTAGCCCTTTGTTATTCTTACAAAATGAATCCCTAAACTCAGGAAATGGGCATTTCACTCCTCTCCCTCCTCTCTCCCCAACTGCCCTCACCTTTTGGTCTTTGTTTTCAGTCCTTCTTCCCTGGCTCTGGGCACGAGGGACTTCAACCATGGTGGCCCCTTGACACACACAAGATGTAGGGAGGGAAGTAAGGTGTCCTGGGTGCTCCCCATAGGTGTGTCTTACACAAAGTAGGTGTTCAACGAATGCTTGAATATGGGTCGAATGTTAGGATCCATTCTTCTGGATGTCCTTTAAGGGGGGGCCACAGACAAATCTTCACGACCTTGGATTTGGCAATGGATTCTTAGATATGACACCAAAAGCATGAGCAACAAAAGAAAAAAATCAGTACACTAGACTTCATCAGAATTAAGAACTTGTGCGCATCAAAGGACATTATCAAGAAAGTGAAAAGACAACCTACAGAATGGGAAAAAGTATTTGCAAATCATGTATCTGTTAAGGTTCTTAACCACATTAAATAAAGAACTCCTGTAACTCAACAACAAAAAGACAAACAGCCCAATACAAAAATGGGCAAAGGGGACTTCCCTGGTGGTCCACTGGTTAAGAATCCTCCTGCCAACGCAGGGGACACGGGTTCGATCCCTGGTCCAGGAAGATCTCACATGCCGCGGAGCAACTAAGCCCAGGCGCCACAACTACTGAGCCTGCGCTCTAGAGCCCACGGGCCACAACTACTGAAGCCCAGGCGCCTAGAGCCTGTGCTCCGCAACAGGAGAAGCCACCACAATGAGAAGCCCACGCACCGCAACGAAGAGTAGCCCCCGCTCGACACAACTACAGAAAGCCCGCACGCAGCAACGAAGACCCAAAGCAGCCAAAGCTAGATAAATAAAATAATAATTTTTTTAAAAATGGGCAAAGGTCTTGAACAGACATTTGTCCAAACAAGATACGCAGACGATGAATATGCACGTGAAGAGATGTTCACCGTCATTAGTCAACAGGCAAACTCACAATGAGGTACCATTTCACACCTACTGGAATGGCTACAATACAACAACAAGAGCAAAGAGACAAAAACAAAAAATAAAAGCGTGGGTGAGAATGTGGAGAAACTGGAACACTTGTGCCTTGCTGCTTGGAACATGAAATGGTGCAGCTGCCATGAAAAACAGTTTGGTAGTTCTTCAGAAAGTCAAACATAGAGTTACCATGTGACCTGGCAATTTTACTCTTGGACATATACCCCACAGAACTGAAAACAGGAACTCAGATACGTGTCCATCACTGCATTATTCACAATAGCCAAAAGGTGAAAACAATCCACACGTCCATCAACAGACGAATGAATAAACAAAATGTGGCATATACACACAATGGAATATTACTCAGCTCTAAAAAGGAATGAAGTTCTGATACATGCCATCAGATATATTATTACAACATAGCTGAACCTTGAAAACATTAGGCTAAGTGAAATCAGCCAGAAACAAAAAACTAGTGTTGCATGATTCCATTTGTATAATGTACCCAGAATAGGCAAATTCATAGACACAAAAAGTAGCTTAGAGGTTACCAGGTTATGGGGGTTGCGGGAATGGGGAGTATTGCTTAATGGGTACAGAGTTTCTGTTTGGGGTGATGGAAAAGTTTGGAAACAGACATACTGGTTACACAACACTGTGAATCCAATTAATGCCACTGAATTATATATTTTAAAATGGCTAATATGGCATTTTTTAAGTTGAAAAATTTTTTCCCTTGAGGGCCATAAGAAGAGAACAATGATGCTTAATTCAAAAAACATACCCATAATGGTGGAAATATAGACACCTGTGGCCACGTCAGTGGCTGAGATTCTTCAGGGCAGACCTGTCGTTCAAAAATGATGTAGTTGATCCCTACTGGGCTGACCCCCAAAGCTGGACCAGAGCTGGGATCTGCACCAGTCAGTGCTCTGCCCCAAGCAGGGCCCACCTCTTCTTCTGCTATTTCCCAAGTACAGGACCTTTAACCTTTGGGCCTACCTGGGGAAGATATACTCATTGCACATCCAGGGACAGCTTACCCCCAAACCAAAGGAAAGCAGGATGAGAATGTACATTGGTTTTGAAGCACGGGTTTATTCAGCAAGTGTTTATCATGCACCTATCACAAACCAAACGCTCTGCCTCGATTTCTCAGAAGTCTGCGGCTCCGTTTGCATCAGGCCGCCCTGATGCCTTCTAGGGACCCTGGCACGTAGGTCAAGGCTGGGTTTCTGCAGAGCGAGTGGGGCTGCGTGAAATACCAAATGTTAGTGTAAGCTAACAAATGATAGGCCGGTTAAACGGATGTAGTTAGATGTTCAAGTGTTTTCTACAAGGCTCCCTGATTAAATAAGTGTTTGGGGTACGGATGTGTAGACGCCCCTTTGGTACAAGCACGAGCCAGACAGTTCTACCCACAGAACTATAAAGTTGTTGAGATTTACCATAAACAAATGAATACGAATTCAACAGGAAAGATAAAAAAAACCCTTTCTGTCTTTAAAGCTGCCATGTCTGTGTAGAGGGGATACACACACCTTTCAAAAAGGACCCCAAAACGTTCTGTCAGAATGGAGCCATGAATAGTCAAATTCAAGAAACAATTCCTTAGCAGCTTGGGTTCATTCTAAAAAACAGAGAAAGCGGTGCTTGTTGCTTTACTTTTAATAGCGCAGGTTGTCATGCCAACTAGTGCTACTGTTTAAAAAGGGGGAGAAAAAGAAGTGTTCCTTCCTACACAAACCTTTCAGCAGGGCTTCACATCAGTCTTTAAAAACATTGAAACTCCTAGCACTGGAGATACGGTAACCATTGCGCTTATATTTAAACCCGTTAGGATGAGGATGTGATGCTCCTTTGGTTTGAATTCCCTTTGCACACAGCGCTCCTTGCCCAGGATCCGGCTGAACAGCGTCCCGAGAGAAAGAAAGGCACACAAGAAAGCAGCCCATCTTGAGGCGAGCCTTCCATCTTGAACCACGGAGACGGAGAGGAGAGTTTTTCTGCAAAGTGGCTCTGCTCCCCGCATAAGCACCGTTCTTAAAGGGCGGAGTCTGCACAATGCTTACGACACACACAAAGGTGTCGTGACTATGAGAAGGTGGACTGGGGGCCCCCCACCCTGTTCCTGCTGGTGCGGGAGTGCCTGGGCCCACGCTAGCCGCGTCCTGATGCATAAGTGTTGACGCTGTTTGGGGACAAAAGAAGGGAGGAAGGTATGAGGACAGGGTGGGAAGGAGGCAAGACCTCTCCTCTCACAGCAGCCTGGTGGAGGTGCACTCTTCTGTTCATGAAAGATTCTACCCAGAAGAAAGGAAGGTTCCTGCAGCGGCACAGAGGCAAAGAGAATCTGCTCACAGAGCAGCTGAAGGATGATGTGCCAGACACATCAGGGCCTGGCAACCTGGCTCCATGCTTTCACCCAATGTCCTCGCCTCCTCTCCTCCCTCCATGAGAGCAAGGCCTCATGTCCCTGCACCTCCGTGACCTTGATAATGAGGGTGTCCCTCTGCTCTTAGACTTAATTCCTGTCAGGCCCCGAAGAGCCAATTCATACATCAGCTGTTTGTCATTCTCCCTGGAACCCCCAACCTGCCAGCTCTGCTGCACCCGGCCTAGTCCCTTCACCTGCGATTAACGTGCCTTGCACTATCTAGTCTTCTCTAACTGGTTACCTTTCCATGTGTTGTTTTCTGATTTCCTTATATAGACTGGAAGTTTCTGGAAGACAAGATACTGTTTTTGTATACTTAGTTGCTTGCCCCATGCCTGGCAACTCCTGGGCACCCAGCGGTAGAAACAGCACAGCAGCACGCGGCCGCTGTTTAATGAGCTCTACGTGTAGGGCTCCGTTCTGAGCACTTTACGTGAATTAGCGAATAACCCTCAGAATGATCTGACATAGGTGTGATTATTATGCCTATTTTACAGAAGGAAAGACTGAGGCATAAGAGGTTAAAGATTTGCCGGGATCACACAACTAGTAAGCGGCAGAACCAGAACTCAAACCGAAGCTCTCTGACTCTAGGGCCTGTGCCCAGGACACATGAGATGGCTGACCCGGGTTTGGGGGTTGAGGAGGCAGGGCTGGGGTGGGGATGTCAATGGAGGGGAGGAGAATGATGGGGAATATCCACAATAAAATGTCTATGATACTGTCCCATTCCTTGAAACTTACATAGACGTACATGCACTTGTTCATAAAGAGATATAGGACAAAGTGATCTCTAAAATGTCAGTGGGTAGTCAACTCTTTCAGGAGAGTGGGATTCTCAGTGACTTTTTTCTTTTCCATGTTTGTATGTAATCTTTGATTCTTCAAGGAGTCTGCTGGGCCGTAGCACGGGGCAGAAAGACAATGAAGTTGTTTTCATTACAGGAGGAAAAGGAAAGCAAAACAAAATAAAGAAGAGGGAGAAAAAGAAGGGGCAAGGGGGACAGCCATGAAATGTTTCTCAACAGAAGGGTGTTTGAGAAAGATCACTGTGGTGACGATGCAGCAGATGAAGACAGGATATAAACAACCGCCACGTGAATGACAATGATAATCCCAACATCCGTGGGGCCCAGAGAAATAATGTAGGAAGTTTAAAAGCCAGTTACTCCGCAGCAGCACTGTCGCCACGGCCAAATGTCCACCAACTTATAAATGGAGAAACAAATCGTGGTCTATCTATACAATGGGATGTTACTCAGCCATAAAAAGGAATGAAGGACGGATACATGCTACCATGTGGATGACCCTGAAAGCATTACGCCAAGTGAAAGAAGCCAGACACAAAAGGTCATATGATGGATGATTCCATTTACATGAAATACTCAAACTAGGTAAATCCAGAAAGTCAGAAAGCAGATTAGTAGCTGCCAGGGCCTGGGGGCAGGGAGGAGTGGGGAACAGCTGCTTAATGGGGCTGGGGTGTCCTCCCAGGGTGATGAAAGTGTTTTGAAATTAGAGGTGATGGTTGTACAACAGCGTGAATGTACTAAATGCCACTGAATTGTACCTTTTAAAGTGGTTGAGTGTATGTTATGTAAATTTACCGCAATTAAAAAAAAATCCAGGTAGGCTTTTAACCTAAAGTCCTCAGGAAATGGAAGAGCAGATGAGAAGAAAGAAAGGAAGGGTGGGGAGGAAGGAAGGAAGGAAATAGGGAGGGAGGGAAGAAGGGAGGGAGGGAGGAAGGAAGGGAGGGAGGGAGGAAGGAAGGGAGGGAGGGAGGAAGGAAACCCCAGCAAATGACGGAAGCGGGACACTTTAAGTCATGGCCCGAGACCAAGGGAGAGAGGTCGGTGCTCAGCCAAGGGCGGACCAAGACCCTCCTCCAAGAGGCGAGCTCTCCAAAACCAGGGCCAGCCCTCGAGATGCTGTGCACCTGCGCCTTCCTCCTAAGACAGCTCTACTTAGATCTGCTTCACCGTGGCCGCCACGTGTGCACTGGGGGAAGCTCCATCTGCAAAACTAAGTAGAAATAGCAAGAAAAGCTAAGGCCAAGGATTCAGATCCGTCATTACTGGATGAGACCCTGTGTGGAGACCCCCCGGCAGCAGCCAGCCCAGATGGCAACTGCCTGCTGCTTGGCGGCCTTCCTCTAGGCTGGGAGCCGCTCACGGACAGGGACCCCGCCTCGCCCACGGCTGCATCCCCGGCCTGAATCACAGCCCCTGGCACAGAACCAGGGGCTGCATTTATATGTGTTAAAGAAATGAATGTCCTCTATTATATATATATTTGATCCATCGATTTATATGTTTAATAGATAAAACACAGATATGGCACGAAATTCAAAAGGCTCCAAGGGATATACAGTGATAAATTCCCCTTTCTTCCACCGTTCTGCTCCAGCACTTTCAAGGCAATCCCTGACGCTGTTTCCACTGTTGTCAATGTGACTAGAGCATATTCTGAATTGCAAAGGCTCCGGCAACCAACCAGACTACCCAGTGACTTGGGCGTCAGGTCATCACCACGAGATGAAGCTACATGTGATGTCAAGGTGAAAGTCATCTGGCTGAAGACAAGGTCCCAGGATTCCGTGCCGGGCAGAGGCCCATGCCAGGGAGCTGCGGGCTCGCGGAGGAATGCCGCTAGGATGACAGCCGTGCCCCTGGAGTCACTTGTGGCACGACGAGAAGCCTGTGGGCAGGGGCCGTCCAGCCTGTCAGCCTCAGGCTCCTCACACCTGCTGCGGACACAGGGGAATTTCAAGCTGGGGACAGGTTCTGTTACTACATGATGGGAGGAAAGCAGACGTGCAAACCACGCTCAACCCTGGCCTCCGAGAAACTTTTAGTGGTTTGTCGGGGGTGGAGGGGAGTTCACCTTAAGAGAACTCAGCTGTGAGCTGGGTGGCACCACAGATGGGCTCTTTGGTGGAAGTGGCAGACAGGAGCTAAGCTGGCCAGAAGGAGGGGGTCCCAGGAAGCCACAGCCCCTGGGGTGGTAAAGAATGTGGGCCAATCCCGAGCCTGGGCAGTGTCCCAGGGGGTATACCGTGTATGACAGGAACATCTGGACTCATTGCCTTATCTAAGCCAGATTGCGAGGGCTTTTTGTTTTTTTTTTGAAGACTGAGTAACCATTGCCCTGTATAGTCACCAAACCAAAGACTAAAAAAAGATCCAAGCCACGCAGGCTCATCTGTTCTCCAAGGCTCCTGCCTAATGTAGCGATGCACCGGCAGGCAGGCTACAGGGTGAGCTGGGTGCTTATCTGATTTCAGCCGATCTGTTACTGTATTTCATTCCCTGTCCTCGTGCCCAGAGGCTGTTGCAATGTGTGTAAATTTAGAAAAAGAAAGATAAATAACATGGAAAAGTTCATTTTAACAAAAGGAGTTGTCTTTCTTCCCTTCTTTCTTTTTACTTCACTAAAGAGAAGATAAAATGATCTTGTTACTGATTTAGCCCCGACCAGGGCGGATTTGGTATTCTGGGCAGGGACTCAATAACGCATAACCGCAGCCTCGGATAACCAGCTTCTTCTGAAACTGGAAAACCGTCAGGCTTCCATCCTAAGTGTTTCTTAGCAGCTGAGGGAATGAGATGGCAATGCCTGGTACAAGATCTGTAAGCAACTGGGGTCTCTTCTGAACAAGTAAAAGACTCTACGTGACGACAGCGTTTACGTCCCGTGAAGCCTGTACCAGCTCACCCAACGTACCCTGTGCCAGAAGATGCCAGCTCACCAGGAGCTATGCATTGATACTTTATATAAAATAAGACCTGTTTTACAAGGAAATTAATATCACAGATGGGAGATTGGGGTTATGGTGGAAATTACACTGAAAGAGAAACTGCTTGAGAAACGCTTGCCTTCTCTCATACGTGAACTCACCCCAGTGGGTTTATGGACCCTTGGTAGGAGATGACCACCAATGAATTCCACCACCTAATCGTTTAGCCCAATTCGCATTTTGCAGAGATGGAAACCAAAGTTAAGTGATGGGCCCAAGGTCACATGTCTGCCAGCGATGGGGGGTGGGGACAAGACCAGGTCCCACAGCTCTTCACAGTGCTGGTACTGCCAGCACTACCCACTGCTGGAAGTCAACCAGACTCAAGGGCTGTACCTCTGACAGCATCTCATACTGGCCTCTTCTTCCAAGAGCGATGGTCAGTAAATCATAGACCACGGATGCACTCTGTAAACTGATGAGACGGTCACTCCTGTGCTCAGGTATCCTGCTCAGCACCGCGTCCCGGTTGGCCTGGAAACAACAGAGAGGAGAGAAGCAGACGGTGAGCTAGCCCGTGCACACAGCTGCCACCGTGCGCAGAGAAGCCATCCAGGCTCTCCTGCCCCTGGGAGCTTGCCGCGGGTCTGGAGACAAGGACACAAATGAGACAGGGGTCATTTATTCAAAATCCCCAGAGCACCACAGCACATGGTAACATGGTATTATCCAAACACTGAAGGCCTGGCGGGCACTTGTCCCTGTCAGCAGGCGTCTGGAGGAAGCTTTAGGAGTCGATGCAAAGCAGGGTGGTTCCTCCTGGGCTCGGGTTCACAGACAGCCATGCTGCAGACACAGCTGCGCTCTGGGGCAGCAGAATCATCCACCAAGTGAAGCCCTGCTGCGCCTCACTTGTAGATCCTGCTTCTGCTGTACATTACAGAGCGGGAGAAAATTCCCAGCCCCACACTTCCCATCACCAAATGGTGTCATCACGTTCCATCAGTCCAACAGAGATATAGCGTACTTTTCCTCTCTCACCCAAGTCACGTTCAAATCCCTATGTGACATCTTCACTGGAACAGACTACAGAAACTAATTCAACTTTGTTTAGGGAAGCACAAAACAGATGTACAAGAGACAGCAAGAAGCAAACGGATTTTTGCTTTAAAAGATATTAGCACAGAGGACCCAGGAGAACACCAGGGCATGCCTATTTCACTTCCCCACTGCTTAGCACAGAAATACAGCAGGTGCGTTCAAGCTTATTTATCTCATCTATCTAGAAATCAACCGCTCTTCACAGTGACTTGTTTTCATTACTTTTGAAATTTCTCCCCCGATTCCTCCAGACATATCACATGTACTGGAGACTCTAGACATAGCTCATTTTCCTTTTCGCCCTAATAGGGAGTTCAGTATCAATAAAGTTAGATTTTTCCTGTCTTCTTTTCCTTGCTAAGGAACAGAAGTCCATCCCTAGGAGCACAGAAAGGGCCCCTCCATTCTCCCCATGGAAGTGGCACGTGCAGGACGAGGGTCACCGGTCCAGGCGGGCTGACGTCTACCTTCCTGCCTGACACTTGGAAAGGCCACGCACACAATCTCCTGCTCACTAATGAGGTGAATGCTTTCTTTCGTGTGAGTCCAAGGCACTGACTTGTAGCCTCCTGTCAGTACTTACTTGTTTTAAAACTCCTTACTCTTAAATGTCAAAGACGAATAAGAATATATAAGACAGGCCACTTCCTACAAAGTGAGTCATCTCTTATGGAAACAAGCCTGCTTTTGAAGATTTCATTCTAAGTTTTTCTTGTTAGGAGTGCCTTTCGACCCAAAAAAAGAAGCTCTGGGGAAAATACGGCCTGCTGTAAGTGGTCTCATTTTATTTATTTCCTCTAAATGTTCCATATTGAGATCAATGCCTGCGAGAGAAGGGAGTAAGACAAAACACCATATAAGAGAGATTTTCAGGTTATGCCCAAATGCGTCTTTTTTTTTCTTTTTAAAAGAAAAAGTCTCTCAGTGCTTTTTGATTAAAAAGGTACAATATAGAACCTCAAACAGGTCCACAAATAATAAATGTCCCAGAACATTGTCTCAGTGGTAGTTGTACTAATATGGTTCTGATAACCCCTTTCTCCTGGGGAAACTAATTTGACTTGAGGTAAGAATGCAGTTCAATTCCAAATGAGTTCTTGTAGGTGGAGGGACTATGGACAAATTTATGCTTCTAAGTTAAAATTAGGACCAGTAAAGAATACAATTTTCTCAGACACCAAAAAAGCCCGGCAATTCTCATTTTGGTTCTGAAATTGAGCACATCTATTTTCGGTCTAAAAACTGAAAAAAATCAAGGAGTCAAGGGACGTGAAAAAAGACTTCCAAAGGCAACTTAATTTAGACTTCTACCTACGTAACTATGGAATGATTTACAGGGAGCACATAATCATTTTGGTTGGCAACCTAGCCCTTCATATTTACTGTCACTGGATTTCACCATCCTCTGAAGAGACTTCCTGGAAATTAAATACGACAGAGTCAGATTTGACTGTCTCCAGGGGATCCGAACTTTGAGTATTACTAGTTTCTACCACTTCATGGAGGGAGCAGGAGAGTTGGGGACATCACTCCCAAGACAACAACACTTAGAGCAAGCATTCTAGAGATGTGGCCATGTTTCCCAAATTCCAATCTGGAACACATGATCTGACAATAGAACTCAATCCTTTCAATCAGAATTGTCCAAGAAATCGAAAGCGTATGCTCACCACGCTTTCAGAATTTTTACACCGTTACTAACCAAGTCTGCCCAAAGGAAGCTAAGTGCCAGGTTGTGAAGAGTCCAGCGATGAGGCCTGTGTGGGCAGCCCCCCTCCCCGCCCCCCCAGAACTGATGACGGTGAGACCTGCCCATCTGAACACCAGTTACTGGAGGCCACTGGGCGCCAGCCTGTGCACATATGTGCCTCCACATCTGTGCCAAGGTAGAGTAGAGGATGTAAATGACACCGTCCTAAGTCACCAGCTGACAGTCAAGGAAAGATGAGCCACAGGGGCGACCTGTTTCCTTCAGAGGAAGTAGGGCCAATGATGTCAAAGAGCTTCCAAATAGAAAGAAGCGGTGACTCAAGCAGTCTCGCTCTTATAAACATCTCGGGGCCATTTCACAGAACAAGAAAACCCAAAGCTTTAACTTAAGGCAAGAAAGCTACGTTGCCTGCCTGATCCCAGCCTCTTCTGCCCCTCTTTCACTCAGCACACAGGCATTCCTCTTGTGCTCCGTTTCTAAGTCTTTCTCCCTGAGTGTATTTCACGCCTCCATTTAAACTGTCTGCTTGGGGAAGAAGGGAACCCCTTCTCTTGCTTTAGTTACGACTCCTTTTCCTCCTCTTTTCTCCTCCTGCCTGCCTGGTGGGGTGGGAGCTATGGAAGAAGGCAGGATGCTCTGCTACAAGGGGCAGCAGACCACTGCATGATGCCTCCATTCTGCCTGCTCTGGGCCGCCGGTCCCTCGTCTAAATAACTAGGTGGATGTGAAGACCTCTAGGTCCCTCCAAGTTCCAGGGGCTTGCTGTTCTGCTCAGGTGCTCAGCAGACACCATGTACTTGCCAAGGTATTAACTACCATAACACAGATTACTCCAGAATGTTTCAAGCCGGGCTGTCATGTCTAGCGATATGCAGAGTAGAAACCCAGTAAAGGATGAGCGATGAAATCGTAGACCTACATTTGATATCCTGGCCAAACACTAAGAAAACATTTCAAAGGAATTTGATGGTCTGGCAAAAACTCCCTCGCAACAGCAGAGCCAGGTAACAGGAGTGGCTTCTCTGGGCCTGGGCTCTGCAACGCCTGGGAAACTGGTGGGGGCTTGGGGAGAGGACCTGGGCAGGAGGACGAGGCAGTTTCATCAGGCTGCTGCTATGGAAACCGGAGGTTCAAGTATACAAGTGTTTCACCCCCAAATTCTCCCTCCCACCAAGGCAAATGGAGAAGGCTCATAAAGGTTACCTTTTGGGGGCTTCTTTCCCCTTTCGAGGTTCCTCTGGTGGTCATTTTAGCTATAGTTACCCATATACAACTGTGTTAGTGTTCAATCAGTACTTGGTGGATAAATGAATGAACTAAGGGAAGAGAAGCTCCATGCTCCAGGCTGACCCAGGGACATATCTGGCCAGTCCAAGAATTAGAAACGTCCCTTTTTTTTAAACTACTATACTTTTTTCCCACCAGGTATTCCCTTTGGAAAGTACTCTTCTCCAAAGAAAAAGAATCACTATCCTGATGGAGTCACCATATCAAAACAGGGACCATAGGAATAGGGGAAAGAGAAATGTAAAAACACATTCTACTCACCATTGATTCACTAATCAGCAATAACAACAGGGCTTCTTCAGTATTTTCTTGAGGACAAAAAATGCTGTATAAAGAAAATTGACTTTGATATATGGCAATTTCAAAATAACACAAAATACGTGACTAAGCAGAACTGAAGGGCTAACAGCTTCTAGCTTTTTATATCGTGTAGAACCCATGAAAAATACTGTATAATCTGGGCCCCTGGATTAATTTGTTTATTTCTATGGTAATCTATGGAATGTATACATTTTAACTACGCATTTTAATAGCAGGCAGCCGGGTAAAGCTGTAGAAACCAAGTTAAAAGCCCAAAGAACGTTTGTGCCTATTACAGAGGCGGAAAGTTTGATCACTACAAACTGACGTTATCTAAATAACACAAGCTTTCTCCTAAACCCATTACGAGGTATAAACTGAAGACATTTCGTTACATGGTACTCTTCTTACCTCTTACTTGCTAGCTGGCGTATTGTATATTGTCATTTAGATGAAACAGGAGATAGGAAGCAATTTTAGAGTTTGAATGATTTCTAGAATACTCTAAGAACTTTGTGAGCTATCTTACTCAAACACACGTGTACTATGGGGTGGCACGCAGGAGCTGTCTTATTCATCAACTTTATGGGATTTGGCTGAACTCTACCATCTTGGATTAAAATAAAAAGCTTTTAAGCTCAATGCTGCTCAGGATTAAAGAACAATAAAAACCAAACATAACTCTGGTCTCCATTCCCTAGATCCTATTTTTTGTGCCCTGAGCGTTTTAAAAGACCTCCAGGGAATTCTCTGGTGGTCCAGTGGTTAGGACTCTGCGCTCTCATCGTCCGGGGGCCGGGGGTTCAATCCCTGGTTAGGGAGCTACGATCCCACAAGCCGCGGGGCACAGTCGGAAAAATAAAAAACCCTCCAGCATTTTCCCCCGTTCTAAAGTTCTAGCATTCTTTGAGTAGAATTGTAAGTCTTATCACTGGTTGGGCCAAATTCAACTCTGTTTCTTTTTTTCTCGGTTCTTGCTTTTTTGTTTGTTTGTTTTTCGGCCATGCCAGGCGGGCATGTGGGATCTTAGTTCCCCCACCAGGGATCAAGCCCGCACCCCCTGCAGTGGAAGCGCAGAGTTTTAACCACTGGACTGCCAGGGAAGTCCCATCAACTCTTTTTCGTGGAATGGTAGAAGAGTGCAATAAAAATGAACTTGGTTAAAAAAACTTGGGGATGTTTTGGAGATGACTAAATAAAGACTAAATTTACATCTTCCCAGGGGTAATATTACAATCATTTAACTTAAGAGAAGGGATGATTTCCCCCCCAAAATGGCCAAAAAAATGTTTTCCAAATGATTGCAAATATTTGTTCTCTTTGAAGTGCTGGCAAATTTTGTATTGTGTCAAAGGGCCATGAGGAGTAAGACAGAAAAGTCCAGTGACTGATACTCTTTTTACAATTCAGTCATCCCTGGAGGTAAGGAAACCACCTGTGGGATGGTTCCTATTGCTCCTGCAGGGCTAAAATTTATAAAAGGGCTGGGCTGTGAGTGAGAAGCAGGATTCTGGAATGTGCGGTGACCTCCTTAAAGAGGTAACTTGAGGTGATTTGGGTTTTTGGAAGATGGAACATTTCTTTCCCCTTAAATTCAGAAATAGAGCCAACAGGTTTTGAATTAAGAATGCTCATGTGTGTGTGTGTCTGTGTGTGTGTCTGTCTGTGTATGTGTCTGTGTGTATCTCCATCCAGCAATCAGTTCCTGATATCCTGGCTCATGCTTACATGCAGTTGGGACCTTATAAATAAAGCAGAACCATTAATCATTTTTTTCACAGCTACCCAGTTCTGCATTGTCCAGACTAATTGAAAAGAGAGGGAGCCCATTCTAATCATAACTTAACACCAGCAAATTCAGTCCAGAGATAATCCCCAAATTCCACTTGAGCCATCTAGTCTACTTAAATGTGAGGTTGTGTTATTTTTACTAGAGCTGCTAACAAGTAGCACATTAACTGATTCTAATTCTACTTCCTCTACCCTTCTTTTCAAGGCAGGAAAGATGGGTACTCAGGGGTGCTGCAAAGTTCTCAGGGCTGGTAAGAAGAAGTGGGGGGCGGGGGAGGGGGAAGGGATAGTTTTAAGAGAAATGCCTAAAAAACTACCCACTGGAATGCCCCCTTCTCCATAATTATGAATTCTCTAGATCTATTTCTGGTCATTCTTTCCCTCTTCCCTGCCCAGGGAAGTGTGGAGCTCAGGGTGGACAGTCAAAATTGTTGGGGCCCTACTTTTGTGATATTATCCTCTTGGGGCCCAAGAGCCTCAAGAGGGGATCCTGGGGTGCCCAGGCCTCAGCCTTGTGGAGCCAGAAAACTGGGGCCTTAGACCTGGAGGAAGCTGATTGAAGGGATGGTCGTTCACAGCTTCGGTTCTGCCATCAAGTAGTTGTTAGGACCCTTCAATGTCCCCTATCTTTAAACTTTGAACAGCATCCTCGTCCTTACCAAACCTCTGCATTGGCTACCAGGAGGCTCAGACCTGTATTTAGCACGCCATGATAATTACTTTCTCCTCTTAGGCCTACCGAGGAGTTTAGCACAACGTATGGCACTCCTAGTTTTCAATAAATCATCATCCGCTTCCTGGCATCATAGTGGTTTCTAGCTTCCTCCTCTACTTAATGCTAATTATCTAGTCTAATATGCATTTAATTATCTAAGCCACCTCAAGCGCTTTTTACAAGGAGAAATACAGTGGAAGTAAAAACATACTTGAGTGACATGCACACATATGTGGACTAAGAAACATGTATAAGAATATTCATAGCAGCACTATTCCTATTAGCTCCAAATGAGGAACAACGCAAATGTCCATCAAGAGTAGAATGGATCAACATATGGGAGTATATTAATAAAATGGAATACTATTCAACAACAAAAACAAACTACTACTACATGCAAAAATATGGATGAATCTCTCCAATATAATGTTACACAAAAGAAGTTAAACGTAAAAGTACTTAATATATGATTCCATTCATGTAAATTTCAAAAATGGGCCAGACTAACTACAGTGATAGAAGTCAGGATAGGGTTACCCTTGGGCAGGGAGTAGTAACTGGGGGAGGGTACAGAGAGTCCTTCTAGGGTTCTGGCAATGTCTAGTTCTTGACCAGGATGCTAAATTACTTGCATGTGTTCACTTAGTGAAAATTCATCAAGTTTTCTACTTTCGGTTCGTGTGTTTTTCGCAATGTATATTATGTGTCAGTAAAAAGCTTACTTAAAAAATAAGTAAACAAAAGTCAAAAAAATTCTTCATAGAAAGATCTAGAAAAAAGGAAGTAAGGAGGCCTATGGCATGTGATTCTTCCTCTCTTTTTTTACCTTGGATTATCAGCGTTTTATTTCCTTTCAACATTTAAGACAGAGAGAGGACGAGCATCCTGTACCCACTTCACATCCAGGTTGCAGTGACAGGGAGGGGAGTTTTCTGGTAGAGGTTATTTTTCAGTAATTGTCCATTATGACCAATGGTCCTGAATGGTCCGTGTGGTTTGCTGGAGCTGGAAGGATCTATGGCACATAAAGTTTGCTTTGTGCTCACGTTCCTCATAAGAGGGGAGAGAGGAGGGACCACCGGCCAAAATGAGATTTAAACATCATCTATGGATTCCCCTTTTTTACCTCCCAACTCACATAACTGAACTGGTAGTAACATCTTTTTGCCACAAAATTGCTTGATTGGAGAGTCCTGTCTTGTTAATAAGGAAACCCCAAGCAGATTTTCTCTCTTTACTAATAAATCCGAAGTAAGGGTATGAACATGCAAAACTAGAAAGCTAAAAGCTGATGGTGATAACCGAAGGAAGAAAGATTAGCACAGAGATGAACTAACTAGAGAAATAGAAACACAATAGAGAAAAATCAACAAAACTGAAAGTTAATTCTTCAAAAAGATCAATAAGACTTGGACAAACTTTTTGGGTAGACTGACCCAGAAAAGAAAGAGAAGACTCAAATTACTAAAAGGAGAAATGAGAAATGGAAGAGGGTACATGACTACCAATCTTATAGAAATTATATGTGTGTGTGTACGTGAATACTATGAACAACTGTGCTCAGCAAATTAGGTAACTTAGATGAAATGGACAAATTTCTAGAAAGACACAAACTACCAAAACTGAAGAAATAGAAAATCTTAATAGCTCTGTAACAAGTAAAGGGAGTGGATTAGTAATCAAAAACATTCCCACAAAGAAAAGCCCACGACCAGATGGCTTCACTGGTGAATTCTACCAAACATTTAAAGAAGAATTAATAATAATTCTCCATAAACTCTTTCCAAAAATAGAAGAGGAAGGAATATTTCCCACTCATTCTACAAGGCTAGTATTATCCTCATACCAAAATTAGACAAAAACATCATGAGAAAAGAAAACTATAGATCAATTATTTTATGACTATTGATGCAAAAATCCTCAACAAAATACTAGTAAATCAAACTCAGTAATAAATAAGGATTATATACCTAGTGGGATTCACCTAGGAATGCAAGGTTGGCTTCATATCTGAAAATCAATTAATGTAATACATCACATCAATAGAATAAAGGACAAAAGCCAGATGATCATCTCAGTAGATACAGAAAAAGCATTTGACAAGTTCAAAACCTTTTCACAAAAAAATATACTCAACAAACTAGTAATAGAAGGGACTTTCCTCAACCTGATAAAGGACATCTATGAAAACCCACAGCTAACATCATGCTTAATAGTGAAAGACTGGATGTTTTCCCTTTCCTAAGATCAGGAATAAAACAAAGGTGTCCACTCTTGCCACATCTATTCAACATTGTACTGGAGGTTCTACCCAGGGCAATTAGGAAAGAAAATGAAATAAAAGCCATCTATGTTAGGAAGAAGTAAAACTATATTTGCAGATGACATGATCTTGTATATAGAAAATCCTAAAGAATCTAAAAAAAACTATTAGAACTAATAAACAAGCTCAGCAAGACTTCAGTATACAAGATCAATATAGAAAACCAATTTTACTTCTATATACTTGCAATGAACAGCCCCAAAATGAAATTAATAATAACAATTCCATTTGTGATAGTATCAAAAAGAATAGCACACACCAAAACATCCTTAAGAATAAGTTTAACAAAAGCAGGGCTTCCCTGGTGGCACAGTGGTTGAGAGTCCGCCTGCCGATGTAGGGGACACAGGTTCGTGCCCCGGTCCGGGAAGATCCCACATGCCAAGGAGCGGCTGGGCCCGTGAGCCATGGCCGGTGAGCCTGCGTGTCTGGAGCCTGTGCCCCGCAATGGGAGAGGCCATAACAGTGAGAGGCCCGTGTACCGCGAAAAAAAAAAAAAAAAGTGCAAACCTTATACCCTGAAAACTACAAATTGTTGCTGAAAAAAGTTAAAGAAAACCTAAATAAATGGAAAGATATCCCATGTTCATGGATCAGAAGACTTAATATTGTCAAGATGGCAATACTCCTCCAACTGAGCTACAGATTAAATGCAATTCCTACAAAATTCCAGTTGCCTTTTTTTTTTTTTTGCAGAAATAGACAAAATGATCCTAAAATTCATGTGAAAATACAAGTGTTTGGGGGATGGCGGGTGACAGCTAAGGGGTGCTAGGTTTATTTTGGGGGTAGTGAAAGTATTCTAAATTTGACTGTAGTGATGGGCTATGTGACTATATTAAAAGCTATATTAATGTGAATTGTACACTTTAAATGAATGAATTATATAGTATGTGAATTATATCTCAAGAAAACAGTTTAAAATAAACTGTAAATTATCAAATGTGTGTATTTGTGTGAAATGAAACTTGTGTCTCAGTAACCTGTCACATGGGAATCTTCCCTTTAACTAATAACTTCATTTAACTAGATCTGCATTTTGCCTCCATGATTCTCCTTGTTAAAAGAGTGACAGAGGCTGAGTGGTTTAGGAAGTAAGGGAGAAGTGGCCAGCACTGTGAGCTTCTCTGCCTTCAAGGGGTGAGGCCACACTGGAATCGCACCCAGAGAGACACAGGGCTTCATCCATGTGTCAAACTTGATTGGGGGAGGGAACAAGATTTAGATTCTTCAATATACCAGCACTTTGGCTATTAAGAAGCATCTGAAGCAGAAGAAAACTCTAGGATCTATTTTTAAGATTTAAATATCACCTAAAAAAGAACCCCAATCCTGCTGCTAAATAGTTAATAATGAGGGGTCAGCATTTTAAAAGTGAGAGTTTGAGAATTGCTAGAACAGATGTTCTATGAATCCAGATAAGTACTAAGGAGTAAACGCAGGGAAAAGTTAAGAAAATGCTCACGAGTCTGAATCCATATAAGAAATGCAAATTGAACAAGGTGAGGAGGGAGACAAATGCCAGGGTCAATTTAAGAGGATTAAGAGGCAGTTACCCTGAGAAATGCTGCCCCTTGTAAAATGCGGCATTGCGTTCAGAAGTCACACACGTAATAACTATCTAATCACCCCATGGCTGTCAGTGCTTTCTGGGGCCTCAGAAGCAGCAGCCTGCGGTCTTTCAGCCATTTTTCCAATTTGTAATGACTAAAGAAGGTTTCCGTATTTATTCTTACACGTTCCCCTTTGCTTCATGGAGAGGTTCTGAAAAGCCATCATGCCTTGTCCTTGTAGGAACAAAGACGGGAAGGAAAGCTTTGAGGGGAGGAATGAGTCAACCCCTGTTCCCGTCTCCCGGCCTTCTTGTGGTCTCTCTCCCTCCCACCTCCTCCTTCCCGGACCTGGGGAAATCCCAGGCTGAGACCGGAGTGTTTCCCTAGCCCATTTTCCTCAAAGGTGATCAAGTTCCCAATCCAAAACTTAAACCAATTAAAACATTCTAAAGAGACATCACCTTCCAATCACCTGTAAATTATCAAATTCGCCTTCTTCTTCCAGCTAATTCAGTTTAAAACAAGCTTTTAAACAAAAGGATCAAGGAATTGCTGAGGAAAAGTAAAGAAAAGTCAACTCTGGCTTACTAATAGCTTTGTCACTGACTGCTGTATGGTTCTGCGGTTCTTATAATAAACGAAATGAAAATCTCCAAGACCAACAGTGAAGGCTGAGAATGGCAGCCAAGCACTAGATGAGAGCATTTCCCTACTCAAAACGTCCCCACTCAGGCATGGATATTTGCTGAAATTATGAAGAGTAAAGAGCTATCTTTATTAAACTGGTAGAAAACCTACCCTTGAACTTCTATTCAATCCTTACATTTTCCTGAAGTTTCCCTCCCATCCCCTAACCTACAGATGAGGACACCAACTCCCATACTTCTCTCCTGAGTAGACACGGGCTTTCCGCGTGAGGGTGTAGGTTTTTGTGTTTGCTCCTTTCCGGAGAGGATCGTCCAGAGGTGACTGGCATGGTGGATTCTCCAGAGGGTTCCAGTAGCTCTGCTCACACATACCCCGCAACAAGATCTCCGCCAGCTGCCTGGCTATTGTCTGGGGACACAAAGGAGCAAAGGCACAGCCATGAATCTATTTTGTATCATTCATTCATTCATTCGCTCATTTAATAAATATGTTTTAGTCATCACTTTGTCATCACTGTTCCAAGACTCATAATTAAAAATGTCTATTCCTATGATGAAAATTATATCAGTTGATGACAAAAAAAGAAAAGAAAAAATGATACACTAAGATATTTGAAAGATTAAAAAAGAAATAAGTTTATGCCCTTCAAATGCTGCCCTGCCTCTGTTATACTCTGGAACACTAAACATGTTTTATACCGGAAACAACTGAAACTTTTAGTTAAGCTCTTTTCCAAAAGCTCTTATAAATAATAGGTGAACTGCAAATATTTTCATCACCTCCCAACCGAGGCCTGCCAAAGCCCGACCTTGGCAGAAAGCCAGTACTCAACCTAGATGATGTAATCCCTGAAAAAAAATCTCTTCGTTGATGATAAGATGATGTTCAGAGCAGATTTTTAGAATGTCTTCTTTCTTCAGAGTGCCAAGGGCAAGTCCTTCACAGTCCCACCCTGCGACTCAGTACCTGAGGCCCCGTGCTTACTGCATCCTGGCCCTTCAGCCCAAAGGTTCCCACTGGCCTTGAGCAAAGTGGAGAGCTGGCAAAGTGACTATGGCTACTGATCCAGAAGACCGTTTTTTTAAAGCTGGGTAGGGATCTCCTTTCTTACTGTGAAAACCCAGAAATATCCAGATCTTGTTCTTCTAAGTTAGGTGCAGATTACTATGTTTTTCCAAACTCTATAGCTCCACTGCCTAGAACAGCATCACGTAGATGTATGGGGGAGGGAGATGTGGCAGCTACTAAGAAGTACTTTGTTAACTGATGCATATCAGTTAACTTACCTCATAATCTTCCAGTGACAAAGAAGAGAAGTAAAAAAAAAAAAAAAAAATCCCTCCGAAAATAGAAGCGCTGCATCTCAGGGTGGTCCAGGCCCCTCACAATCAGCCAGAGGTGGCCAAAGACAACTTCAACCAGCAGGTTTTTCCACAAGGTTTTAGCATTCTTTGGAAGATGCAGACAAAGAATGCTGATCTTCCCTGACAATGAGCCTTTTTAAATAAATATTTTCCAGAAGAGAACTTTGCTAGGCTTTCATCCATGTGAAATCTCTTAAAACACCACAAGGAATCCTAAATGCAACCAAATCACTAGCTTAGTGGTTTCTGATAGCCACTGGGTAAAGGCGAATTTTCTTCATTATTCCAAAGTAAGACTCACTAGCTTTAAATGTCTATAAGAATGTGAAATTAAATGCACTCCTATCATCCCCAGCTGAGCCATCTGTAAAGATCTCATAAGAGCACAATTTTTAGGACCTAAACAGTTCCTGAACTGTTTTCTTAAACCTTCCATTACAGCCTCATCTTGATCTCACTGCAGTCATATAAGCTAATGACTTCTGCTGGAAGCGTCAACTAGCAAAAATAACCTCCACTCACTATAGCTGAGAAAAAAACGTTAAAGGAGAAAAATGAACAAAGAACTTCACTTTCTGGATGTATCTGCCATGGAGGGATTCTAAAGTTGTAAAAGTCTCTGCCCTCAAAACAGTTTGCTTGTCCACTGCTGGATAGCTCACGCTAGATCTCATTTTCCCTCAAGGTATTAACCTTCCGGAGAGATTTTTAAAATGAGGTTATGTGATTGCACATTTTAAAGGCATCACCTCGTCATGCATTACCGATTAGGAAGGATGTTGGCTGTGTTCACTGAAATCTCAAATGAAGTTCAGAAAAGGAGATTAAATATGAGAAATTATCAGCAAGATCACCAATATCTATGATACCTTTTATGTTTTATACTCCGGTTATATTTAGCTTGCGGTTTAAATGTCTAAACATTGTTGGTAGCTACCAAATACATTTCAAATACATTTAGAATTAAAGGAAGGAAAGGAGAGAAGCTGGTCTGGAAGAAGACTTGAACTTCTTTGTACAAACTGGGTCATTAAATGCACTTTTTTGTATGTGATTTTAAATTGCGATAAAATTCACATAACATAAAATTCACCATGTTAACCATTTTAAAGTGTACACTCCAATGGCATTTAGCACATTCACCATGTTGTACAACCATGACCACTCTAGTTCCAGAACATTCTTTACCCTAAAAGGAAACCCCATACCCTCTAAGAAGTCACTCTCCATTCTCCCTCCTTCCACCCCCCGGGAACAACTAATCTGCTTTCTGTCACTATAGGTTTGCCTCTTCTGGACATTTCACATAAATGGAATCATATAATATGTGGTCTTTTTGTGTCTGGCTTCTCTTACTTAGATTAATGTTTTCAAGGTTCATCCATGTGGTAGCATGAATCAGTACTTCATTCCTTTTTATAGCTGAATGATATTCCATTGTATGGCTAGACCACATTTTGTTTATTCAATCGTCAGTTGGTAGACATTTGGATTGTTTCCGTCTTTTGGCTATTGTCAATAATGCTGCTATGAAAATTCATATACAAGTTTTGATTTGAACACCTGCTGTCAATTATTTATCTAGAAATGGGGTTTCTGTGAATGTACTTTTAAATCCTTCTCTGCTATGGTCTCACACCAGAGTTTACAAAGCAACTTTTTCATCTCATAAGGATATCATAAATTTGTAATTATCAGCTAATCTAAAAAGAATCATACAGCAATTAAGGCTGATGGAAACACTGTCTTATAAGTGGCAATAGCTGGAGAAGTTTCCTGATGTCCACCGGAAACCAAGACACCGGTGTAGACTTCCCAGGAAATGCTTCTCAACTAGAGTGGGCAAAGACTCACTTGTGGAAACTAGAAAATACGGATTTTCAGGCCCTGCCGCAGACTGGCTCAGGTGGCATTTCTGAGGTCAGGTACAGGGATGTGTGTTTGCTCACAGTTCCCCAGATGGTTCTGCTGCACACCTCTCGTTAAGTACTCAAGGGATTAGAAACGGTTTAACTTAGGTCACTTGAGAACCATCAACCAAGACCAAAGGTGTACTTGCAACTCAAGTGTGACATTGAGTGGGAAGTGACTCCCCCCGCTTACATTAACACTAACCAGTCAGTTAACAGCTGAAAGTGCCCAGGGGCAGCTTTATCTACACTGGCTTTCTTTAGAAGCCTCTTCACTGGGCTTCTCAGAAAAAAGAAAAAAAAAAAAAAAAAGAAGAAGAAAACTGTCTTCCTTCCTAACATCTCTAGTCAGAATCCTACCTCACAGGATTTTTATAAGTTAAAACACATTGATTTGAAAATCATAAACCTCAGACAATAATGGAAGATATTCTCTAATTTTGATAAATAATATTGGAGTAAGCAGCAAGCAGATTCTCACAGTGCAGTGCATGCACTCAACCTTTTAACGAGGAAACACCCTTTATTTCCTTAACAAAATATATATTTTTTGAGAGTCTATAAGCAATTTTGAAAGACTGGCATTTTTAAAATTTTTATTTATTTATTTATTTATGGCTCCGTTGGGTCTTCGTTGCTTTGCACAGGCTTTCTCTAGTTGTAGCACACGGGGGCTACCCTTTGTTGCGGTGTGTGGGCTTCCCATTGCGGTGGCTTCTCTTGTTGCAGTGCACAGGCTCTAGGCATGCGGGCTTCAGTAGTTGTGGCTCGCGGGCTCTGGAGTGCAGGCTTGGTAGTTGTGGTGCACGGGCTTAGATGCTCCGCGGCATGTGGGATCCTCCTGGACCAGGGCTTGAACCCGTGCTCCTGCACTGGCAGGCAGATTCTTAACCCCTGAGTCACCAGGGAAGCCCAAAAGATTGACATTTTAAATGTGCTTTTAAAACAATTATAAGAACACTTGCCAATATAACCAGTTACTTTCATTGTGCTTCCAAATCTTAGAAGAAGCTATTCACGCTGACCAGTTCAGAAGTTTTATGGAATGTTGGGAGTAGGTCAGTTTGAGAGAAAAGATAGATGGCAATAATTTTTATCCATATATATATATTTTTTTTGCGGTATGCGGGCCTCTCACTGTTGTGGCCTCTCCCGTTGCGGAGCACAGGCTCCGGATGTGCAGGCTCAGCGGCCATGGCTCACGGGCCCAGCCGCCACGCGTCATGTGGGATCTTCCCGGACCGGGGCACGAACCCGTGTCCCCTGCATCGGCAGGCGGACTCTCAACCACTGCATCACCAGGGAAGCCCTATTCATATTTTTGCAGGTTTTTTCCCTTAAAGGACTGTGAAGATCAAAAATGTTTTGTTTGAACTTCTGAAGGCACCCATAAATCATATAATACATAAGTAGATATCGAAGACCAAGTGAGTTCTTGGTGCGGTGTGTGTGTGAAGTCGCCCGTCTTGTCTTACCTCCCATAATTCTAGGAAAGCCTATGGCTTAGCCATCTGGGTCAGTGAGTTGTATGTCCACATCCTTAGCATGAAGATACAGCCTCATTTCCCAGGACAGGAATCTCTTAGCCTTGCCCAACTGAACACTGTCCCACAGCATTTAAAGGACTCATGATAATGGGAGGACAACAGCATGGATGACGAGACCAAGGACACTGCGGTCTTAGGGGGGCTGCCACATCGGCTGGGGCCTGGGGCACTTCTTAGCTTCCATGAGCACCAGGCCTCACCCAAACACTTGATGACTCTGGCTCTGAAGGGTAAAGTGTGGAGGTATAATTAATGAGCCTCCCAGACAGGAAGGTGAAAGGTTTAAAAGGAAAGAGAGAGAACTCAAGTCAACAGGAGAGCCAAGCTGCTGATCAACCAGTCTATTTAACTAGCTTTTCTATTTCTGGGTTTTATGGTCAATATAGTTAGTCCAACAGCTAGGTTCTCCTCAGGATCTAATCTGCTTTGCTCTGTCTGGGTTTTGGTATGAATCATCAGCCTACAACTAACCCTTCACCGCACTGGCATCAGGAGGGTGTACCTTCTAACTGCTATACAGGATGCAGTTTTTATGTTTCAAGAGAGAGCATTACCGAGAAGCAACTGAAAAGATGCTCAACATCATTAGCCATCAGGGAGTGTAAATCAAAACCACAATGAGACAGCACTTCACACCCACTAGGATGGCTAGAACTAAAGAAAAAGATAATAAACACGTGTCGTTGAGGACATGGAAAAACTGGAACCCTCATAATTTCTGGTGAGAATGTAAAATGGTGCAACCGATTTGACAAATAGTTGGGCAATTCCTCCAAATGTTAAATGTAGAGTTACCATATGACCTAGCAATTCCACTCCTAGGTATATACTCAAGAAAAATGAACACATATATACACATAAAAACTTGCATGGGAATGTTTGTAGCAGCATTATTCATAAAAGCTGAAAAGTGGAAACAAAAAATGTCTATTGACTGATGACTGAATAAACAAAAATGTGGTCTATCCATACGATGGAATAGCATGCCGCCACGAAAAGGAATGCAAGGCGGACACGTGGCATAAGGTGCATGAACCTTGAAAACGCTATGCTAAGTAAAGGAAGCCAGTCACAAAAGAGACCACACACTGTATAATTCCATTTATATGAAACGTCCAGAAGAGGCACACCATAGAGACAGGAAGTAAATTAGTGGCTGTCAGAAGCTGGGGGAAGGGAAGAATGGGGATTGACTAGTAATGGGCATGGAGATTTTGGGGGAGTGATGAGAATGTTCTGAAATTAAATATTAGTTTCAATTCTAATTGAAACTGAACAATTCTGTGACTACTAAAATCTCATGACTTTGGGTGAACATATGATGTAATATATATGCTTCACTGAGATATAATTTATAACGTATGATGTCTATATTACATAGTGTGCTATGATGTATAATATATCGTTTGTAACACACGTATGAAAGAGAGAGAGGCTTGCAGTGCCTCGGGCCTCAGCCAAGTCATTAGTTACACTTACCATTCGCAGGTTCTGGGTGGTTCTCGTTTCCACTGCTCTGAGGATCTCTCTAAATCTCCCGACTCCTCGTGTCAAGTTCCTGTGTGCACACAGAATTTGACAGGGTTTCCGTCTGGCGTGTATTAATGTTAAATATTTTATACACATATTTCAATTCATTTTGCCTACATAAAAGCTGTTGGCGAGACTGTAAGCAATCATTCTGCACGTGCCTGTCCATCTTTGTTCAACTCTGAAAAGTTTGACCTAGGATCAATGGTCTTTTGAACTTCCACAACTCAATTTTCTCGAGAAAATAAATGTCGGAAGATCAGATCCGAGGCAAAAAAACAAAAGGCAAGATATCTTTCCAGAGTCTATCTTCTACCTCACAGTGGCTGAGGAGTTTTCCTGCTCTGCTGAGTGGTGCTGAAAACTCTATCTTTTCACCACAAGGTGGGTGGCAAAGGGGTACAGGAGTATCAACAAGGCACTGTGTGCGACGTGGGAAAGGCTTCTTGTGACCTGCAACCTTTACAGGCAAGACAAAGAGAAAAGGTATGAAAAATGAGGGGCTCCACCAAGCAACCACTCCGTGTCTTTGAGAACATACATCACTGCCCAGTAAACCCATCGGCCCCTCCTGCCCCCAGCGAGGCAGAGGGTCACAGCCCCTCCCACAGTTAGTGAGCGCTGGCTGGAGGCTGGCGCCACCTGACTGGGGCCAGCATACCTCATTTTGGTGCCCACACACCTCACAGAGACGTGCAGGGCGACACGTTTCATGAAGGGACAGTAATTTGTTAGTAAATCCCAGTCCATATGCCCAGACCCCACTCGCTGTCTGCCCCCTCTGAAGGCTGTGCCTGACCCATTCAGCTGGGAGCGTTTCCCAGCAGGTCCCTTTACATCGAGCACCGCCACCTCCTACGACAGAACCCCGTGATATTTATAACCTGCTCGTTAGAACACATCTCAGCTTTCCAAAAAAGCCACAGAGTGGGTCAGCCGGTGCGGACCTGTCAGCCAGCCTCTGCAGTCTGTGGCAGAAGCTCTAGGTATTCAGCTCTCTTCTTGGATGACATTTTGAATCACACAAAGGGATTAAAACAAACTGAAGGTGAGTTCTGTATGCTATGAGCACTCACAAGGGCTATTAATTCGTGTCTTATACCTAACGTGACATCCCGGGACGCTGATTCACAAGAACAGCCCCAGAACTTGAAGGTAATGGTTTATTGGCACAGATACGTCAATACTCCCATATCCCTCTCACCCACACATATCAGATGATACCAGATCAGAAGCTTTACGGTGGCATGAAAAGAGAGGCTTGCGCTTGGCAGTCCAGGCAGCACTAAAGGAGACGTGAATAAAAATTAGGTAACAGGCCCTGGGACACGCAATCTACACTGCTGCTTTCCCCTTCATTTGCTTTTATGGGATCTGTGTTCACAGGCACCAGAGTACACTTGCTTTGGACTGAAGCTCGGTTCTGTTAAGTAACATGGTGGGGACAAAACAGCCACAGCTGACAAAGGGGATGGGCGGGGCAGAGCAGTCTCTTTTTATTCCAGAATCGCAGATTAAGCTCCTACTATGTACAAAAAGAATGGCGTTTTGAACTGTGTGAAATAAGGTGGGACTGGGACAACATAGTTGGAGACCCAGGTTTAAAGGGCTGTTTTAGCGGGGTGGAAATTAAGCCTTGAGTAGGCAGTATCAAATCTATATGTTATAAGTCAGGGAAGGCTATCAGATGGGAATTGGCCATTTGGAATGTCTCCCAGGCCCTCTTTGCAGAGTGAGATACCTATCCAGTTACGCAAGCACAGAATCGTCTAGCTATAAGTGATCTGACACAACCTAGTCCACTGGGACACAGAAGAGAAACGGCTTGCTCAGACCTCCACACCCAGTGAGAGGGAGAGCTGGGACCTTTCGACCCAACCTCTCACCTTCCTGACAAAAGAAATGTGAGCCCTCAAACTGAAGTGCAGCTCTAGAAGAAAGAACAAAATATGCCTACGAGAAAGGTCTATGTTTTACATCATTAACATGAAAATTAATATATATACATAATACAAATCGGATGCGCTCCAGTGCTCCCAGCTAATGAGATTCTCCTAGGAACTGGTTCAAAACTGGAAAGAAAATCTGCTGGCCCAGGTGAAGCAGCCTGGTGTCCAAGGGTGAGGCCTCAGCTGCCCTAAATGAGAACCGACGGGTAGAGAAATTCAATTCCCTTCTGAGGCCGAGGTGTGGTTTCTCCCGTGCAGGACCGAGGCCCTCTGGTGGCGACTGCAGGAAGTCCCCGTGACCAAGAGGACGCCGCACAGGAGGCCAAACCGGTAGCAGCTGAGGGCGTATTCCTGACGCATTGACACTGCCTTTGAGGCAAATTCAAGTTTTTCTCAAACTGCTTCCAGTTTACTTCTGGGAAGAGCTTAGGATTCAGAACCAAATTTTTCCTGAAGCTGGGAGGAATCCTGCTTGTCAACACCAGATCTGCAGTAACCGCAGAATGTCTCAGAAGGCCTCCGGCTGTGCTGGTCAAACGGCACCGTCAGGACAACCATGAGGCTGCCTGTCCACCCACAGGGCAGGAGGGAGGGGGACCGGAGGGGAGAGATCACCCAGCTTAAGTATCAGAAAAGGAAATAAATATTCTAAGCGCAAAGACATACAATTCTCAGCAACTCTTATACCATTCATACATGTTTTTAGTCACATAATTTTATTCAAGCAATCACTTCCACTGTTGCCATGACAGCAGAAAAAAAAATTTTTAAGCTAGATGGAAAATCATGATAGAAAGGAACAAAAAAAGGAATTAACTTGCAAGAATTCCATTCTAAAGGCTATGAAACACCCCAATTTGAGGGAAATAAACAAGACGCATGATTGTTTTCATGTCTCTAAACTCTTAGTTTATTCTTAAAATGTGGAGACCCATGAACTACCTGGAATGAACCGCTGCTTAAAAACTCCACTCCAAAATGAACAGAAGAGAGACGAGGAATTTCCCGCATTTTGAGGGTTTCCACAGACCCTCGACATGAGGTCATTTGTTCCATTTCAACACCTTTGACTGAGAGAGTGCAATGATGTCAAAATCCATTATGGTAAACTATTCTTAAAAGGAAGGTTCTGGCCAGCATTCGAGCAGCAGGCACTGGCAAGCTGTCAGAACTTGGGGTTCAGCTCCTGCACCTCGCTTCCTGAGCTGGGTGCGCTTCCCTCCACGTGGAACGGTTCCCAACAGCTAAGCTCTCACCACGGAGAAAGGGCCTGCAAGTCCCTCGAGCACCAGCTGGGTGTTCAGCCCGACAGGCAGGCGAAAACTGCCAACATCACCGACAGTCCCCAGCCCAGCAGGGAGAGCCCAGGCCAGCGTCCTCAGCCTAGCTCTCGTGCAAACCCAGGCAAAGGAAAGCCCATCCACGGTTCACGGGGACACGTTCTAATCCCCTCCTTGACCTACTTCCGTTTTTTCTTCTCTCCTCCCTTTTCCATCAGGTTTCATCCTCCTCCCCCTGAGCCTCCTCCTTCCAGGTCTTGTGTGCTGGTCCTCAGGTCACTGCAGAAGCATGACTTCCTGAGGACACCCAGGGAGGGCACTGACTGGCCAGCGCTCGGCCTCCCTCTTGACCCTTTGGGCCCTGAAAGCAGCACTTCTGAAGGCTGGTCTCTGAAATGTACATTCTGACATACAAACCTACAATCGAACCAAGGGGGAAACGTACACGGGAGGGAAGCCAGAGTTCCAAAATCCCAATCCAAACGGAAAACTGAGGCTGGGAGAAACTCGGAGACCGGAGAACTATTTCACCTGGTGATGGGCAGCTATTTCAACTGCAAGCTCAATAGATTTTTTTTTACATTTTTTATGTTCACTTCTTGGGAGCAGGGTGGGAAAATACAATTCTTCCCTTAACTTGTCCTTCCATATTCTCTTCTAACCTCAGAGTTTGGCCCTGGCCACCAATGCAAATTCAATCTCAACTGTCATTGTCATCGCAAACTCAAAGTTCTGATGTGAATAAAATACTGGATGTCAAATTCCTGGGTAACAAGGGAAAGGTACCACTGCCAGCGTAGGTTCAGTATTTTTTCTCCTTCTCTGTGGTGGAGAACTTTATAACTAAAGATCAATTTTAGAACAAGTCAACACAGTAGATCTCTTAGAGCTAAGAAATCGTTCGGCTTTTTCCATGTTCTTTCATACCAACTGGCGCTTCTGAATCTCTTAAGCAGTAGGTTATTTCAATAATTACTGAGCACTGTTACGTATCGGGTTCCAGGCTCATCCCTGAGGATACACTGGTGGACACGGGACAGCACCAGGAAGCTTGATGGCTTCACATCCCCCGTAAGAACCTAAGCGCCTTGAGGACCAAGATCTTTGTTTTGCTCACTGCCGTATCCCAAGCCCCTCAAACAGAGCTGGCATCCAGAAAGTGCTCAATAAATATGTGTTGAATGAATGAAATTCAGAACTACCATGAGCTGAGTGAACCACGACCCCGAGGGGATGCACTTTCTACCTGTTTCTTACCCCCTTCGTTCTCACTGCACATGGACTGGCAGGCAGCACAGCAAGCTCCCTTTAAACAGAATACGTCTCATACATCCTCAGTCGTGTTTGTAGCATGGGTGCCTGGGAGAGCAGGGACACGCCTGTAGCAAGCAACGTACCCAGGCATGCCCAGCCTGCCAGCTTCTAGAGGGTTGTGTGGATAATGAGGATTTCGAGACTTTTGAAAAAACCTTTCAGACAGTTCAGGGAAACCTTGCTGCCCAGGTGCCTTTCCACATGCTCCTCTCTCTCTTTAAAGAGTCCTAAGTCATCCTTCAAGACCCAGGTCAAAGGTCACCTTTGAGAACCTTTTGTGAGCTTCCCCAGGAAGACACGACACTGCCTCCTGGTGTTGCCAACAAGTTTGTACATTTTTTTTTTAATTTTTGGCTGCGTTGGGTCTTCGTTGCTGCACGTGGGCTTTCTCTAGTTGGGGCAGGAGGGTGCTACTCTTCGTTGCGGTGCGGTGGCTTCTCTTGTTGCGGAGCATGGGCTCTAGGTGCACGGGCTTCAGTAGCTGTGGCACGTGGGCTCAGTAGTTGTGGCACGCTGGTTCAGTAGTTGTGGCACACTGGCTCAGTAGTCGTGGCTTGCGGCCTCTAGAGCGCGGGCTCAGTAGTTGTGGCGCACGGGCTTAGTTGCTCTGCGGCATGTGGCATCTTCCCGGACCAGGGCTCAAACCTGTGTCCTCTGCACTGGCAGGTGGATTCTCAACCACTGCGCCACCAGGGAAGTCCAAGTTTGTACCTATTTTGAGTGTAGACAGCACTAAACCTGTGCTTTTCCTTTGTATTTATGTCTGCAGTCATCTTGAGAGCACAGGCCCTCTCGTACTCACCTCTTCTTGTCCTAAGTGCCTCACAGAGCCAACCAGGTACCCAGTGACCCTCAGCAAGCTTTTTTTGGGGGTGAGGGCAATCTTACATTCTGAAATCCCCTTCCCCATCTCCTGGCTGAAAAGCATGTTTGTGATCACAAAGAGGACAACTGAAGAGATCCTTCTCATACCAGGAGATCCACCCTGTCAGTGTCTGGACACTGTCAGCACTTACAACCCTAGAAAAACACAAAGGGATACCATGTATCCCTAGGTCAATTTCTCTTCGTTCTCAGGCTTGGGAATTGCTTCTCCTTCATTTATACCACCCTTAGTATCATCTATGTGGAAAGAGTCTGGAATCGAAACCAGAACTCCAGATCCGGAAAGTGGGAGAAGAAAAAGACATCCTTCACAGTACGGAAGGCCACTTCTGGCCGGCTGTCAGGGAGCTGTTTTTCCCAGAATGGATTCCAGCTTCTCCCTCCGTGCACACTCTTTGCCTCAGATCCAGTGACATGCATTTGCGAAGACAGATGGCTTGCTGTAGTCAAGGGCCAGGGATCAAACCCACAACCTTGGCCTCATTAGCAAAGGACTCTCTCTGATCACTGGAGCGAGCCAGCTGCAACCTAGATATAGCAATGGAGGGCGTGACAACCGTGCACGCCGGGACCTGAACAAGCGGGCGAAGCTTCCGTAAGTCTCATTTCAAACCTAATGAGAGTCATACTAGGCTTAACAACATTTTTTGGACCACCCTGGCAACGAGGGCTTCCTCGTGACAAAAGCAGAGCAAACCAGGCATCCTAGTCAGCTGGCCAGGCAGCCACAGCACAGGGAGCAGCTGGGTCCCGGCAGCAGAGACACAGGTGGACGAGGCACAGGGAGCCCTGCGGGGCCCGGCCTGCTCACGCCTGTGACACGTGACAGCCAGACAAACTGTCCTGCCTATGATGTATGCCAGCCGGACAAACTGCCGTAGGGGCTCAGACGGAAGGACTACGCACCCTCCTACCCATTCTCTCCCCTCATCCCGACCCCGAGGCTCTGGGGAAACACGGGATACGGAAAGGCCTGCTCCTCTCCCATCCTCCTTCCTTTCAACCTTTGGAAATGAGTCAAAGGATATCAATCCTCATTCAAACAATACACAGCGGGTGTCCACTGCGTACGAGGAGAGGACCCCGGGGACGCAATGCTGGGCTTGCCAACAAACGTGCTTCCTCCCGCAGACCTGGATCGTAACGAGGCTCAACTTGACCTGAGAAGCCTCACAGTACCTAACGCAGAGCTGGACTCCTCAATCTGACAGCACTTTAAACAAACAAACCAGAGCGCGTCTAACACACGAGGCTCGTTCTTCAGCGCACCCACCTGGAAATCCATGTACTCATCTAATCTACGTCCTCAAACTGAGGCAAAATAGAACGCGGACTCTGGAGTCAGTCTGGGCTCAGACCCAAGCTCTTCCACTTAACTAGTTGTTGACCTTGGGCAAGTGCTTGCCTCGGTTTCCTCATCTGTAAAATGGTGAGAACAAATGTACCCACCTCACAGACTGGCTGTAGGAATTAAATGAGTTCATACCTGGAGTAAGTGCTTTTTAAGCACTCACCATGATTATCACTATTATCCTCCAAACTCTGCCATTGATCAAAACGGTTTTGGAATTCTGGAATCTACCTTCCAGTCAATGCACAGACATGAAAGTCTGTTTTACTTCTTTGGAGTCATTTAATTTTGAAGAAAAAAAAAAGATATTCCCCAGTTTGATTCATTCATTCACTCTGCTATTTACTGAAAGCCTACCATGCTCACAATGACAAAAGACACGACTGATGTCAGGTGGAAGAGTGAAAAGCTCTTTCCTGGGGCCCTGTGGTCACTCTTGCAGGAAAGGATGGTGACGTTGCCTAGGAGTGCTGGTGCCCACGGGGAGGAGCAGACAGTCCCCGCCAAAGGCCACCGGGCGAGGGTCAGAGCCCAACAACACAGATGAGGCAGAGGAGGCAAGGCTGTTAGCAGTTGAGTCCTTCTTGTTCTGGCTCAGCTAATACAGGTCTGCTCTGGATCAATCTGAGGTTGCTCTGAATCAATCAACAGGGGCCAGTCCAAACTCAAAAATGTGAGCTTGGGTGGCTGAGCCACTAGAGGTAGTTTAGTGGCTCAAAGTAGTGGTCCAGGAGGTTTAGCCACTAAAGTTCTAGGAGAGCCTGATACAAAGCTGACAAGAGCAAAGCTCAGCACCGACATCGTTCACTTCTACAGAGAGAAGTGTTTGCTCGAGACCAGCCCGAGGTGGGAGACACACACACATGTAGCATGAGGAGTGCAAGAGAGGCCAGGGCTCCACGGCCTGCCTCCAAGAAGGGACATAGCTTATCACGTGGAACCCTGATACGCACCAGGCCAATCTAATACTCATTTAAAATGTCAGTAATGAAGCAGAAGGAAAACCATCTAGGAGGTAGAACTGGTCTGCTAACAATATGGCTTCAAACATTCATGAATTCTAAGCAGCAGGGTCACATAGTTAGAAGGACTTCTGACCATCCTGTTCATCCAGTCACTTGGGCTGTGGAGAGGGACATCGGGGGGGGGGGCAGTCCTTCCAGATGGACCACAGTACTTAAGCTGAAGGTTCAATACAAGGATAAGAGGACAGTGCTCACTTCCATTCCAATAGCAGGAAACAGAACTGCATTTCCAAAACAACCTCTGGGGACAATATTTCAAAAGCTATGACAAGTGAGAAAAAATCCAAGGGACTCAGTTTAAAAATAACATATATAGGACTTTAGGGACTTCCCTGGTGGCGCAGTGCTTAAGAATCCGCCTGCCAATGCAGGGGACACGGGTTCAAGCCAGGAAGATCCCACATGCCGTGGAGCAGGTAAGCTGTGCATCACAACTACCGAGCCTGCGCTCTAGAGCCCGAGAGCCACAATTACTGAGCCCGTGTGCCTAGAGCCCGTGCTCCATAACAAGAGAAGCCACCGCAGTGAGAAGCCTGCGCACCGTGATGAAGAGTAGTCCCCAATCGCCACAACTAGAGAAAGCCTGCACTCAGCAACGAAGACCCGACGCAGCCAAAAATAAAATAATAAAATTAAAAAAATATATATATATAGGACTTTAAATGTCCAGGAGTCACGGGTCCAAATGCCTTCAGGAGCCAAGCAGGCAAGAGATGGGGATGAGGAGAGCTGAGCGGGGACGGGGAATGGCAGCAACTCTGAAGGCGGCGCTCAGGCCAGGTCAGCCCGAGGGTCCCATTCAAAACCAGACCAGGCACCCTTGGAGGGGAAAGGAGGACCTTGGTCATGAAGCAGGCACATAAAAGCCTCCGGGAATTTTCTCGGGGAAAACAAAGCAGTATTGCCCAGTTTGAGGCAGCAAACAGGTTCTTGTGAGTCAGGCTGGGAAAGATTAGTAAGTTGGGGATAGAAAAGAAGGAGAGGGCAAAGGTTGAGAGTGATCATGAGACGAGGAACAGAGACTGGAACGTGAGACATCTGGAAACAAGGAGAAGGGAAACAGTACCCGGCGCTGGGCCTCCACGGGAGGGGTAAGAGCCCGGGCAACAGGCTTCACCTTGCTGTACCTGCCTCCCCACCTGTAAAATGGGACTAATACCTGCTCCTGAGGCCTGGATAAGATGACGCCTGTAAAGTCGCTGGCCCAGCGCTCAAAATCATGTAATCCTCCCATTCCCCACCTTCCCCTAACCCTCGCACCACCCACCACCTGGTCCTCTGTTCCACACATAAACTGTTATCGGGTAAAAGCCAAAGACAGACACTGGTACGCTTGCGTACCTCTGGTTTACCAGAAGATACTGCAACATCACAACTGGTTTCCATCATATACTATGGTCAAAATTTTGTTCTCAACTGACAGGTATTTAGCATCTTCTGTAGTTTTATACACGAAGAAACAAAGGTTCAGAGAAATTATGTAACGTGCCCGTGATCATCACACAGCCCACAGACAGAAGAGCTGGTATTTGAACCCAGGCCCAGTCTGACTCCAGTGCCCAGAAAAGTTGATGATCCCTGTCATGCAGAAGCCTGCAAAGAGTCTGGAAACTGTGACTAACTCCCATGACACAAAAGCAAAAGCACGACAGGGCAGAAGAGAAGCAAGGAAGGCTGGGAACAGCGAGGGCCAGGCCAAATTCCTACTGGGACACACTTGGCTCTGAAGAAGGGCTGTGATTCATGGCCCCTGCCAGTGGCGGCAGACAACAAAGGGACAGCAGAGCATTTCTGCCGCGTGGGCTAACCTTCACGGCAGAAAGAGAACTCTGAAGTGGACCAGGATGGACAAGGAAACTAACATTGACAAAATGATGATAATATAAAAATGGGTCGGTCCACAATTCGTTAGGACAAGCTTCTACATCAGATGCTTTCATCATACGCCTCACAGAGTGGCCCTTCCCAGTCAGAATTCACATCCAATCACTCAGATGGTGAGCTCAACTGTACCTTTGCACCATCTATAGAAAAAAAGCTTCATTCAGCACATGAGCAGGGCAAACATGATCTGTGGGGAGAATATTGAATTTGCTCAGCAGAATAAGCTATTTTCAAGCCCTTCTAAGCCATCCAGAAGAGCGGACATTTACTAATAGACCCCTGACAAGATAATTACAAATGAGTCCTCTCTCTCATCAAGAAAGCCTCCCTAAGACTTTCGGCTGCTGGGAACTTCCCTGGTGGTGCAGTGGTTGGGACTCCACGTTCCCGGTGCAAGGGGCCTGGGTTTGATCCCTGGTCAGGGAACCCGTGCATGGATCCCACATGCATGCCGCAGCTAGGAGTCAGCATGCTGCAACTGAGGAGCTGGCGAGCCTCAACTAAGGAGCCCACGAGCTGCAACTAAGACACAGCGCAGCCAAATAAATAAATAAAATAATTTTTTTTTCTTTTGTGGTACGCGGGCCTCTCACTGTTGTGGCCTCTCCCATTGCAGAGCACAGGCTCCGGACGCACAGGCTCAGCGGCCATGGCTCACAGGCCCAGCCGCTCCGCAGCATGTGGGATCCTCCCGGACCGGGGCATGAACCCGCGTCCCCTGCATCGGCAGGTGGACTCTCAATCACTGCGCCACCAGGGAAGCCCTAAAATAAATATTTTTAAAGAAAAAGAGACTTTCAGCTGCTTCAGGATAGAGACGAGGTCTTCCAGGGTAAGACCAGCTGCACACCTGCTAGTCACAGGGCTGCTGTGAGGATCACATGAGGCCACAGTCACTGCTCAGTAAATGTTCACCATCATCGCCTTCTTCTGAAGTGACACGAGCTGGTCCCACACCACCCCCAGCCCACTGTTCCAGATGGTTCTCCCACCAACCTAGTGAGCAGACAGGACTCGTTACCCTCAACTGACAGAGAGGGAAACTGAGTCCCAGAGATGGAATGGGAGAGGCCTGCCCAACAGCACTGAGCGGGCAGCGGAGCCAGGACCGGGATCCCCAGTGCAGGGATCCTTCCCCTGCCCCTGCTCGGTGTCCTTCTATCCACCCCAACTATTTTTTTCAACTTTTTGTTATATAAAAAATAGACACAGAAAGCCACATAAAACAAATATATCGCTTGAGAAATTATTACAAGGCAAAAACACTTGTAACTATCACCCAAGTTTAAAAAAAAAAAAAAGAATCCTTGTCACTCACCCCATCCCAGTTAACAGGCCTCTCCATCCAGCCAAAGTAACTGCCCCCCTGACTTTCATAGTCATGGCCTCATTCCATTCCTTACAGCTTAATCACTCAAGTATACATCCCTGCACTTGCCCATTTTTTTTTTTTTTTCTTACTTGATGAGTCTTTAAAATCTCGGTTAATCTACAGGTTCCCTTTCTACCTCTTTCTTTTCCTTACAATTTATCAGTTAAAGAATCTGAACTGCTTGACCTGTAGAGATTCCCATTGGCTGGAAAACCACACAGTCATGCAGTTCGATAGGAAAACCACAGAGTCGTGCAGTTGGATATATTCCTCCTTTCCCTGTATTTCTTGCATTTGGGAGCTGGATTTTGAGGCTTCACCCATTCAGGTTCAATCCCTTTGCAAGACTTTGCCAGTCGTGTGTTCTTCCATCAGGAGGCACATTGGGTCCAGCTGTCGCTCTTTTGTTGCTGCTAGCTGCCCTTGATGCTTGATGGTTAGATACGTTAATTCACTGGGAGTTACAAAATGGTGACATTCTAATTCTCTCACTGCATTTTCACTTACTAGCTGGAATAATTTTATAGGGAGGTGTTTCCCTTCATCTAATATTTGGTTTTCCAGTTCATACAGTAAATGGAGGAAAAACATTTGATTCTTTCTTTCTGTCTACTTTGTTAGATACTGAATTAGAACTCATGAATTTAAACATATTTGATGAGACTATTGCAATTTTTATCCTTCTTTAAATTCAAATTGTCCCATATATGGCCTGAATTCCATGTTAGAAAACATAGCCCTAGAAATCTTTGATAGTTCTCTTGCTATCTGATATGTAGAGATTTTACAGGCTTGTCTTATTTATTTCCTACCCCAGAACTGAATGAGGTTTTTTAAATTGGAAAATGATACTTCAAGATCACAGCCTAGGCACTAGGGACGGTCATTGCTACTGGGTCAGTCACTGAGCCAAACCTCCTCTCCTCTCCTTGTCTCTCTGAAGGACTTATTTAAAGGACCTCCTCTCTCTCTCTCTCTCTCTCTCTCTCTCTCTCTCTCTCTCTCTCTCTCTCTCACACACACACACACACACACACACACACATACCCACACAAACATATATGTGTATATCTACACACACGCGCACACAAATACACATACAGACACACACACACACACAGATACCTAATGATTTCATACTGATATTCCCAATTCTGTCATTCAAATTGAGGACTACACTACAAATAACAAATGCTGGAAAGGGTATGGAGAAAAGGGAACCCTCCTACACTGTTGGTGGGAATATAAGTTGGTACAGTCACTATGGAGAACAGGTGGAGGTTCCTCAGAAAACTAAAAATAGAATTACCATGTGATCCAGCAATCCCACTCCTGAGCATATACCGGGACAAACCTATAATTCAAAAAGATACATGCACCCCTATATTCATAGCAGCACTATTTCACAATAGCCAAGTCATGGAAAATACCTAAATGTCCATCGATAGACAAATGGATAAAGAAGATGTGGTACATATATATACAATGGAATACTACTCAGCTATAAAAAAGAATGCAATGATGCCATTTGCAGTAACATGGATGCAACTAGAGATTATGATACTAAGTGAAGTAAGTCAGAAAAAGATATACCATATGATAACAGTTATATGTGGAATCTAAAATATGGCACAATTATAAAGCAATTATACTCCAATAAAAAAATAAAATAAGGCACAAATTAACCTGTCTACAGAACAGAAACAGACACAGAGAACAGACTTGTGGTTGCCATGGGGGAGAGGGGTAGGGGAGGACAGGACTGGGAGTGTGGGATTAGCAGATGTAAACTATTATACATAGGATGGATAAACAACAAGGTCCTTCAGTACAGCATAAGGAACTATATTCAATATCCTGTGATAAACCATAATGGAGAAGAATATTAAAAAAAAAAGAATGTTGGGGCTTCCCTGGTGGCACAGTGATTGAGAGTCCACCTGCCGATGCAGGGGACACAGGTTCGTGCCCCGGTCCGGGAAGATACCACATGCCGCAGTGCGGCTGCGCCCGTGAGCCATGGCCGCTGAGCCTGCGCGTCTGGAGCCTGTGCTCCGCAGCGGGACAGGCCACAACAGTGAGAGGCCCGCGTACCACAAAAAAAAAAAAGAATGTCTATATGTGTATAACTGGGTCACTCTGCTGTACAGCAGAGATGGGCACAACATTGTAAATCAACTATACTTTTAAAAAATTAAATTAGAAAAAAACAAATTCAGGACTACAGAGTTTTTCCTTGATTTCTTCTATCTTAAATCTATTTTGCCTTTCTCCCACACCAAGAATCCTGGTTCCCAAGGACATGAGGGATAAGAGAATTAGAACATTCCATGACTATTAAGCTACTCTATTTTATGTTACACAAAAACATTTCACAATATCAAATCATATCACCATCATTATGATTACTGAAAAGCCAAAAATCTTATTTTCTGCATGTGCTATCAGCATTCTCCTTTCATTTTTTAGTTTATGGTTGTACTATATCTGTTATGAGACAATCAAAGAAATGGGGAAGCATGACCTATACTTTAAAAAAAAAAGAGTAGTCAATATAAACTCACTCTGAGTGAGCCTACGTGTTGGATTTAGCAAAGACTTCAAAGTACCTATTATAAGTATGATCAAAGAATTAATAGAAACTACGTTTAAAGATTAAAAGAAAATAGTAAGTCAGCAAATAGGGAATCTCAATAGAGAAATAGAAACTATAAAAATTAACCAAGTGGGGATTTTAGAGTTAAAAAGTATAACTAAAATTAAAAATTCCCTAAATGGGCTCAACAGCAGCTTTGAGATAGCTAAAAAATCACTGAACTTAAGATAAATGAATAAAAAATCATCCAATCCAAAGAACAGAGAAAAAAAAAGGCTGAAGAAAAACAGAGACACATAATGATAAAACTGCTGAAAAACAAATCTTGAAAGTAACAACAGAAAAATAATTAATCACATAGAGGGGAACAACAGTTAAGATTAATAGTGACTTCTCATCAAACATAGGGGAAGATATACTCAAAGTGATGAGAGAGAAAAAAAAAATCACCAAGAATTCTGCATGGCGTAAAATTGTCACTCAAAAATGATGGCAAAATAAAGACATTCCCAGATAAACAAAAAGTGGGAGAATTCATATCTAGCAGATATACCCAATACAAAATTTTAAAGGAAGTCCTTCAGACTACAAGGAAATGACAACAGAAGGTAATTTGAAACCACAGGAGTAAATTAGTAAGAGTACTAGAAATATAAATATGTGGTTAAATACAGTTTAAATATATTTTAAAATCTTTTCTTCTTTTAATTTATATTAAAAATAGGATTGTACGAGGAAATAATTATTATGTTGCACTGTTGTGTTTATAACATATAGAGACATTAGTAGCAAAAGGAGGGAGGAAATAAAGCTATATGAGAGCCAACCTGCATATTTTACTGAAATAGATTGACAATTTAAGATATGTTTTATAATTCATAGAGGAACCACCATAGAAATTTTCAAAAAATACAGGTAAAAAATCAACAGAGGAATTAAAATGTAATGCTGAAAGGTATTTGTTTAACACAAAAGAGGGCCATAGGGAGGAACAAAGAATAAAAAAGACATGAGACATACAGAAAACAAAGAGCAAAATGGCAGATGTAGATCTAATCATGTCAGTAGTTACATTACATGTGAATGAGTTAAATATTCCAATCAAAAGGCAATTTTTTTATACTGGATAAAAAAAGCAAGGTCCAACTATCTGCTATCTGCAAGACATATACAAGAGAGGTGTTTTAATTCAAAGATACAAATAGGTTGAAAGCAAAAGGATGAAAAAGATACATTATGTAAACAGTAACCACAAGATGGCTGGAGTGGCTATATTAATATCAGATAAGGCAGACTTTAAGTGAAGAAATATTACTAGAGACAAAGAGGTATCTATGAAAAACCTACAGCTAACATCTTACTTAATGGTGAAAGACTGCACGCTTTCTCCCTAAGATCGGGCAGGAGTAAGATAAAGAGGTCTGCTCTTACCACTTCTATTCAACATTGTATTGAAGGTTTGGGGCAGTGCAATAAGGTGACGGTAGAAATAAAAGACATACGGTTTGGAAAGGAGGAAGTAAAACTGTTTTTATTCACAGATGACATGATCCCATATGTAAAATTCCTAAGTAATCGATCTATTAAAAATTATAAGAACTAGTTAACAAGTTCAGCAAGGTTGCAAGATACAGCATCTATATATAAAAATCAATAGTATATATATGTATATATATATATATATATATATATATATATATATATATATACAAAGAATAATCTGAAAATAAAAATTTAAAAACAATTTCATTCACAATAACATAAAATGAATAAACTACTTAGGAACAAATTTAACAAAAAATTCAAAACCTGTGTAATAAAAACTGCAAAAAAATTTTGAGAGAAATTAAAGAGGATCTACATGAAAGAAGAGACAATGGATTGGAAGATTCACTATTGTTAGTGTGGCAATTCTCCCTAAATTGATCTAGAGATTCACTGCCAGCCTTATTCAAATCCTGGCAGGCATTTTTTTTTTTTTGTAGAAATTGACAAGCTGAGTCTAAAATTCATATGGAAATATCAAAGACTGAGAATAGCCAAAATAATTTTGAAAGAGAACAAAATTAGAGGACTTACACTACCTAATTTCAAAACTTGCAATACAGCTACATATTCAAGACAGTGTGCTATTGGCTTAAGAATAGACATATAAATCAATGACACAAAATAGAGACCCCAGAAATAAACCTTTATATTTATGCTCAATTAATTAATTATTTTGCTAAAGTGTCAAGGCAATTTAATGGGAAAAGAGTTGACTTTTCAACAAATGGTGCTTAGACAACTGGATATCTAAATGCCAAAAAAAAAAAAAAAATTAACTTAGACTCTTACATCACACCATACACAAATATTAACTCAAAATAGATTAGAGGCCTACGTGTAAAAGTAAAAACTATAAAACTTCTGTAATAAAACACAGGAGAAAAACTTTGTGGTCTTAGATTGGGCCAAAATTTCTTAGCTATGACACCAAAAGGACGATCCATAAAAAGAAAAATTGGTTAAGTTGGACTTCATCAAAATTAACTTTTCCTCTCTGAATGACATAATTTTAAAAAATGAATACCTGCCATAGACTGGCAGAAAATATCTGCAAATTATATATCTGATAAAGGACCTGTATCCAGAATATATAAGGAACTCTTACAACTTGATAATAAGAAGACAATCCAATTGAAAACAGGGCAAAAGATTTGAAGACGTTTCACCAAAGAAGATATAAGAATAGCTAATAGGCACATGCAAAACAGCTGAACATCATTAATCATTAGGGAAATGCAAATTAAAATCACGAGATACCACTACAAACCCACCAGACTGGCTTTAATTTCAAAACTGCCAACACTAAATGTTGAAGAGAATGGAAAGAAGCTGGAACTCTCATACACTGCTGCTAGGAAGGTAAAATGGTACAGTCACTCAGGAAAACAGCTTAGCAGTTTCTTAAAAGTTAAACATAAACTTATGACCCATCAATTCCACTCTGATGAATCTATCTAAGGAAAATGAAAACATATGTCTACAGAAAGATTTGTCCATGAGTGATCATAGCAGCATTATCCATAATAGCCCCAAAGTGGAAACGATCCAAATGTCCATCAACTGGTAAACAGATAAACAATGGAAAAACTATTTAGCAATACAAAGGAGTGATTACTGATATATTCAACAACGTGGGTAAACCTCAAACACATTATCCTAAGAGAAAGAAGCAAGACACAAAGGACTACGTATTCTATGATCCCATTTATGTGACGTTTCTGGAAAAGGCAAATCTATAGAGCAGATAAGTGGTTGTCTGGAGCTGGGGGTAGGAGTGGGGACTGATTACAAATAGGCATGAAGAACTTTTAGGGTGATGGAATGTTCTAAAGCTGAATTGTGCCAATGACTGCAATGCTTCCGTAAGTTTATTTAAAACAATTGAACTGCATATTTACAACAGGTGAATTTTTGATATATAAATTATACCTGAATAAAGCCGCTAAAAAATAATAGTAGCATCTTGCTTTATGATAATTCCTGGCTACCTCCCCGTCCTTCACTTTTATCTCTACCTGATCGTTCTTTTGTCTCTTGTGTCACTTGGTCAGTTTTCATTCCACTTTCAGCATTCTCCTCATTGTGGGGTCCAGTCCCAGCAAAAAGCCCTAGTGGGTCGGTTTCAAGTCTTCACAGGGGCCAGACTGCTCCAGTCCCTTAGACCTCACTTGGCAAAACCCTCTCATTTTCAGCAGCTAATCTCAAATTGGCCAGACAAGCTTTCCAGTAGTCTTGATGGCTATTTTCGGGTCTCCTGTCCTCAGGCCCCTGGGATCCCCCATTGCTTCCTTCTGCTTTCTCCCACACAGATGCAAATAACATGCTTGTCTCTAGCTGTTGGTAGTCTGTCGCCATTAGCTTGTACTTTGGTGTTCGTGAGTACACCTTGTCATCTAGTTTCACGGTAAATGTTGTACACGGGTTTTTGGTTTTGCTGTCCGGTTACTGTGTCTTTTTTAATGACAGGATATGAGAAGATCCCAAAACTATACTGCCACTGTTGTTATCATCTTCCCAGACTTCTCAGCTGCTGATTCTTACCTTTTCTTCTAGGGAGCTGACAAACCCTTCACTCTGCAGGGTTTTATTAATTTATTTATCAAACTTACCATGTGCCAGACACTGTCCAAACACACAATAATTACTAACGCACTTAATCTGCCTAACAACACTACGAAGAAGGTACTATTATTATCCCCAGTTTACAAATGAGGAAAGTGAAACACAGAGAGGTTAAGTAACTTGCCAAGGTCACCGCGCTTGTAAGGGGGAGGATTCAAACCCAGGCAGGTGGATCCAGAGTCAATGGTTTTTAACCACTAGACAATGCTGCCTGCCAAGAGTGCATAAAGTGTGTCTGGCTTGGTAGCTCTAGCATTCAACCAGGATTACCATCCCTGCCCCCCCAGGCCTCCCTGAGATGGGGAAATCTTACCCCTCCCTCAAAGACCAAGTTCAAATGTCAGTTCTTCTAATGAACTGGATGAACGCACCCAGGCAAGTGCTTGCTCCTCCGTCCTCCCCTCCCTCTCCTTCTCCCCACCAGCCCATCTTTTCTTTATAGTGCTTTGCACCAGGTGTTATAATTATTTGTTGTCTTTCCCATGAGCTCAGAGAACATTTTTTATTCATCTCATATCTCAGAGCTTATCCTAGTGACTGGTGCCCAGCAGGCTCTCAATAAACATACATGGAGTTGAGATGGCAAGAGCTTCTTTTTTTTAACTAGCTCAAAACGTACTTGAAAGCAGTATAATTGCATCTTTAAAAAAATCTGTAATTCAGAGGTTTTACCAAGTCTGGCTAATGAGTTTTTCTGAGTATTCTTCAGAAGAAACACAACATCAGATTCTTCCTGGTATTTTAACTGCTTGTTTCCAACATGCAGAGATTGCTGCTTCTGATGTTAATCTACCAGGGAGAGTCAAAGGAGAACCAGCTCCCATACCCATCAACCAAGCACCTGCGGGCAAAGAGAAGATACAGAAGAAGAGCTAGCTGAACACCTAGCCTAAAGAATCACCAACAAAGTCACCTGTGAATAAAAAGTAAAAATTCAAACCTCAAATAGAGAGGAAGGTGGAAAAATCAAACGTCAATTGAAAAAAGCAATTCATTAATTTTTTAAAATCTTACAGTTTAATGCAGGATTTTGCTATGAGAACATACAATCATATTGTAGATATCCTTATTGGTGTACAGATCTACGGCAGACATTGCTATACAAATATAAAGGCAGGTGTTTGTAAGAAAATTTATGGCCCCTCTCACTTTCAATAGAAGGTTCTAGCATTTCCTAAGAAAAGTCGTAAATTTTCCAAAGATGTCTCAGTCATTTTCTGGGCTTTAACTCAACCTCTCTGCAACTCTCTCTGAGAGCTGACTAAAAATACCTCTGCAAAAAAAAAAAAAAAAAAAAAAAAAGTATGGAGAGAAAAATGATGACTTAAAAAGAAATAGGTAGGAAATATCCCTTGAAAAGAGCTGGGGCCTCCACCCCCTGCACCCTGCCCTCATATAAAATATTAACGCATTTGACACTTAAACCAGGGAAGGGAAAGAACAGGTTGATGAAATTTGCTCTGGCCAAGAACAGGAATGCTGCATGCCTTCCCAACACCCTCCTGCCCATCCACCCTGCTTCCCGGGCAGATACATCTGGACCAGCTCTGTGGCACAGGCGGCACTAAATTACCGAGAAAGCTCTCCACAGTCTGACAGGCTCAGAGAGGGTAAAATCTGGCTTCCTCCTTGACCAGACGGGACGTGAATTCCTCCTTCCCAACACACATGTGCCATTTCAATTGCCTGCCCTTGAGGGGCTGCCTACAAAGGCCATACTTAAATAGGCTCTCAGGCTTCTGTGTCCAACTTCAGCCTGTGAGGTTTCAACTCAAAGAGCTACATACTTGAAAAAAAATGCAGGTCTGGGAGGCTCTGGGAGCAAATGTTCTCAACACTAAACCGTGGAAAATGATAATTCTCTTTCCTGCTGTGGGAACGCTAGAATCCCATCCAGATGTGTACACGCCAGGCTTAAGTAAGGAGGGCTACAAGCACCAATTTTCCACCAAGCTAGGAGCTTCTCAGAAAAGAGTCTATCAGGCCTGCTTGGGGGGTGTCTTATAATAAAGTCACCGTTATTGGAAACAGTCTCAGAGATAAGGCAGACAGCAGGAGTCCCTATGACCTTCCCAGAAAACGTATTATCTCTTACTGAGGTCAAGGAAACCACTTGATACCTGGCCCCCTTCACCCTCTTCCAACAGAAGGACATCATCTGTGGGAAGAGCTAGATGGTCAGAGCACAGCTCCCCCTAAACAGCAACAGGAGCGGTCACTTCCATGAGGCCCGTCTAGGCTGTCTTTTTCTTCCTTACATCCCGGCACCTAGCACAGTGCTTGCACGCTTAGCTCTCAGTACATACATGCTGCGTGAACTAATTTTAAAGAAAACACACAACTGTCAGGCATCTGTGAGCCACAGCCATCTCGGCTGAACATAAGTTCATTCACTCACTCACTCATTCATTCACGTACACTTGTATACCAGATACTCTCAAGGTACAGATCCCTCCCCAAACCAAACAGATAAAAATTCCTGGAACTTATATTCCAGTGATGGGAGACAGACAATAAACAGATTAGATAAGGGAAAAAAAAACATAATGTGGGCAAAGGGTTAGCAAATTCCTTTCCTCTCCTGCTTGAGAATCTGACCTTAGGTTAACTTTCTACTTCTGTTTCCCTGGAAACCTAATAAAGCTAGAATGTCAATTATGTTAGGAGGCAACATTGCTTATATTAAAAATGACCTCTGACTGATAACTTGCATCTGGACTGCAAGGAACTATAAATATCTGATGGGGACAACGCCGCTTTGGGCTTCCTTGAATGTGATGACTTACAACTGAGCATATCCCTCAGGGAGACGTTAAGCCGGGGCAGACCCCATCCCTACTCCACGTGAAGCTCATTCTCTAGCACGTGAGCTGTCACATGATGAGGGAGGGGCAAAGAGGACAGCTCCTGGGTGGCCAGATGACTGCCAAGAGCACAGCTCACATAGGAGAGAAACCCTTGACACTGCCTGGTTGGCAACTTACGGTTCTGCTCCAGATCTGTCTCCATAGATGGCCAAGTGTGGCCAGTGAAAGTCTTGTGGGTCGGAATGCTTAACTGAACCTAAGAAGATCCCTGGTAAGCACTGTTCGTAGTACATTTGATGCCCGTTAAATACTGAGAAAAACAGAGCAAAGAAAAAGGATGGGTTGGTTGGACCAGATGCCTCTGATGCCTATTCAGGATCCTTTCAGGTCTAACCGACACGAGCGCCCTTCCCAGTCCACCTCGCCTTTGTGAATTAGCTCCTCTTCACTGATCCACCTTCAGGCTCTGCTCAGTCACTTGCTCGGGAAACCTCCCCTAACCACCAGCTCCAGGTCAACTTCATTTTCAAATGGCCTCTCACAGAAATGGGTACCTTACCGCCTGAGCCCCATCTCGGGGTGTAGTTATACACCCAGGAATATAAGGACCTGGTTTCTCTCTGAAAGCAAGAAGCACGTCTGGCTGCTCACCATTTCGCCCCCAGCACCTGGAGAACATCTGGCAGGAGTAGCAGCTGAATAAACACTGGCAGAACAAGTGAATGTTGGAACAAATCATCTGAAACTAAACAGAGTTGGGCAGTAGTCCTCACACCACACTGTTAAGTTCCTGCTGTGTATGCTCACTGATGATACTCCTGTCCAGAGCATGACCCAAGAGTCGGCCTGCAAATATTGCCCTCTATAAAAGAAAATTCCAGGGTCAATCTCCGGTCGTATCAAGAGTTACTGGGAAATATCAAAAAAAATAAAGTTAATTTTGATTTTTTAGCCACAACTGTTATATAACCATCTCTTTTGGGGAAAACGTGCAAAGTGAAAGGCTGAATTTAAAGAGGTAGTGTTGCCTTCTTCTCCTTTCCTAAGGTGTAAGCCTACTTGTAGTTATTTATTTTCCTGTTGGACTAGAACATCCACTGGGATCATTTGCTGCCTCCACCCTAGCTCCTAGCACATAAACGTTTGATGGATGAACAAATAAGTGGACGAATAAACAAAGAACCTCCCCCTTCCCTCCTGCCTCCATTAAAATAGAAAATCACTATCCCGAACAAACCCAAGGTGAAAACTGGAATAATCTCCTGTACCAGTTCATCTTTCAGGGAATTCCAATTCTGAACGGAGGCTGAAGGAGGCAGCCTACAGCTGGGAGAAACCGTCCGGAGAGGGGCCTTTGTGAGATGCAAGTAACTGCTAATTAGTTCACCGGTCCCCTCCCCATGCCCCATGCTCCCACCCTATCCCGCCTTATACTCTGGAAGCCTCAAATGACCTACCCCGTTCTTCTGCTGAAGCCAGGACAGGCCAACATGGATGCACCCACCTTGCTGAACGCTGATAACGCTTTGATGGCGCAGGCCTCGAACACGCCGTGGGTGCTAGCGCTTATGCAGTGCATTGAAAGCAACTACCCGAGCCCCATAATTCATCCCCTGAAATTTATCACGGAAAGTGGTCCTGGAATTTCATAATTAAAACTGACAAAGACTCCTTTGTTTTCATACTAAAGTTTTGATGGCATTAAGGGATGAGCCAGACCTAGTCTACACTGAAACAAAACAGAGAAGACTTGGCTGACGCTTTTTCTTACATAAACAATTACAACTAGACTGGCTTTAAAAGTCCTTATTTTCTCAGTCTAATGTATTCCTTGCGGCTCTGCTGCCCAGAGCTCCATCTTCAAGAAGAGAACACTAACTGGGAGTGGTCATTCTGTGCGAGTGCTGAGAAAACTGGGCTGGGTGTCGGCAGGGGGAGGCGCAGGTCACCAACTAGCTGTGTGACCCTGAATAAATCACACTGCCTTGTTTAATTCTCTTCTTTTTCTTCTTTTTTTTTTTTTTTTAGAAGTTTTAGGTTTACAACAAAATTGATAGGAAGGTATAGAAATTTCCCGGGGCTTCCCTGGTGGCGCAGTGGTTGGGAGTCCGCCTGCCGATGCAGGGGACACGGGTTCGTGCCCCGGTCCGGGAGGATCCCGCGTGCCGCGGAGCGGCTGGGCCCGTGAGCCATGGCCGCTGAGCCTGTGCATCTGGAGCCTGTGCTCCGCAACGGGAGAGGCCACAGCAGTGAGAGGCCCGCGCACAGCAAAAAAAAAAAAAAAAAAAAAAAACCAGCTA
>NW_020185338.1:1899232-1982458 GCF_003031525.2 Neophocaena asiaeorientalis asiaeorientalis | reverse complement strand
GCCTCCCCCAAAAAAAAAAAAAAAAAAAAAAAAAAAAAAAAAAGAAATTTCCCGAAGTCCACAGTTCACCTTAGGGTTCACTCTAAGGAAGTGAATAGTGTTGCACATTCCATGGGTTTGGACAAAAGTATAATGACACCTATCCATCATTATAATGGCATACAAAGTATTTTCACTGCTCTGAAAAACTTCTATATGCTGTGTATTCACCTCCCCTCTCTCCCAAACTGCTGGCGATCTTTTTATTGTCTCCACTGTTTGGTCTTTTCTAGAATAGCATATAAATGGGATCTTCTTTTTTTCCTTGAAAAGAGAGGTTCAAAGCCTTTAAGTCTATAAGACCACTCATGGTCCACCACAGGCTCTAGGCAGCAAACTCCCCCGCTAAACACGGTGGCTTTTCTTCCAGTATGGAGCCCTGTCCCACTGGTCCCGCTCAGAGGCCACCTGGAGGTGCAGGAGGACATGTGTAGGGTATTTGCTCATAGGAAGGCTACAAGTTTTGTGTCCCTTGTCACAATGAACCCAGATGCCTGTCAGGTGTGTTATAAACAGAGGAGCCATTTCTTCAGCCTCCTGCTCTGAGCACACCCCAGCACTGCCTTGTTTACTGACTGTCTCCCTGAGCAAAATGTAAACCCCATCAAGGCAGTGACTGGGTCTGACCTGTTCACTTAGAACAGTGTTTGGCACTAGTAAATAACCTCTTGAGGTTCTTGATAAGTATTTATTAAATGATCATTGAATGTGATTTCTCTGGATCTCAGAGTCCTCAGCTACAGAGGGCAGTGATTTTTAAAAATATGCTCTAACCATTTGGACTCCAGGATTTTCAGATTCTACACCCGACCTTCAGCTCAACTATCATGAAAATTTTCCTTATTACTGAAATGACTCGTGGGAAGTGCTTAGCACAGTTCGCTAGGTTGACCCAAAGTCTTCCAGACACAGGACTGCTTGAATGACAAGTGGCATCACCGAGGTGGTCCTGGCTGACCAGGCTGCAGGACTCACACTGGTCCGTAAACTTCCCTCCTGAAGCTGTTGTGAATAAAGGCAGTAGCCCACTTACATGGAGTCCCCCCCACCACTCCCTCCATCACCCCATCTTTCTCTCAGTCCAATACATACATGGTTCTTGCTGAGATCAGAACGTAGCCTATGGCTGAAAACCAAGTAAAATGAACCAAGTCCGACTGATATGGTGGGCATGATTCTGCTGGCACTAGAACCCTGCCAAATGAACTACCCTAGCCTTGGCCCTTCCTGATACCCCATCCTTCTCCACACCTGAAGAATAAATTCCCTGCATCTTAGCCTGGTTTTCAGTCTTCCACCATCTCTCCGCCATCCATCCTTCCAGCGAGAACCCTAACTTGGAAAAGGAAATGGGAACGGAAATAACATTTATTTAAAGTGACCCACATCTGATGCCACCACTTTGTTCGTGCCGCTCTTTCCCCAATCTAGCTTGTGCTCTGACCATCCACCAAAAGTCCTTTCAAGGTCACAAAGGCTTTCCATATTACCGAATCCAGTGCTTTGGTATTTACCCTTATTAACACCTCAGCGTCATCAGGTGAGCCCTTCCTCCTCTTCAGGCACCTTAGGCTTCTATGAGGACACACCCTCATGGTCCCTCCTACCTCGGGCAGCTCCCCTATGGGCTCCTCCTCCTTGGCCCAACTCCAACTCTTGCAGGTTTCCTGCTGGGTCCTGGGCTTTGCTTCTCTCTTTACGGTCTGTCCCACTCAGCCCATCCAGTCCAGGGCTTTTAATATAATCAACATGCTGAGACTCCCAACTTATAACTCAAGGTTCAACCTCCCCTGTGCTCATCTATCCTCCTAGTCAACACTGCCACTTGGAAATCTCACAGGCTCTCAAATGATACACATCCAAAGGCAAATCTCTGATTTCCTCTTTTCTGAATCTGGTCCTCTCCTTGTCCCCACTCCACCTAACCAGTTGCTCCGACTGCAACTGGGGAGTCATTCCTGATTTCTCTGTTCCCCTTCCCGCTGCCCCCCAAATCCAATTCATCAACTAGTCCCCACACCAGTTGGGATCACACATCAACGAACAGCAGTTCTACCATACATCTCCAATCCATCCACTTGTCTTGGTCCCTACTACCACTGTCATCTTTTATTTTTTTTTTTGGCGGTACGCCGGCCTCTCACTGTTGTGGCCTCTCCCCTTGCGGAGCACAGGCTCCGGACGCGCAGGCTCAGCGGCCATGGCTCACGGGCCCAGCCGCTCCGCGGCACGTGGGATCCTCCCGGACCAGGGCACGAACCCGCGTCCCCTTCATCGGCAGGCGGACTCTCAACCACTGCGCCACCAGGGAAGCCCCACTGTCATCTTTGAGGTGAGCATCTAACGCCTTGCCCACCACTGTCACCTCGCCTTTGTTTTGGTGACTTGGGGATTTTTCTTTGGACAATCGCTACTCTCCCATTGTACGCCACCAGAGTAGATCTGCCTTTTCAGGGTAAGCCAAACCAGGAGAGTCTGTGACTCTCCCCCTTCCAACTCTGCTGCAGCCACACTGGGCTCTTTTCAGGTTCCTAAACACATCAAACTTCCCTGGGTCAAGACCTTACAGGTGGTGGGCCCTCTGCTTGCACCACTCTTTCTCCTGCTTGTGAAGCCTTCAAGTCTTGGTCTCATGTCACTTCCTCAGGAGGCCTGGCCTGACCACCCTACCTAAGCAGGTGCCCTCTGTTATTTGCTGCACCCATTCGTTTCCTAGCATTTATTACGATTTGCAATTATAAACATTGGTTTACTTGTTTATTATCTTCTCCCTCACTAGGCTGTATCCTCCCTGAGGACCCGGACTATGTGTCTTATATTCCCCAATTCAGTACCAAGCACAGTACCGGCACATAGCAGAACTATGTTGAATAACTGACCCAACCTACTGCATGCCAGGTCCTGTGCTGGGAGGTTTATATAGAAACACATACATTACTGTATAAACCTCTGCTCCAACCAGAGTGGCCTCCTCATACCCTGCAGAATATATACAATACTGAGCACCCCAGGTTTCTACCAACCCCAGGTTGGTAGTTCTAACCCCAGGTTTCTACCAACTAGCTGGAAAGTACCCCTGACTCTCCCGAATCTGTGCACCTACATCATTTCAATCCCACTTCTCCAAAGCTTTACCCCCTTCCCAAATCTTCCGCCGTCTCAACAGGCAGCCTCCTTATTTGGCTTTCTGGCAACCTGGACTTCCCCTGTCACACATGTACAGATATCCTGAGACTGCTTCTTTTAGTTAATTCCCTGAGATGAAGTTCTAGGAGGTCAGGGACTTTGTTGTTCTTTTCCGCATTAAAGCCCCAGTGCTAGGCCAGGGCCTGGCTCCTATGCGATTAGTCCTCACTAAATGGATGAATAAGTACTTTACTGAATGAGTGAATGGGCCTGGAAACCTCAGCTCAGTTAAAGTGATTATTAGGTGTTCTTGCATTGTTTACTCTTTTATACAACCATACTGTCGCCTATAAAGTTACTTATTTTCACATCTTACCCTTTTTCTTTTCTCCTACTATCTCCCACAGTGCAGGCTCATTTCTTTTTACTCTCTGAGTCTCTCGAGAAATGTCATGTACCAAAAGTTGATACATACGAAACGCTTACTGGAAATGTGTCTGAATTTTCTCATGTTCCTTGCATTTGACTCCTAATGTAGAAAGCAGGGGGCAGTTGAAAAGGCAACCACTTCTATCACTGCCAGGAGGAAGACGTACTGAAGGCAAGAATGCAGAGGACAAGGCCAAGTCGCTCCAGTGCCTGGGGAGGCCAGTGCATCGAGCCAAGCCCCCTCGCGTCCTGGCCGTCACCCTCCCCCTCCCTCCCGCCCCCAACAGGGCCTGTGGGAGCCCGTCTGCTGCTACTGTTTCTCTGAGGCCATAAACCCAGGAACCTCGGCAGCCCATGGGACGCCGCAGGCCTCATGGCCCTTCTTCCTGCCTTCTAATTCCAAGCTACATTGAGCAGGGCTGAACAGTTGCAAAGGTCAACAAGATGACTGCGGAAGTTTAAAAACTTTGAAAAGTCAATGCGTAGTGCTAATTAGAGGTCTATTTAAAGCCAACACATAGCGGTGACTGACTATAATAACACAACTCCAAAAAGCCCTCCATCCCACTTTATTCCCTGGCCTGGCTGCAGGCACGTGGGGGGCAGCCCAGAGTCTGACCATACTGCCTGACTTCCTACCTTCTCCGAGACAGGATCTCCCACAAAGAACTCCGTGATGCACCCTAGGAAAAAGGACGACCCAGCGGGTACATTTCCCAGACACTGACGCTCATTTGCCTTCTTGCTTGAATTTATCCCCACCCTCCTTGAATTAAAACCAATTCAGAACCAGGGAAAACACACACTACAATCCATTTGGCTTACCCAGTACACCTGACATGCTGGAGCAAGAAGCAAAGCTCCTTGAAATGTCCTTGGCTACTTTTTGTTTATAAGATATAGTTCAATATTCCTAAAATAATGTGGAGTAAATAAATGGCATCCCAAACCCAAGCTTCTCTGGCATCGTGGCCTCAAGGACTCAAGGAGGGGGTAACACTTCTCAGAAGGCTGAGGGGAGCCCCAGGCTGAGGCCGTTTCTCTGCACACTGCCCAGAACACCCAGTGCTAGTGCCTCACACCAGGCGGCCCCGCCTCCTTCCTCTGAAACACTGGGGTGGCCCTCGGTGATTAGGGGTTACCCAAGCTAATGTTATGCATCTCGAGCAGAGCTGGCTCACACCAGCAGTCATAAATGAAATGAGTGACACCTGCTTCGAGAACTTCCACTTCAGCTGGAGCCCGACCTTCCTGTGGTCCCACTTCCAGCTGGAAAGCCAGCCGGGCATCGTCGTCACTGGGAGTTACAATCTCCCCCTGCCTGTTTGCCTGACGCTGCACCAGATGCTTCCACAGGCGTTCTCTTATTTGCGCCACACACAGCTCTCTGGTTCTGGCACTATTTTACAGATAAAGAAACGGACACCCAGCGAGGAGAAGGGCTGGTCCCTTATCTGGTCCTCTGGCTCCAGCGCCCTTGCTTCCCCTCATCCCAGTGCCTACCATGGGCGAGGAAACTCGAAAATCTCAGAGGCAGCCGCCCTGGCCCTCTGAGGCTAACACTCTCTGCCTCCACCCTCTGCAGAGCCTCAGCAGGACGGTTTTCTCATTCACAGCAGGCCTGCTGCTGCCACCCAGAGGGATAAGAGAAACCCCCGTGAAATGGACATGTGTGTGTGCCAAGCCAGACCACGCCCAAGGACACTGGGGCTGGGATGATGACAGGTGCTCGCTCCCTCCAAGGGGACAGGGGAGAAGGGGGAGTGAGGGGGCAACAAGGAGAGGGAGGGGAAGGGGGTGAGGCAGGAAAGAGAGGGGGAGGAAAGGAGGGGGGAGAGGGGGGAGGGGGGGGGCAACAAGGAGAGGGAGGGGAAGGGGGTGAGGCAGGAAAGAGAGGGGGAGGAAAGGAGGGGGGAGAGGGGCAGGGGGAGGAGGAGAGAAGAAGAAACATACGATTTGTGACAGGCTGTAGATGAGACATGAGGAAAAGTGTGATGAGAAAACACCAATTTGTGGAGGCTGGGGACCATCCCCCGGCAATGTCTCATCCCGGGGTCAAGCGCTCCCTCACGAGAGAGGCTGGATGGTGGACAAGGCCACAGTTTGAAGGTTGAGCCAAGGCCCTGCACACAGCATTTCCCCTGCAGCGGGGGCAGCACTGAAAGGACTGAGGTCAGAAGCCTGGCAGCCAGGTCACGGTGCGTGTAACAGAGGCGATGCTGTTTACACCGCCAACCCCAAGGGCGGGGGTGGGCGTGGAAGATACAACGCCATGAGGATCAACGATGAAATAAAAGTACTTGGTAAACAGAAGAGGGATCTAAGGGATCAGAGCGGCCCAGGAGCTGGTCCTGGCGTCAGGTTCTTTCTGAAAGAGACCCAAGTTCACGGGCTTGGCAACTAAAAGGCTGAACATATTTAAGTGTATTTCTAAAGAAAACGATATGCTTTACCAATTAGTAACGCTTATTGGCGAACTCATCTAAGATGCATTTTCCTAACCCTGAAAATCAGTCAAATCCTGTCAATTCCAGATATATATATTTTTAAGTGTAGAAACACAAAAAGGGAGCGAGACAACGAAGGAGCAGAGCAAACACATAGGAAGATGGGAAGCCGCTGGTGCTTACGGATGGCACCACCTCCATTTGCCCCCACTTGCTCCGCAGAGACACTGGCGGTACGCGTCCACTGATGAATGCCCCCCGGGTGTGGCTCTTGGGCCCCGAGTGACCCACCGTGTAAGTCAGCAGCCCTGACAGCGCTTGGCATGTCCAAAACCTCCCACTGGTCTCTCTCCTTTCGTCTGTATTTCGTGGTCTCAAAACTGGCCCTCACCTCCACCTACCCACGTAACCTCTTGTTACCACTTTAGAACACTGCAGCTGACAAGAGCCCTCCAGGGCAGCCGGCTCAATGCATCACTGGTCTTTAGAGCCCAGGGAGAAGACCAAGAGGACAAGAAGAAAGGAAGAGGGGCTTCAAAATTAAGCAGTCCCTTAACTTTGACTATGTCAATGGGAATCTTCTTGAACTTGGGTAAGATAAAACGAGACATGAGCCGTAAGCAATTCCCAGCATGTAATCCATCGCCTAGTGCAAACCTCTCATCATTATTTTTTAGTTGGGTTCTGGTGGGCATCCAGAGGTTCAGGGCAGGAGGACAGAGCCCCATAGCCCTGCTTCTTTCTCCTCGACGAATAGGCTTCAAATAGGAAAATAAGTTGTCTGGCCCACCCTTATCAATCTCACACAAAACATTTTCAATAGAAGGTATTGGTTTGGGACTCCTGAAAGCCCCAGGGAAATTCATTCCGGCCTCTGGACTTGCATATCAGTCACACACACCCACAGGTTAGAGGGAGGAAAAGCCAGGGTTGGAGTTTCCTCTGTGATGACACTACTTATTGTGAAAAGGGAGAATAAACAGAAAAAATATTCTACGTTCCCTCCCTTCTCTCTCTATTTATAAGAGCAAAGAAACTAGAACTCAAAACTCAGCCTAGAGGACACGCACCATCACTCAGACGATCTCAATCAGTGACAGATGAGATCAAACTCAAAAGCATCTATGCCAAAGCTACCAAGCCATTCCAAACTTTGGGGTGTTTATTGCAGCCTTTTGTGGGCCCCGCCAATCTGAACCTTTGGAGCAAAGCAGGCCTTCTCCACAGTTTAATAGGATTTGGAAAATAAGCATTTACTCCTCAACAAATGGGAAACAGAAGCACGTGGCTCTGGGCAGGTGAAATCCCACTTCCATGAGCTACGCCCCAAGGTTTGAAGCTCTTGAAAATGCAGAGGGAGCAACTCCCCTGTTCAGTTATCCAATCTGCAGTTTAAAGCGCTATTGGACTATTCCCGAGGAAGGGGCCTCCCACGCACAGCCTAGGAGGAGCTACGGGGGAACCAGATACCTACTGTTGGTCTCCATGCACATCTATCCTGCAGCAAAATGTCAAAACAAGGGACAGCTGAAGAGATTTGGACGAGTATCATTGCATTTCTCATAAGAGCAACACGAAAAGGAAAACAAGCATCAAATGCATGAGAGAGCTATCCCTTACATGCAGGCTCTTAAACCTTTTTAAAACTCTTTTCAAGGGCAGCTCAAGGGGAAAATGTACCTGTGTGGCATTACAGCCATACTCGCTTTCATAAAAACCGTCTGAAATTTGGCAAATCCAGTTCTCTAAACGGATCAGCCATGCAAAGGGAGGTGATCCTGTGGGCCAGGGTTTCCGATCCATTCATCTTCCCCGCAACAAAGCAGGGAGGCCTGTTCAGTACCATCCCAGGGAGGCAAGGGAGCACAGAGCATGGGCCCCATTCCCTCCTGGTCCCGGTGCTCCACACTGTGACTCGTACTCATGGGGGGGCCTCCTCCCTCCCCCCACCTTCAAATCTCATGGGAAAGTGAGGACCCAGGTGGAGAAGAGACAAAAGAGCCTATGCTCATTCTTTTTTTGAAAAAAAATTCCCACTGTGGTTTATATTTAAAATTGCTTTACGATAAAAACTAAACTGAAGACAGCATTATAAGGCTTTCCACTTTCCTTCTTTAGGAACTTGATTTAGAAAGAGAAGAAGGCTTACCCATTTTTGAAATAGAGGACATGGGCTCTCTGTAGTCCTGTTTCTAGGAAAAAACCTAGTTCTTGATCGTGGGGAGCAGAGCCGGGCTTAGGACTTCTGTTTTGAATATTAGAAAGTATTACCTAGAAGGGGAGAAAATCGGAAAACTAATCAGATCCACATGCAAGCCTACCTCCTTCAAACCCTGTCTCTAAGTGCACTGCAGGACTTGAAAAAATAACTTCTGTATGCAAACATCAGTGCAAGGCACTGATGTAGAAGTGCAGGGATAAGAAAAGCAGAGAGAATGACTTCTGTGAGACAGGAAACCACTGCTAACCCCAGGCCACGTGTGGCCCTCCTGGCACTGAGGACAGAGGAGTGAAGGGTGCAGATGAGCGCACGGTGCCAGGAGAAGCATTAGAGGTGGAGTGGCTCTGCCGAAGGCCGGGATGTTGACAGAGAGGCTGAGTGACACAGAAGCCGGTCCAGCAATGGACAGAAACAGTCATCATTCACCAATGGCTGTGGTCACTGATGGGTAGCCCGTGGCTTCAGCCCTCCAGAGTCTGATGAGCTTCAGAAAGAGTTGGAAAGTGCCACAATCGGCACTGGCTCTGGAATTAACCAGAGAGGGCAAACTCACCAGGCTACAGAGCTGAGGCCTGTGGACTGGGCAGCAGCCACCTATTCTCAAGGGGAGAGTTGAGAAAAACAACCTCGACTCCCCCCTCCCCAAACTTGAACTCTTGTCAGCAGATAACAAGGTTTTAAAGGTTGACGTGTTTAGCCCTGCCAGAAAGACTGCCAACTAGTCAAGAGAAAGGCTTGCAAGTTGAGGGGGATACAGTGAAGTGTAAACACTTAGCTACGGTTACAGAGGCTGCTCTCCTTAAACTCACAAGTCAAATAAAGCATTTATCAACCAGAAGCTACTGGGGCCCATTTTAAAAACCACAGGAGTGCTCTCCAAACATGCTGCCAACATCTGCTGAGTCAGCAGCTCTCCAAAGATCCAGCTGTTCGCCAAACCCCAAATATTTCAGAGGTCTTGAAATTACTCTCCAAATGGAGTCGAAGCAATTGCTGGTCCTCTACCTTATGAGCTTTAGGGAGGGGAAAAAAAAAGTAGAAGACACACAACAAACAATACATTGTGGAACGAAAGCCAGGTGGGCAACCCTTGCCTTTGAACTACATCCCAGCATCTTATCAAAACTGCCTGGCTCCTTCTTGACTTAGCCCTTGGCTCTGCAAGTGCTAAGAGGTAGGTGGGTGTTCCTCCTGCCTCTGAGAACTGTCATTTTTGGCTTCACCCTCACCCATCCTCGAAGTGCTGGAGATGCACGAGTGCGGTTCTGGGCCCTTGTCCTTCTCTGTTAAGTGTCTCTCAAGATGATCTCATCTGCTCCTCAAAAATCATGCTGCCGAATCCCAAATTTATAATCTCTAGTCCAGACTTTCCCAGACTCATATATCCAACTACTTCCTTGACATTTCCACTTGGGGGTTCAATGCTGAAACTTTTAAAAAATTATCCTCCATTTGCTTTTGATAATAGTTTTTAATTTTTTTAAACACCATGGTTATTTCAAAGTGAAAACAATGTAGTACAGTACAAAAAGAAAATTAAAAATCATCTCAAAATTCTACCACATAGAAATAGCCAGTGAACATTGATTGAACGATAACCCAGCTATCTCCGTGTACGTATGTATCAAGAGGAGAGAAAGATAAAAATCATTCTACAAACATTGAGATTGTTATACATACTGGTTTTAATTTTAAATTTAACAGGAGAAACTAAAGTGTGACCAAAGTAATCACTCAACCTCAGGAAAATGTGGTTTTTTTACACATAGTTCATACATTTATGTCTCTCTAACGTTAAAAATATGTTATAGTTATTACATGGATGCATGTGTGTTGTATGTATGTGTATATAGACAGAAAGACAGAGACAGGGAGACAAAGAAAGAGCCAGAGAAAGGACAGAAAGTAGGTCATTCTTTTATCTACACATTTCAACACTATACAGTATCTGTTGACCCAGAACAAAAATGAGGAAACTGACATATTCATACTACCTTCTCCTTTGCCTTCTCCTCAGCCTCTGATTTTTGTTATAGTACTGTTTTTTATTGCCAAGGTACCTAACAATTATGTTCTACCCCATAATTGTTTTGCATCAGTTCTATATCAAAATGCATTTGAGGGGCAAGATAGGGGTAGAGGATTAAGAGGTACAAACTAGTATGCATAAAATAAATATGCTACAAGGATATATAGTACAACACAGGGAATACAGCCAATATTTTATAATAACCATAAATGGGATATAACCTTTATAAATTGGGAATCACTATGCTGTACCCCTAAAACATATAATATTGTACATCAACTATACCTCAATCAATCAAATGCATTCATTGTTTCTTTAATTCTTTATTTTAAACTGATTCTTGCTTGGTGGAATATTGCCAAAAAGGGCTCGTGGATGCTACAGGCCCTGAATTCTTACAGGTGTAAGAATGTCTGTCTCTTGTCTCTGTTCCTCTAAACCTGAGTATGACATTCTCAGATTTCCCACTTTCTCTCCCTCAGAACATGGCAGACGATACTCCAGTCTTCCAGCACCGACAGTTGCTGTGGACAACTCGGAAGCCAGCCTTATTGGTCTCCCTGCGGACAATCTGCAAAGAGCAGTCCTTTTCTCCCTGAAGTCTAGAAGATCTACCAGGTGTTGTCTTGCCGTTCATCATTCTATGTCAGCTATTCTTGGAACACAGTATGAACTCTCAATCTAAAAATTCAGATCTGTAGTATCAAGTAAGGCACTGGACTCGGGCTGCCATTCTGGGTTCAAAGCCCAGCTCCACTACTATGGGCAAGTCACAGTCTCTAAAGTTTTCTCATTGGTAAAATGGAGATGGTAATAGAATTTTTCACTTAGTGAAATCCTATGAACTAAATGGAATAATAAACGGATAGAACACTTAGCACAGTGTGTAGCAAGTGCTGAATAAAGCCTTACTTTGTGGAAGAATTTCTCTTTGATTATATAACTGCATTTTCTTATCTAGTCTGGTTTTTTCCATTTTCTTTTTCAGGAATACTAATTGTGTACACTGTCTTAATTACTGTAGCTTTGTACAATAGAAAGTTAAGAGATTGGGAAGTGTGAGTCCCTCGACTTTGTCCTTTTTCAAGATTGTTTTGGCTCTTCTGCATTTGTTTTGGTCCCTTGCATTTCCATATTAATTTGTGAATCAGCTTATCAATTTCTGCAAAAAAGGCAGCTAGGATTTTAATGGGCATTGGGTTGAATTTGTAGATCAATTTGGGGAGTATTGTCATCTTAACAAATTAAGTCTTTTGTTCCATGAGTGTAGGACGCCTTTCCATTTATGTAGGTTTTCTTTCATTTCTTTCAACAGTGATTTGTAGTTTTCAGGGTATAAGGTTTGAACTTCTTTTTATTATCCCAATGCATTTTAATCTTTTTGATGCTATTAGAAGTGGAATTACAATTTTAATTTCATTTTCAGATTGCTCATTGCTAGTGTATACAAATAAAAGTGATTTTTGTATATTGACCTTGTATCCTACAACCTTGCTGAAATCGTTTATTATTTATAGTATTTTTTGTGTGAATTCCTTAGAATTTTCTATATACAAGATCATGTCATCTGAAAATATAGTTTTACTTCTTTCTTTAAAAAAAATTTATTTTTTGGCTGTGTTGGGTCTCTCTTGCTGCACGCTGGCTTTCTCTAGTTGCGGCGAGCAGGGGCTACTCTTCATTGTGGTGAGTGTGCTTCTCATTGTGGTGGCTTCTCTTGCTGTGGAGCATGGGCTCTAGGCGTGCAGGCTCAGAGGGCTTCAGTAGTTGTGGCACGTGGGCTCAGTGTTGTGGCTTGCAGACTCTAAGTTGTGGCGCACGGGCTTAGTTGCTCCACAGCATGTGGGATCTTCCCGGAACAGGGTTCAAACTCATGTCCCCTGCACTGGCAGGCAGATTCTTAACCACTGTGCCACCAGGGAAGTCCCTCCCTTTTCAATCTGGATGCCTTTTATTTCTTTTTCCTGCCTAATCTGATCTTGGGAGGAAAGCATCCACTCTTTCACCATTAGATATGTTGTTAGACATGGGTTTTCATGGATGCTTTCTATCAGGTTGAGGATATTAACTTCTTTTTTTTTTTTTAATTTTTCTTTACTTCTATTTCTAGTTTGTTGTGTGTTTTTGTTATCATGGGGATTGTTGGACTTTGCCAAACGAGTTCTCTGCATCTACTGAGATTATCATTATCATGTGTTTTTTGTCCTTTATTCTATTTATATGTTGTATTACATTCATTGATTTCCATACGTTAAATCAACCTTGCATTTCTGAAAAGAATCTCGCTTGATGGCATATAATTCTTTCTCTATGCTGTTAGATTCAGTTTGCTGGTATTTTGTTGAGGATATCTGCATCTGTATTCATAAGAGATACTGGTCTCTGGGACTTCCCTGGTGGCGCAGTGGTTAAGAATCCTCCTGCCAATGCAGGGGACACGGGTTCGAGTCCTGGTCTGGGAAAATCCCACATGCCGCAGAGCAACTAAGCCCGTGCACCACAACTACTGATCCTGTGCTCTAGAGCCCAAGTGCCGCAGCTACTGGAGCCCACGTGCCTAGAGCCTGTGCTCCACAGCAAGAGAAGCTACCGCAATAAGAAGCCCGCACACCGCAACAAAGAGTAGCCCCCACTCACCGCGACTAGAGAAAGCCCATGCACAGCAATGAAGACCCAACACAGCCAAAAATTAATTAATTAATTAATCAATTAATACAAAAAAAAAGAGATACTGGTCTCATAAAATTAGTTAGGGAGTGTTTTACTCCTCTTCTACTTTCTGAAAGCTTCTATAGTACTGGCCTCATTTCTCCCTTAAACTGAATCTCTCTTCATTGAATTCACCAAGGAAGCCAACTTGACCTGTAGTTTTCTTTATGGGAAGATTTTTAATGATAAAGTCAATTTCTTTAATTCATATAGGTATACTTGAGTTATCTATTCTTTCTTGAGTGAGCTTTGGTACTTTGTGTCTTTCAGGGAATTTGTCTATTTTCTATAAATGATCAAGTTTATTTGCATAAAGTTGGCCATAATTTTCCCTTACAGCCTTTCAATGTCTATAGATCTACAGAAGTGCCTCCTTTTTTCTGGGTATTGATAATTTGTGTCTTCTCTCTTTAATTCTTGTTCAGCTTATTAATAGTTTACACAAATTTTATTGATCTTTTCTAAGACTCCAGCTTTGGTTTCACTAGTTTTCTCTACTGTTTATCTGTTTTCTATTTCACTGATTTCTGTTCTAATCATTCTTATTCCCTTCCTTCTGCTTATTTTGGCTTTAATTTGTTCATCTTTTTCTAGTTCCTTGAGTTGGAAATGTAGATCATTGATTTGAAATTTTTCTTCTTTTCTACTATACACATTTAATGTTATAAACTCTTCTATACATTTTGTTTTCTATATCTTGAAGCTCTATTATTAGGTATACATACTTTTAGGATTATAATGTCCTGATGAATTGACTCCTTTTATTATATCTCCCTTTATCTCCTATAATATCCCTTGTTTCTAATTCTACTTTATGATATAATACAGTCACTCTAGCTTTGTTTTGATTATTGTGTGTAATTTTATCTACCTATGTTTTAATATTTAAATCATTTTCTTGTAGATAGAAAATTGGGGTGCTTAGACAATTTACATTTAATATAATTATTGACATGGTTGGAATCATCTTGCTAGTTTTTGTTTTATTGTCCCATATGTTCTTTGTTCCTTTTTCTCACTTTCTTCTTTTGTTTTTTTTTGGATTGATGATTCCATTTAATTTCCACTATCAACTGGTTAATTATGTCTCTTTTTTACTTATTTTTTAGTGGCTGCCTTAGGGTTTATAACATAGCTCTTTATAATATCTCTAAGTAATATTACACCAATTCATATATAGTATAAACACCTGATAACAATATACTTCTATTTCCTCCACTATCTTTTTTGCTATTGTTGCCACACATTTTACTTCTATATTATAAATCCCATAATACATTGTTCATATTTTTGGTTTAGGCAGTCGATTATCTTTTAAAGAAATTAAACATAAGAAAGTCTTTTTTTTTTTTTTTTGCGGTACGCGGGCCTCTCACTGTTGTGGCCTCTCCCGTTGTGGAGCACAGGCTCTGGACGCGCAGGCTCAGCAGCCATGGCTCACGGGCCCAGCCGCTCCGCGGCATGTGGGATCTTCCCAGACCGGAGCACAAACCTGTGTCCCCTGCATCGGCAGGCACTCTCAACCACTGCGCCACCAGGGAAGCCCGAAAGTCTTCTTTATTTACCCTCATTGTAACCATTTATGATGCTCTTGATTTCACTGTGTGGGTCTGTATTTTCTTCTGCTTGAAGAACTTCTTCAACATTTCCTGTCACACAGGCGTGCTGGCAATGCATTCTGTCAACTTTTATTTGTTCTAAAAAAGTCTTTATTTGTCTTTCCAGTGTCTTCTAATCTGCATATTGTTTTCTGATGATAAGTCTTCTATAACTCTTATCTTTATTCTTCCGTATTTAAAGTTTCTTTTTCTCTGGTTGCCTTCAAGACTTTTGTCTTTGATTTACAACACTCCGACTATGATGTGTCTAAGTGTGTGTTTGTATTTATCCTGCTTGGGGTTCTCTGAGATTCTTGGATCTGAGATTCCTTGCTGTGTTTCAGTAATTCTGAAAACTTCTTAACAATTTTCTCTTTTTTTTTTTTTGCGGTACGTGGTCCTCTCACTGTTGTGGCCTCTCCTGTTGCGGAGCACAGGCTCTGGATGCACAGGCTCAGTGGCCATGGCTCACGGGCCCAGCCGCTCTGCGGCATGTGGGATCTTCCCAGACCAGGGCACAAACCTGTGTCCCCCGCATCGGCAGATAGACTCTCAACCACTGTGCCACCAGGGAAACCCAACCATTTTCTCTTCAAATAGTTCTTCTGTCCCAGTTTCTCTCTCTTATCCTCTTGGGGCACCAAATACATATATGATATTTTCCCACAGCTCTTGGATGCTCTGTTCTGTTTTTTTCCCACTCTTTTTAATTTTCTTTTTGTGTTTCTCTTTGAATAATCTCTATTAACCTATCTTCAAATGAAAGTTTTTTCTTAGCTCTTTCCAGTCTTCTAAAAGCTATCGAAGAAGTTCCTCATCTCTTATATCATGTTTTGTTATTTCTAGCATTTTAATTATACTTTTTTTATAGTTTCCTTCTCCTTGTTGAAATTCCCATCTGTTCCTGCGTGTTGTATATCTTTTCCATGATATCCTTTAACATATAACTCATGGGTATTTTAAAGTTCCTATCAGATAGTTCCAATACCTGGGTCATTTCTGGGTTTGGTTTTGTTTATTGCTCGTCACAGTGATTTGTTTATTCCAGTTTGTGTGTGTATATATACGTATCTTATAATTTTTATTTTTTTTTTTTAATTTTTTTTTTGCGGTACACAGGCCTCTCACTGTTGTGACCTCTCCCATTGCGGAGCACAGGCTCCGGACGCGCAGGCCCAGTGGCCATGGCCCACGGGCCCAGCCGCTCCGTGGCACGTGGGATCCTCCTGGACTGGGGCACGAACCCACGTCCCCTGCAGCGGCAGGCAGACTCTCAACCACTGTGCCACCAGGGAAGCCCTTAATTTTTTATTTATTGTTGACAATTGTGTATACACAAATAAACTGAGTTAAATAATATTTACACTTGAAAATGTGTACCCCCTTTCTCTTATCAGGCCCTAAGTGTTGGGGATTGAGTCAACCTAGTCAGTAGTTGAGCTGGAGCTGGGTTTTATTGTTTCTATAGTTACCTCCAATGCACCACGGGCTTCAAACTCCTCCAGCATTGGGCTGCTAACTGTGGGACTTGGGATTCCAGAGGGTTTTCCTCAGTGTTTCTATTCCACCCTCAGTTTTTAGCAGTCTCTGTATGCTTGCACTACAGACGAGTTCTCTCTCCACATTCACGCCCCTTTCCCAGTAGTAGTCTGCTGTTGCGTAGTACTTGGTGCTGTGTTTGTTATGTGGCTGGTGGTGGAAGGGAGAAATTCTTGGTTCTCCTGGTCCAGCCTCAGTCTTAAGAAGGGTCTCTATACCAGAACCTCAGGGATGGGGCTCATCTTCAAGGGCCCCTTTCTGGGCATCTCCCTCCTAGCTCCTGCAATGCCTTCCTGGGACAAAAGCCACATAACTTCTACCCCAGAGAAACTTTGAGCATGATTACGCTCCTAGGAGTCCAGATTCAGCCCCAAACTGAAGCCTCTATTTATCACTCCATCTTATAAATACAGCTGGTCCTGTATCCACGGGTTCCACATCTGCAGATACGGAGGGCCGACTGTACTATGCCATATTATATAAGGGACTTGAGCATCTGCAGATTTCGGTATTCACAGGGGGTCCTGGAACTAATCCCCCACAGATACCAAGGGGCGACTGTAACGTCATCCAGCCAGCTGCCCAAATCAGACACTGGGGATTGAGCCTTGAGACCTTGACACTCTCTCACATCTAATCTATTACGATTTTCCTCCTAATTATTTCTCAAATGTCTGTATATATCCATTTCCACAACCATAACTTTCATCAAAGCTACCATCACTTCCTGTGAGATTTCTACAGCAGCCTCCTAAATACAGTCTCCATGTCCTCTCTTGCACCTTAACTTCCTTTCCACCTTCCACAAGCAGCCTGAATAATTTTTTAAAACACAGTCTGGATCATGTTACTCTTACGCTCTTTCTCACCTCTCATGTATCAGCTTGATTGTCATTTCTCAGAAGGGCCTTCCCTGAGCACTAACATAAAGCAGGCCTGCCTCTATTATTCCCTCCCACAGCATCCTATTCTATTCCTTCAATGCATTTATTAATCTTTTTTTTTTTTTTTTTTTGGTGGTACGCGGGCCTCTCACTGTTGTGGCCTCTCCCGTTGCGGAGCACAGGCTCCGGACGCGCAGGCTCAGCGGCCATGGCCCACGGGCCCAGCCGCTCCGTGGCATGTGGGATCCTCCCGGACCGGGGCACGAACCCGCATCCCCTGCATCGGCAGGCGGACTCCCAACCACTGCGCCACCAGGGAAGCCCTATTAATGTATTTTTTACTTGATTATTGGCTGTCTCCCTCCGTGGTGCTGCACCTCCTGCAAAGTCAGGGGCCATGTCTATTCCATTTACTAATATATCCAGTGTCTACTGCAGTGTCTGGGACAGGGTAAGCATTCAATATACATAGTAAATGTAGTAAATGAATAAAACACATAGTAAATGAATGAATGAATAAATTTGCAGGGCCAATAAGAAATGCAGGGAAAAAAGCAATAAGAAAATAACCTATTCTGCATTAGGCACTATGTAGGTACAAAGACTACCTCATTTATTCTCCCACAAAAACCCACTGAGACGCACACTATTACCCTCTCTTTACTGAAGGGGAAACTGAGACTTTGCTCCACTGAGCAAGTTGCCCAAATCACATGGCTAACGAGTGTTGAAACTCAGGTCTACCTGACTCTGCAGTCTGACTCCTCTCCCTTTGTCCTATTAGTCTGCATTTGCTTGCAGAACAAAGTCCAAAAGACAAGGTCAGGGCTGCCAGGATGAGTCAGGATGGGAAAAATGCAAGGTGGATGAGAGAGGGAATAGCTTAGCTCAGAGTTTGCCCTGAAGTCTAAGTATCTTGGATTTAATCCCTTCCTCACAAAGAGCCTCTAACACATGGGCCTGGGCAGGAGCATTGTTTGGCAGTGTTGAAGCCACCACTTTTTCTGTGGATAAACACTTCCCTGTGAGAGGACTGCCAGCAAGCATCCTTAACAAGTACAGCCTGCTTGGGCAAAAGCACACACCCAACACCTGAGGAAGCATGACAGAAAGTGGGCTGGGGCCAAAGATTTTAGGTCAAAAGGCCCAGGTTCAAGGTCTGGTTCTGACATTCCTCACCACTTGTGGACTTAGGACAACTCCTTTGATCTCTCAGATCTTCACTGTTTTCATCTGATTAATGGGGATAATAATATATACCTACATAATTGTTATGAACTGCAAATGAGAAACTCAATGAGCATGTAAACACTATAACCCTTACTGGAGATATATTAAAGTATCACCTGCAAGTAGGAACAAAATAAGGATACTTTCCACCACCTTTATAATAACATTGTTTTAGAAAAGTCTGGAGATAGGGCATGAAAGAGAGATAAAGTGGAAAACACTAGAAAGGAAGAAAGAATAATGACAAAAATCATTCCTTTGCCATATGTTCATATCCTTAGAAAAATGAAAAGAATCAACTCTATTTTTATGGAGGAGTTCAGTATTGCGGCTGATAACCCTGTATTCCTATCCTTGTCAGCCTTCAAGGTTCAGCTCAGGTGTCATCTCTTCCAGGAGCCATCCCTCAACTTCCGCACGGGTCCAAGACCCTTCTCTGGGCTTGCAGAATTCTCTGAGCGTTCCCCACCAAAGCAGCCCACGTGCTGTTTATGGACCTGTGTCCTCAGAAAACAGTAAGTTTCCTGAGGACATGCTCTGTGGCTTATTTCTTCTGGTGCCCCTGGTGTCAAGCACAGTATGCAGAACAAAGAAGGCACTCATTAAATATTTTTGTAATTGAATTTTAAAAACCAAAGCATTGCTATATGTGAAAATACAATGAAAAAAATGATCCTATACGCGAAGCAATACAAATAGAAAAGATCTGGGAATACAATCCATCTACTGAAGTCTGTAAAACAAAAATCTTGCAAAATGGAAAGAGGTATCATGGTCACAGGTGAGTAAAGACTAAATATAATTCTCCAAACCAATGTATAGCGTTAATAAAAATTTGACCAAATCCCAATTATTCTAAAATGCATCTAGAAATACCAACAGAAAAGGACAAAGCGTATTCTGAAATATAAGTAGTTACTAATCCCTTCAGATGTTAAAACATATCATAAAGAAGCACTTATTAAACAGTGTCACACTGGTGCAATATAAGATTAGCAGAACAAAATAGGAAAGTTCAGAAATTACTGTTGTGTCTAAAATTTTATTAAATGACTTAAAATACATAACAGAAAATATGAAAAAAGAAAGATAAGATCATCTTAAAGTGGTACTGAAGTTTGAGGAAAACATTAGAGTCATATCTAATATCATACACCAAAATAAATCTCTCCAACAAGATTTGAAAATTAAAAGTTTGTTTTTTTAAATGGAAAATGGTTGAAAACTTTTTATATCCTAGAGAAGATTTATCCCAGTATTTCAGCTTTAAAACAATGAAATAAATGTAATAAAAAGATAATCAGATTCAACTGATATATATAATAGATTTAAAATGTATGAACAATTTAGAAATGGAAAAGTACTGAGTGGGAAATCATTCAGAGCAAACATAATAATGGGTTAACATGTTTATGGTATAAAAGCTTTATTCAAATGATAAGAATAATACTACATCCTAAAACCAGAGAGAAAGTATAAACAAACAAAAAAGAAATATAACAAGGTTAAACATAAAGTTATCATATGACCCAGCAATTCCACTCCCAGGAATATACTCAAGAAAAATGAAAACATTTGACCACATGAAATCTTATATACAAAAAGTTATAGCAGCATTATTATAATAGCCCAAAGTAGAAACAACCCAAATAACAAACGATAAAATGATGAATGGATAAACATAATGTCGTATCTCCATACAATGGCCTATTATTTGGCAATAAAAAGAAATGAAGTACCAATACATGCTGCAACGTGAGAACATTATGCTAAGCCAAAGAAGCCAGTCATAAAAGACCACATGTTGTATGGCTTGATTTATAGGAAATGTCTAGAATATACACATCTATAGAGACTGGAGAAATTGGAGGTAAATGGGGAGTGACTGCTAACGCGTACAGGGTTTCCTTTGGGGGTGATGAAAATGTTTTGAAATTAAGTATTGGTGATGGTTGCACAACTCCGTGATTATATTAAAAACCACTGAATCGAATACTTTAAATGGGTAAATTCTATGGTATGTGACTTATATCTCAATAATGCTGTGATTTAAAAAAAAGAAAAGAAATATAGCTAGTAAGCAAATAGATGGAAAAAATTTCAACCTGACTGATAGTCAAAGAAATGCAGGCCAAATTGGCAAAGTACTGTTTTCACCTAGCAAATCAGCAAAGTAACTTAGAAACAAATGCAACCCCGTCAAGATTGCAAAGCAACCACTACTCTCCTGTACGGCCAAAGGTATAAGATGTTAGTATGACTTGTAGGAAGCAATTGGATACAATATATAGTAACGAGAATGTTAAAAATGACCCAACTTCTGGGAATTTGCCCTTAGGAAACAAAGCAAAACAAGGGAAAAGCTACCTGAAGGAAGCTGGCACCAGAGCAGTATAAAAACAGGCTATATATACCCAACTATAAGTGAATTATATCATAGAGGCTATCCACTTGGTAAAATATTACATAACCATGACAACACTTTGAAGTTTTGATGTAATTTTGAGTGCAAAAAGACAGATATAGACCCCTTTAATGCTATAAAATTATGAGGGCAAAGACTGACCAAGAACATACAAAAATTAAAATAAGCTACTGTTCTTTTCTGGTTTCCAGGCTTTTCTAACTCAGCTTTAAGTGTGCTGTAGCCTCCTTTCCCAGCCAGTCAGATGGCAGCCTCAAAGTCGGAGCAACACACTGGCCAGTCAGTTTCTTGACATTTCTTTAAGGAAGTACTACGTTAAGCCATGACCTATAACCTGCTGCTTCAGCTTAAGTGAAAAGGCGGGGATTGGGAAGGAGAAGAGAAGGGAGAATCCATCTTTTTTTCATGATCTCATGTTTTAGACCCTAAAGCACAGCCACATGGACCTCCAGAGTCACACCCTGCCTTCCGTGTCAGTAGCCCTGAGTACTTTTCTTAGGACATCTTGTTTGAGTTCAAGACACACAGTAACCTTAATCTAATCCAGTTGTGAATCCAACGTCTCAGCTGTGTCACTGCGAGTTCTTCCTGTGGGGAGGACAGAATCCACTCAAGGACTGACCACGATGACCAGTGAACAGCTCTTGATGAACAGATGAAGTCTAGGCTGGGCCCTGCAACATTTGGGCACCAGCTGTTTCTTAACACTTCAACGCTGAAACAGCCCATAAAAAAATCTATGGGTGTCCCATAATTTAGCATTAACTTCTTTTCTAAAATAGGGTGTAAAGGAATGAACTGTCAGCAGAAGGTAAGGTTCCACCCTGGCATGGCTTCTGCTCAAGAAAGCCATTCCCAGCTGACTGGCTGATGCATGCAAAGGACAGAGACAGGATGATTTCATCTGCCAAAAGCAGGGCTCATATTATGATATTCGAGGGTGAAGTCATCTTTATTCCTATCGTTGCACCTTTAGAAGCTTCTTGTGGGGCAGATAACTTTATTTACTGTGGTGTAATGCCACCATCCAAAGATAAACTAATCAAGGTCAACCTATGTCATGTCCATCTATTCTAATTTGGTTTACTTGATTAAATTATTCTATATGCATAAGTTTGGAGGTATTTTTCATTCCCCTTCAGAGAACAAACTATCAGAGAAAATTATTAGCAGATGTCTCTGTGACCCTAATGTAACAAGGACAACTCTAAACAAATATTCAGTGCACACGGCTTTCAGGTGTTCAAATTTCCTTTGGCCCTGCCTCCCTGTTTGGAACAAGGAGGGAGAACAGTACATGGAAAGCTCCTATCATACTGGGTGGAGAACACTGGTGGCTCACTGGTTTTCTTCCCCAGACAAGTCAGGCAGTATTAATCCCGCCGTGAAAATGGAAAGCTGAAGCACACAGATATAAACGATTGGACCAAGGTCAAACAGCCGGGGTGAACAGAGATTCAGAACCCAGATATGATATGGGGACTCTAGGCAAGATGGTGTTCCATTAGCTTCCAGGCAAGAAATGGAAAACCAAATTCTCCTGAAAAAATGACTCCATAAATATCTCTTTAAAATTATTTAACACTTTTAGTAAAACAGCATGTCTAAAATACTCCATATTTTCATCTAAATATCTGAAATCTTCAAAGGTTAGGAAAGATTCCACTGCCAGGTGACATAGGAACAGATAATGACAATAAAACGAACATTTAATGTGTGCTAAACATGTACTGGGAACAACGTGAGTTGACCCAATTTATGCTCACATCAGCCTTACAGCAATCATCATTGCTATTTTACAGCTGAGGTTCGGAGGCAGCACAGAGAGGTTGAGTAACTTGCCTGATGTTCCACAGCTAAGAGGTGGCAAGGCCAGGATCCCAATGCCGGCGTCACTTAACCCCTGGGCCCTGCTGCCTCTCCCAACTTAACTTAGCTGCCTGGAGGGGAAGCCAAGGTCAGCCCCCTTTCTGAAGAGCCCCCGCCCTTCAGGAAACAAACAACACTAACGTTGCTAAACATACCCACTCTTAGAGAAACTAGAAGAGGAATGAGGCAGCATCAGAAACAAGTCGATGGTTCCAGACTATGAAAAAGCATTTTCCACAATAGTCCAAACTGTGCTCAAAAGTTCTCCTCAAATTTTATCCTTGCTAGTGAATGACATTAAGAGGCAACACATAAATAAAATGCCAAAAGCTTCCGGCAAACACAAGTTTCTTCGCTTTAGAATGGCTGGGAAATGAGGGGAGAAACCACTGAAAGACTGTCTTTGCCCAGCAGAACAAACACAGGAACAGAGTGTGGGGGGTTTTCTACTTAAAGGGCTACCTACCCAGAAAAGCAAAGCACTATTTACCTAAGCTTGCCCCAGTCTTTTGCTTCCTTCAGATTTTATTTTCCTAACACTTGTTTTCAATTTAGCATAATTCTTAAAAGTCACTTAAGTTAAAGGAAGAAATAAAAGGCCAAACAGGTACCTTCCTCTGCATGGCACCATTGTCTTGTCTCATAAAAACCGCTGAACTTCCACCAAGCCCAGTGGTCACTTAAGGAAGGTCATTTTTCCCCTAGACTTCTAATTAGTCACAGATAATTTATTGAGCATCTACTACAGTCAAAACAGATGTTTCATTCATTCAATCTCTCTCATTGCTAATAGCCCAGCTTACTGGATCTGGGGAGACCCAAAGTGGTTCCCCATGAAGGAAAACTCAGACTGGAAAATCAGAGCCAGAAATGTGAAAGTCATCTAATATATACCTTGAAATTGAACCATACACTGAGTGGGGCTGCTTCCCCACACTACTGAGAGCTATGGCTTGCTTGGTCAAATACTTATTGAGCACTTTCTATATATAAGGGTGTAAGAAACTACGGGGTTCCACATTTATTGGCAGCGGCCTGGGATAATGAAGTAAGTGATGCTGAACTAGGTGTCAGAAGAGCCGAGTTCTAATCTTAGCTTTGGCCCTAACTTCCTGTGTGTCCTTGGGGGTCTCCCTTTCTGGGCCTCCATTTTTTTCTCAAAATCTAACATCCTATGATCACTGTTTCCTCAAAACCACGAAGAATATTTATTTTAAATCCTATGATTATGAGAGTCTCCTTTCTGGTCTGGCTAAAGAACCCAGTGGTGAATAGGTGGTTATAAAGGAACACAACAGGAAGTACATCCAGATCTGCCAATTCCCGCATCATTAAAGACACACATAACAGATGAACCTCCTTTCTCCCAGCCAGGAGAAGGCGGCCCCAGCGTGACAACAGAGAGTAAAATGCAAAATAAGGTCCTCTAAGTGGCAAGGACTGTGGGGTCCACAAGAACAGCTTAGCTGGCATAAGCAGACTTCTCAGCGGCCCAGCACTGGCCATCAGGGAGGTAGACAAAGAAAATCATGCAGATTTTAAAATCAAGCTGCATGATCATTTCTCTAAAGATCGTACCATCAGTTCTGAATAACAAATAATTCCTTTCTCATAGAACAACATTTTGGCAAGACAGCCAAATATATTCCTGAATTCCTGGATATCGCGAACCATGATGTATAATCCATTCTGGTATGGGCCAGGCCAGACACCACTCCCATCATCCTCTCCCCCTCTTCTCTGTGGCTCTCACCCTACTCTCCCTGCTCTTGAAAGGTAATTCTGATCCTTGCCACCCACATCAACACACTACAAAAAGATTTCTATGAAAGAAACTACTTCCAATCTGTACACTTATAAAATAACAAAAACTATCAAGACTTTGGTAGTCCCTCTCTATTCTAATCCTTAAGGAAACAGAGAACCCATATGTTGATGGGAAACAAGATTCTGACGATTTTCAAAAAGTCTCACAGAACTTCTACTCATTTCAAACAATCTCACAGGATGCACCTCTGGGTCCGAAAGGGGAAATATCAGGATGGAGCCTTGGTTAGAACACCAGGAAGCTCTGCAAGGGGCGGACTTGACTAGGAGCTATTGTTTTTAGTAAAAATAAGTGTCAATTACTAAGAATCCAATTTGTTTCTGAATCTGGGCTAAATGCCTTTATTTAAACGACCTTTTACAATGCCCACAAGAACTCCATGAAGTAGGAACCATTACTATGCTCCTTTTACAGATAGGAAAATTAACGCTGAGAAGTGAAGGAGGTAACTTAGTGAAGAGCAGAGCCAAAGACAGCGATCCTTCTAAACAGACAAGTTGCCCAAGCTCCCCAGCCTCATCCAGCCTTCAACGTCCTCTGTCTGAGGGTGTGAGCTCAGGGTCCCTTGCTCACTCATTCTCTCCTCAGATGGCCCTCTGATCAGCTTCTGGTTTCATTCCCCACAGCAGAGGCAAACCACTGACTGCTGGGAGAAAACCATCCCAGATGGTCTCAAGAACACACAGCCTGCTCCAAGCAGGTTGGTTGAGAGTCCCCAGCAGCCCTTTGGCATGACCATTGAAGTAAAGCCTCCCAAACTCCAGATGTACCCTATGTTGGTACATAATCAACGCAAGTACAAAGGAAGCTCAACCTGTTTTGCCTATGAGAACAGGAATGAGTAGCCAGCTTCGGGGCACTGAGGGTATAAATAGATGCATAGTGTCATTTCTGCTTAGAGGATGTTAAAATGCTTCCCAAACATTGACCCATCTATTTTCACAAGGTGCCACATTTACCACCATATTCTCCATAGCATTAAAGAACAGAAGCAAAGCTTTGCACCCAGAGACAGACAAGCTGAAGGCTTCCAGAGGCTGACCACAGTTCTGTGAGATCTGATTTGAAATTTTAAAAAATTATCAACTGAACGAACACATGGTCCTCACTTACCCTTTCTATCTCTTGGAGGTACAGGAGTGCAATGTCCCCTGCCTTCTCATAACACGTGATGACATCCTGTTCCCGATCCACAAGGAGATTACTGGTAGAAGAAGAAATAGGCAACTTCTCTAAACAAAGTCCTAAAAAAAAAATCAACATACAAAAACTGGGTAAGTTGTTTTTCATGGGGCTTAATTTTTTTTTTTTTTTTTTTTTTTTTTGCAGTACGCGGGCCTCTCACTGCTGTGGCCTCTCCCCGCTGCAGAGCACAGGCTCCAGACGCACAGGCTCAGCGGCCATGAATCACGGGCCCAGCCGCTCCGCAGCATGTGGGATCTTCCCGGACCGGGGCACAAACCCGTGTCCCCTGCATCGGCAGGCAGACTCTCAACCATTGCGCCACCAGGGAAGCCCCATGGGGCTTAATTTTTTAATATTGCTCTAGAGGGCCAGATAATATTAGAGAAGCAGATACTCTGCCCTCTCTAAGGACAAAATGGAACATCAAAACGGAGTACCAAAAAGAATATCCATAAGTTTCAGATGAAGGAGGCCCCTAAATATACAGAAAGCACCATTTGACTTTGATATCCAGGTTGAGAATTTGATCGGGTACTTCACCATGATTCCATTCAGATCTAACAGAGCTTCTCATTCAAGTATGTCTCAAGGTCCTTAAAGAATTTTGTAAAGTAAGTACAGGTAGGCTCACAGCACAATACCAGGTACAGAGTATCTTCTGTCCCATGATGTACACTTAACCGATTGAACACAAAACATTTCTAAATGCTCTCAGGAGCCTCAGTTACCAGGAAAATCTTCCAACTCTCAGCCCTAGAGTTCTGTAGTAATGACAACACCCCAAGCCACCTCTCAGTTCCAGGCCAAGAAAACACCCAGAACATTGCTGTGTGGGAACTTCTTGGGAGATGGAGGGGTTACTCTTTGCCAAGAGAGAGTTCAGGGCTGGGACGGGATATGAAAGCATGAAAGACTGAGAAATAACAATGCTGAGAGGAGCAGCTGTTGCATAAACCCAGCACCAACCTCAGCCCCTGCTCTGGGCAACCAGCCTGGGGCACGTCGGGCTCCACGTCCCCGCCTGCAATTGGAGGCAGAGAGGGAGCCCCGCGGGGAGGGTTTCTGCTGTGTCAAGTGCCCTGGGGTACCGGGAAACACACACTGCACACGTTCACTCCACGCACGAGGGCGCGAGAAGCTTCAATGCGGACACAGTCCGGCTCTGCAGCTGGAAGGGGCCAGAGAGGTCCCTGGGAAACCCACTCATTTTATAGACGAAGAAGCTGAGAGCCATCATGGTAAAGTAAGCGACTTGCCCAAAACATGACAGGCAGTTAACAGCACAGCAGGAATGAGAACCCAGGTCTGGGGCCTCCCAAGCAACACCTGTCAAGTGAGCTGCTGGCTTTCAGAGCAGACACCACCGCAGAGGGGACCAGACACACCAAACGCCAGCAAGTGACCCAGAGCCTCCCGTGCATCACTCTGAGAATGGCCTCCTCCAAGGTGCTCTTATCAAACTGTGACAGTCCCTCCAGGCTGTAGAAAGCGACAGGAGGTGGTCATACTGCATGGGAAGGAGAAACCACTTCCATCCACAGGGAGCGCACAGCTGAGGACAGTGTGCCGGGGAGCTCAGAGGTGACCACGTTGTCGCAGAAGGTGCGGGTCGGCCACAGATTTTGTTATTGTTTAACAGCTTTATTGAGGTTGTGCTTTTTTAATGTTTCATCATGATTTCTTTTATTTTTATTGACTCTATTTTTTATTAACTAAAGTCCGTCGTTTACATGAGGGTCCACTCTTAGGGTTGTGAAGTTCTATGAGTTTTAACAAATGCATGGTGTCATGTATCCACCATCACAGCATCGTACAGAATTGACTCACTGCCCTAAAATTGTGCTCTATCCCTCTAGCCCTCCTCCTGAACCCGTGGCAACCACTAATCTTTTTACTGTCTCTACAGTTCTGCTTTGTCCAGAATATCATATAATTGCAATCATCTAGTATGTAGCCTTTTCAGATTGGCTTCGTTCACGTAGAAATATGCTTTTAAGGTCCCTTCATGTCTTTTTGTAGGCAGATAGCTAACTTCCTTTTGTCGTTAAATAACATTCCATTTATTCATTATTTAAAGGCACCACGGTTGCTTACAAGTTTTGGCAATTATGAAGAAAGCTACTATAAACATTCACGGGCAGGTTTTTGTGTGGACATAGACTTCAACTCAATTGGGTAAATACCAAGAAGGGGAACTGGTGGATTGTATGGTGAGAATGTGTGTGTAAGAAATAGCTAAATAAATATATTTTATTTACAGATAGCTTTGTAAGAATAAATATTATTGGGTTGGCCAAAAAGTTTGTTTGGGTTTTTCTATCAGATCTTATTTTTAGCTTTATAAGGAACTACTAAACTGTCTTCCAAAGTGGCTGTACTATTTTGCATTCCCGCCAGAAATGAATGAGAGTTCCTACTACTCAGCATCCTTGCCAACACTTGGTGTTATCAGTTTTTTTAATTTTAGTCATTCTAGTATGTATAGGGGTGTCTCACTGTTGTTTTAATTTGCAGTTCCCTAATGGCATACAACACTGATCTTTTCTTATGCTTATTTGCCACCTGTATACCTTCTTTGGTGAAACGTCTTGTCAGATCTTTTGCCCTTTTTTCGATTCCGTTGTTTGTTTTCTTACTGTTGGCTTTTTGAGTTCTTTGTATATTTTGGATACGTGTCCTTTATCAGATATCTATTTTGTAAATATCTTCTTGCAGTCTGTGACTTTTCATTCTCTTAACAGTGTCTTTCACAGAACAAAAGTTGTTAGTTTTAATAAAGTCCAACCTATCAATTTTTTCTTTCAAGGATTGTGCTTTTGGTGTGGTCTCTAAAACGCCACTGCTAAATCCAAGGTCACCTAGGTTTTCTCCTATGGTATCTTCCAGAAGTTTTATAGTTTGGCATTTTACATTTAGGTCTACAATCCATTTTGAGTTGATATTTGTGAAAGGTATAAGGTTTGTGTCTATATATATATATATATATATACACACACACATGTGGCATGTGGATGTTCGTTTGTTCCAGCACTATTTGTTAAAGAGACTACCTTTCCCCATTGAATTGCCTTTGCTCCTTTGTCAAAAATCAGTTGATTATAGTTGAGTGGGTCTATTTCTGGGATCCCTATTCTGTTCCACTGATTTTTTTGGTCTATTCTTTCACCAATATTATGTGTCTGGATTATCAGTATACAGTATATCATTTTTTAAAAATAGCTCTACTGAGAGATAATTTACATGCCATAAAATTCACTCATTTTAAGTAAAATTCAACATTTTTAAAATAAACTCATAGAGTTGTACAACCATCAACACAATCCAGTTTAAGAACATTTCCATCATCCCCAAATGATCCTTTCTGCCCAAATCAATCTCTATTCTCAGCCCCAGCCTCAGGCAACTGTTAATCTGCTTTCTGTCTCTGTAGATTTACCTTTTCTGGACACTTCATAAAAATAGAATCATGTAATATCTGGTCTTTTGTGTCTAACTTCTTTCACTTAGCATAATGTTTTCAATGTTCCTCCAAGTTACAGCAATACTCCATTTCTTTCTACTGCTATATGGATAGAGTGCATTTTATCTGTCCATTTGCCAGTAATGGGCATTTGGGTTGCTTCCTTTTTGGCTATTATGAATAATGCTGCTATGAACATTCATGTATAATTTTCTTGTGTGAACATGTATTTTTAATTCTCTTGGGTAAATACCTAGAAGTGGAATTGTTGGGTCAGATAACAAATTTACTTTTAACTGTTTAAAAAACACTTGTTTTCCAAAGTGGCTATTACCATTTTACATTCCCACCAGCAATTTATGAGGATTCCAGTTTCTCCACATTCCTGTCAATACCTGTTACTGTCTGACTGTTTTGTTATAGCCATCTAAGTAGGTGTGAAGTGGTATCTCATTGTGGTTTTGATTTGCATTTCCATAATGACTAATGATACTGACTTTTCATGTGCTTATTTGTTATCCATACATCTTCTTTGGTGAAATGTCTATTAAAATCAGTATTAAGTCTTCTGACCTATGCACAGAGTATGTGTCTTCATTTATGTAGGTCTTCTTTACATCTCTCAGCAATGGTTTGTAGCTTTCAGTGTGCATGCCTTGCAAACCTTTTGTTAGATTTAAGTATTTCATATTTATTATGCTGTTGTAAGTGGTATTGTTTTAATTTTCATTTCCTTTTGTTCATTGCTAACATATAGAAATACAATAGATTTTTGAATAGTGATCTTATATTCTGTACCCTTGCTAAATTCACTTGTTAGTTCTACACAATCATGTTGTTTGCAAATAAAGACAGTTTTACTTCCCCCTTTCCAATCTGGATGCCTTTATTTCTATTTATTGCCTTATTGCACTGTCAAGAACCTCCAGTACAACACTGAAAAGAAATGGTGAGAGCAGACATCCTTATCTTATTACTGACCTAAGGGAGAAAGCACTTAGTCTTTCACATGAAATTTGATGTTAACTATCAGTTTTTCATAGATGACCTTTATTAGGTTGAGGAAGATCCCGTCTACACCAATTTTGCTAAGAGTTTATATCAAAAACGGATGTTGGATTTCCTCAAATCCTTTTCCTGTGTCTATGGATTGTTCTCTTTTATTTAATCTGGTGAATTAAATCGACTGATTTTCAAATATTAAACCAAACTTCCTTTCCTGAGATAAACCCTATTGACCATGCATGATGTATTATCCTTTTTTTTACACTTTTAGATTTGATTTGTTAAATTTTTGCTTGGAATTTTTTTCATCTATGTTCATGAGGAATATTTGTCTATAGATTCCTTGTAATGTCTCTGTCTGATTTTGGTATTAGGGTAAGTCTTAACCTCATCAAATGACTTGAGAAGTATTCTCCTCCCTTCAATTTCCTGGAAGAGTTCGTGTAGAATTACTATTTTGTTCTTAAATGTTTGGTAGAATTTACCAGTAAAGCCATCTGGACCTGGAGTTTTCTGTGTGGAAGCTTTTTAACTATAAATTCCATTTCTTTGATATACGGTTGTTCAGATAATCTCTTTGTTCTTAAGTGAGCTTTGGTAGTTTACATCTTTTAAGTAGTTTGTCCATTTCTTCTGAGTTGTCAGATGTATTGGTATAGTGTTGTTTATAATGCTCCCTGATCCTTTTAGTATCTGTAGAATCTCTAATGGTGACATCTCTCTCATTCCTGATTTGTTTGTGTCCTCTATTTTCATCCTGAACAGTCTAACAGTTTATCAGTTGAACAGTTGAAATTCTCATTGAGATCTTTTGATTTCATTGACTTTGGTTTTACTGATTTTTCTCTATTTTTTCCTCTTTTCTACTTCATTTATTTCTGTTCTGATCTTTATTATTTCCTTTCCTCTGCATACACTGGACTTAATTTATTCTTCCTTTTCCAGTTTCTTAGGGTGGAAGTCAAAGTATACATCTGAGACCTTTTTCCTTTTCTAATATATGCACTTTGTGTGATAAATTTCTCACCCAGTACTGTTTTAGCAGTATCATACAAATTTTGGTATGTTGTGTTTTTACTTTCATTCAGTTCACAATACTTTCTAATTTAACTTTTGATTTCTTCTTTAAAAATGTGTTATTTAGTTTCCAAACACTCAGGGATTGTCCAAAGATCTTTCTGTTATTGATTTCTAAATTAATTCCATTATGGTCTATGCAGTAAAGACTAAACAGGCTTGAGATGTTCAAACTCTGCACATTCCAAAGAAAGGACTGGCCTTTGATCAGCTGGGAGAAAAGCTCTAAGCCCTTGGAATATCCTACCTGATAAGAGTGTCTTTGTACATCTGGGGCCTCAGGCCACGCCATTTAGTTATACTTAGAATGTGATTTACAGTGTAGGTCTTAGGCCACACTATACCACTTTGACCTCTAGGGAGACTAGAGACCAAATAATTAAGTTCCATGGCACTCTATGCCTTCTTGACTGACCCCCAATACAAACCGTGGACATGATGGCCTGAGCAAGCTTCCCTGGCTGGCAGTACACCATTAGTGCTGTCCCACATCGTTGCTGGGAGAACTAAGTGCTGTCCGTATCACCCCACTGTGAGAAGATCTTGTGGTCTCTTCTGGACTCTGCCTTATGTGCCTTTGGGCTTTACTAATTTTTTTTTTTTTTGGGGGGGGCTTTACTAATTTTAATCTGTAGCTTTTTTTTGTAATAAACTGTAACCATGAGTATGATAACTTTTCTGAGTTCTGTGAGTCTTTCTAGTGAATCGCTGACCTGAGGGTGGTCTTGGGGATCTCTGACAGAAGTCAGAGAACATATTTGAACACTTCTAATTTTGTCGAAATTTGTTTCTGGCCCAGAATATGGTCAATCTTGGTAAGAATCTTGAAAAGAATGTGTATTCTGTTGTTGGGTGGAGTGACATATAAACGTCAACTAGGTAAAATTAGTAGATTGTGTTGTTGCAATGTTTCTGTATCCTTACTGATCATCTGTTGACTTATTCTATCGTTTGTTGAAACAGGGTATGGAAGTCTCCGAGGACTGCTGTCAGCGGTTGCTCGAAGGTTTAACTTATCACAGTCCACGTCAAATGACTTTATACTAATTCACGCACAGCATAACACCTTTACTGTTACATACTTCCATTTCTCTCTTTCCAGTCCGTATCTTCTTATTATATACATTATACTTTTACATAGATTATAAATCCAATGCTACATGATGATTATTTTTATTGAAATGGTGGATTATGTTTTAAAGACATTTTAATAAGGAGGAAAAACTGATATAGTCTCTAATATAGTTATGATTTCCAGTGCGCTTTGTTCCTTTGTGCAGATTCATATTTCCTTCTACCTAAAGGGATTCCTTTAATATTTATTATAGTGCAGTTCAGCTGATGATGAGGTCTTTCAGTTACTGTCTGTCTGAAAAAGGCTTTATTCCACCTTCATGTTTGAGAACATTTTCATTTTCATTCACTTGACAGGTTGCTTCCCCCACCCATGCCCTCCACCCTCCTAGAACTAAAGATGTTCCTCTATGTATTCTCACTTGCATGTTTTTTTACAACAAATCTGCTGTCACCTTATGTTTATTCGTCTGCATGTAATGTGTCTTTCTTTTGGCTATTTTAAAGATTTTCTCTTTATTACTGGTCATGAGCAATTTGGATTATGAAGTGCTTTGGTTTAGTTTTCTTCATGTTTCTTGTGCTTGGGCCTCATTGAGCTTTCTGGATCTGAGGATTTATAGTTTTCATAATATCTGAAAAAACATTCAGCCATTATTTCTTCAGAATTTTTTTTTTAACCCTTCCCCTTCCTTAGGGGACTCCAATTACACACATATTAGGCCACTTGAAGTTATCCCACAACTCACTTACATTCTTTCCACTTTTTAAAAGTTTTCACTTTGTTTCATTCTAGACGGTGTCTATTGCTACGTCTTCAAGTTCACTAATCTTTTCTTCAATGTCTAATCTGCCATTAATCACATTCAGTGTATTTTTCATCTTAGACATTGTAGTTTTCATCTCTAGAAATTAGATTCGGTTCTATTTTTAACTTCCATGTCTCTACTAAACTTTTTGAACATGAAGAATAGATATAGTAACTGTTTTAATGTCCCTCCCCCCAGTCCTAAGTGCTCAATATTCACTCCCTTTCCTTTAGAGCCAAAGGTGTTTATATGGTTGCCAAAAAAAAATTATTAAGCACCCTCTCTCCAGTGTGAACTCTGTTTCAACCTCTTAAAATTTTCTCTGAAGGAGAATACAAGATAAACTGAACAAATTCACCATTTGGTAGAACAGCTCCGGAACTACTTAAAAGCAAGCACTTGATTGGGGCTTCCTAAATGTGCTTTAAGTGCTCATTTGTACAAAATTAAAATCTCCAGAAGACAACAAAAAGAGATAAATTGTTTCATAATCTGCCTTCTGCTTGTATGAGAAGCAGCCAAATACTGTGCAAGTCGGTATCAGGGGCTTAATAGAAAGGAAACAAATTCTCCAGAGTATGTCAAAGGGCCAGGAAAAAATGGGTCTAGTCTTTGGCACTTGATACTACTGCAGGCTGGACTCTGACCCCTAATGCTCATGAAGATGACCAAGGCCCTCAGGGACCTGACCTCAGTCAAAGAAAAGGCAAATCCAGTTCAACAGTTTGACTCTCATCTGTACTGTACATTCTGAAAGATCTGAAATCCACTTATCTAGGGCTGCAATCCATGGCCATGCATAGTTGGTAAGAATATTCAAAGCAGCTACACAACTTAATCCTCCACCATGAGGAGAGACTGGTGTTTTCTGTGGATTCCTGTTCTGATTAGGTAGATATGTGGACACCTAAGCTCTTGGCTGGCAAATGGGTCTTTGGCAAGGAGTCCATTCTCGGGTAGGAGGCCCTTAATGGTAAATACTGTTCCTTTCCTTCTCCCAAATGCTGTGACGTTCATTCCCTGTGCCACATCTCAGAGCAACAGTGGAGTCTTGATTTACCACAGTGAATTCGTGGCTATGCAGCTCAGTTCCAGAACATGCAGTTCTCTGTCAAAAGCTGCTTACAGGACCTCTGGACTAGACTGTCAATTTTCAAGTGTCTGGGATCAGATCGGCACTATCTGAGAAGCAGAGTTCTGAGGTCACAGTCCAAATTGGCCCCCATTAAAATGTCAGATAATGCCTTGTCAGTTTGGAAAGCTATCATCAGTCATGTTTTTGGTTAGTTTTTTTCCAGAGAAATGCATGACAAAAATAAAAATCAGACTTGAAAAATAGCTGGTGTGGGAGCGATGCCTAATAAACATCTAAATAAGATCTGCATCTCCAAAATCAAAGCCGTGCACAAAAGAGTAGACGCTAGGTGCTCCGTGACCAATCACCAAGGCCAACTTTAAAGCATGGGTGGAAAAAGTGGCTGACTACATGCTGTGATTTAAAGAATGCTGAGTAGCCACTGGACCCATGGGAAGTTCCCACAGATGGACTCACTTCTGATTCTGAAAGGTCCTTTCTATGAAGGGCAACATATTTTAACTAAACTAATGATAATAAAGTCATTTAGGTCATACTTGACTGCTTCGAAGCTCTTCCACGTGCATTAGCTTGTTCGGGCCTGTTTAACGGGTACTAGCCTCCTCCCAAACTCGTGGGAAGAGAAACAGGAGGTCTGCACAAGGGCCAGAACTCAGATTACAAGGGAGCCCCTGAGCTGGGACAAGTGCATCCTGCCCCAGGTGATGGATGGTCTAAGAGTCTGAGGCAGGGTGGACTGCTGGAAGCAAAGGTGCTGTGCAGCCGTCAGGGACCAGTGGAACATCACGGTTGGGAGGGGACACCGGTCAGTGAGGGGCAGCTGAGGACCCTGGACACTTAAAAGTTCAAATGCGTTCAGCCCCCGAATCGCTCTGTTTAGGTGTATCTTACAGATGCAACATAATATGGCAACCCGGACTCTCCATCCCTTGTATCCTTCCACACCAAGGTTTTGTCACCTCTGAAAGGCAGCTCCATTTTCTTTCCTCAAGGGCTGGAGGTTTGGCTGAGCAAGTGGAGAGCTACGCATCTCACTGCCAAAAAGATAAATAAATAAATCCAGTGATCACTGAGGGGTTAACATCCCCACATTCTTTCAGCACTGTCTAAACTTGAGAGTCCTCAGCTAGGAGCCTGATCTGGGCGCATAAGGCTGCACAGTTTCCATAATAGTAAAGGTTCGTTTGTCAAGGCCCTACTCAGCACGCAGCACTGTGCCTGGGGTTTGACATGCACCACTTAAAATCCCCACAGCCACCCTGGCGAGGAAGGTGTTAACAGAACCTTATAGATAAGATTGAACTTAGGGTCCCACAGCTAGTAAAGGGTAAAGCCAAGTTTCGACCCCTGGTCTATCCAACTACAAAACTCTGGTCATAATATCCTGTCTCAGGGAGCTGCTGACAGCATATTCGGTATCTGATAAGAGCAGTGACCATAAAAATGAGTTTCAAATGGTAAAGGCATAGAAATCAGAGTCCAGAGCTTAGGGCAGTGGTTTCCTCTCCCACCAGGAGCTGCATCACCCTAGGCAAGTCCCGGGATCACTGGCCTCTTCTCCTCATCTGAGCCATGAGGGTTGAACTACTGGGACACCATCTTGAGCTGGATGACTTTGCAGGACTACAAGCCAAAGCAAATATTTTGATTTTTTTAAATCGCCTTAAAATGAACAGGGAATTAATTTCTCATGAAGTTAAGCAACACAATAAAAGGCAACACAATAAAATATAATTACAGGAACTATGTACTAAAACATTAGGCATTGTTTCGTCATTTATCTTAACTGCATCTCTGAAGCCAGGCCCCGGCCAGGTACACTGATGTCTTGCTGTAACATGACCCACAGGGCAGTTTATAACTGGAAGTACCAGAAAAACCTCATTACAATACCATGTCTCTGTGGCAAGGACTTCAAAGGCAGTAAGACAGTTTCCAGGGATCTCAGTTTCCAAGGCTGAAAAGTAACTGCGGAAAAGAGATTCAAGAGTCTCAAAGCAAAGTCCTGGTACAGGCAGCCCCAGATTGCTAGTCCTGTGTTCTCACCTCTAGAACAGCCGGGCTCCCACAGGTGTCAGGTGTACTCAACTCAGTGCAAGACAAGCCCCGACACAGGGTGTAGAGAGGGGATGCTAACGGAAACCACCCAATGCGGGGGGTGGGTGGCCTAGACCTCCTGTGAAGACCCCGTCAATCCAGAGCTTCTCTGCTTTTAGTGGTCTCTGGGCTGGGAGGCACAGTTGGCCCCTTCTGGATGCTTTCAGAAATTGCTGTCTTCCTTCCAGAGTCAGCATATTCTTCTTAGGAGGTGTGCACGTATACATACATGCACGCGCACGCACGCGCGCACACACACACACACACACACAGCTTATAAAAGGAGATGCCAGGCCTTGAATCAGACATTCACCTGCTACAGCAGACGATCTTTCAGTGTCCCTTCCAGCTCTATAGTTCTGTGAGCAAATGAGATGCTAATTCAACCTGAAATGCTCACTAAATAAGAGTTTATAATTTGAATTAATGCTCTTAAAGTCTCTACTTAGTAACCATATACTAGTAATAACAACATGCAACAAGTGCTAGCTACATGCCAGACACCTGAGAGTTTAAAATAATTTTTCTAACCTTCACAGGAACGAGGGAGAATTCACTATCATCCTCATTTCAGAGATGAGGGAACTGGGGCTCTGAGCTGTTAGGTAAATCACCCGAGATTACACAACTAGTAAGTGGCAGACCCTCTGCCATCTGAATTCTTGCTCTCAGCCTCTCACATCTCGGATTTATGTCTTTAACGTGTAAAGCGGTACTGCATAGTGGCTAAGAGTGTGGGCTTTGGAGCCAGACTCCCTGCTTCCTAATCCACAGCTGACTTTATATGTAAAATGTTATGTGCTTAAAACAGTACCTGGCACATAGTAAGCACGCAAAACCCAGCCACTATCAGGATTATTCTCTATATCACTATTCTCGTTACATAACAGTAGGCTGGAAGGTCTCCAGGAGGAAGGATTTATTCTTTTGCTATATTCTTTTTATATATTTTTTAAATATCAGCTTTATTGACATTATTATTCGTATACCATAAAATTCATCTGTTTAAAGTGTACAACTCAGTGGTTTTAGTATATTTACACAGTTGTGGAACCATCGCCACTAGCTAATTCTGGAACATTTTAATCACCCCAAAAAGAAATACCTTACCCATTAGCCCTTGCCCCCCGTCCCCCCCTCCTCCCTGACCCTGGAAACCACCAACCCACTTTCTGTCTCTTTGGATTTGCCAATTCCGGATATTTCATATAAATGGAATCCTACAATATGTGACCTTTTGTGTCTGACTTCTTTGTCTCAGCATATTTTCAAGGTACATACTATTGTAGCATATATCAGTGCTTCATTCCTTTTTTTTAAATTGAGGGGAAATTCACATAACATGAAATTGACCATTTTAAAGTGAACAATTCAGCAACATTTACTACCTTCACAATGTTGTACAACCTCCATCTCTATCTAGTTCCAAATATTCCATTCTTTTTCGTGGCTGAATAATACTCCATTGTACGGGTATGACACCTATTACTACTACAAATCTGCTGGGTAAAATATTAAGAAGTGAAAATACATGGACATGGAAAATACATGAAAATACAGGAGTAGACAGACTTGGATTCAAACCCTTGCTCCTCCATTTTCTAGCTCTGTAGCTTTGAGCAACTTCCTCAATATCTCGGGGCCTCTGTTCCCTCATCAAGCAAATGAAAATAACAGCACTTGCTCTAAGCGAGTATTACGAGGTTTAGTCCAGTACCTGGCTACAAGTAAAGTAAGTACTTGGTAAATAACAACTACTATCATCAACAAGCACCTTTCCTGGGGGGAACTGCAATCCTGCTCAATTTTCTGAGGAGTATCTATAAAATACGGAAAAGCATCGAGAAGACAGTAACAATCGTCCATGTCCCCACCCCTCAGAATCAAGCATAGTTAACATTTTAGCACAGACCCTCAGCCTTGCTAATACATGACACCATGTAAACTTTGGTCTTGGTTCTAGTTTCTTTCCTAAGAAGAGTGGACTCATCACCCTTAGGGGATCCCTACAGTACCAAGTGTAGCCCTGACTACAGCAAGGAATGAGAGTGGCCAGTGAACAGATGTGCCTTCCCTTTCTCCATTCCACAAATTCTCACTAAGCACCACGGCTGGGCTTCACGGAGCAGGACATGGTCTTCTCCCTTGAGAAGGCCCACCTCTAGTGGAATGGAGGAGAAAGACATTTCCAAAACAGTGTAAAGTGTACAGTGACTGAGACAGACATGGTATCACAGAAGAACTAAGTACAAGCACCTCAGTGGACCTTCACCTAAGGCCCCAAACTTTCTTTGGGCTCTGTCTCTGCTTGTTTCCCAAAAAAGAACCAATGAAGAGTCTATCAACACAACCAACGTTAAATATGAATATGGGTCAGCAGCAATAAAAGGGCTCTTACTCTCCTTACACTATCTAAATATAAACGGGAGGCTCTGACTAGCAACCTGAGATGAGTGGCTACATGCAACGCAGCATCTAGCTTCCCACCATCCGCAGAACCGTTAAATCTAGATGGGAAGAGGCCTAAGAGAGTGCCGCGCCCGAGATAAACAGCTCCGGAAGGCTTACACAGCAGATCCCCAGCAGGCCACGGCATCACAGCTCCTCGCCTTCTCACACCCGTACTCCCACATTTTCTGGGTTTCGCACATGGGCAAAAGCACTCGGCAAGGACCCCCCGGGCCCCACCTCTGCCACCCCATACCCTCCTCTCATGGATAGTTGTCTATCAAACTACTTCTTTTCACTGCGCCTGAAGCAATCTCAAGACTTCAAAAAAAAATAAAAAGCAGCTGCTAAAGGGAAAAAACTGTATCCCCCTATCTTCTCTCCTCTCCTTACCGTGGAGATGAGGAAATTCAGGCTCAGAGGGGGTTCATAATTTGCCCCAGGTCACATAGTGGGTATTGGCGGAGACAACCCTGAGCCCTGCTGCAATGAGCTCACTACCAGGGCAGGTCTACAGAAGCTGGGACCCAGCGTCCAACAGACTATAGAATTCTCCTGCCAGGGAGGAAGCATCCTGCGTGTTACTAGTCTGTCGTTTGGCTCCAGGATACCTAGGAGGTCATGGTCATTAGCAAATATCCAATTCATAAAGGTCAGGATTAGGTTCTGTCTCTTTAAGACGTGATATTAATCTACCAAGAAATACTCTAGGAAAATCCTCTTTGGATTCTTCCTAAGGTCCTTATGACCAGGGACTTTTCAGTCCATGAAAAAAAAGGAGGTATATCAACTCCTGCTAAACCTCCACTACCAGAATTCATACTTGTAATTCCTTTCTCTTTTCAAGTCATCCATGCACTGACTTTAACGTACTGAACGGGGTCAGACCCTGTGGGAGTCTCTGTAAACGCGGTCACTGCAGGGAGCTGCAGAGGTTCGGCTCCCGGTCTAGTAAGAACGGGCGAGGCCTGTGTATAATTGCCTACCCAAGGCACAGCTTTCGAGAAATGACCCAGGAGTCCCTTAGGAGGCTCACTGATCCAAGGTTAATAAAGACGGCTGGCAAGTTCACACTTCTTCCCGGCTCCCTGACCTCGAGCAGAATCTTAGAATGATCCAAATTTCAGGGCCAAGGCTGCTGGGTCGGCTCCGCGCATGCTCGAACTCCTCGGCGAGGACGCAGCTCCCGCGCCCCCTGGCGGCGGCGGCCGGCACTGCGGGAAGACCTCGACGGGTGCCCCGCGCTTGGAGGGTCCTCCCCACCCCACTGTGGTGTGGCCCACGACGGAACTTTTGGCATGTGACCCGCTCAGAGGCCTAGTGTGGAATTCCGGTTTTTGAACGTGGCCAGGGTACCAAAGAATCCTACTGTTTAAGTAAGAAGCCCCAGTGTTATGGACGCTGTTCAGGGAGAAGGATGTTTTTTCCAAGACCTCCTGCAAGGTCCAACCAGCTCTGGGAGCCACTCAACACAAACCAAGGCACCTCACAGCACACCAGGGTAGACTCAGCCTCTCTCGGTGCGGCATCGGCAACCTCTGCACCCGGGAGCGCCTGCACAAATGATACACCGGCCCCTGTCCACAAAGCAAGCATCTGACAGCAAAGGAGAAAATGAACGGGGGTCTGAAACAGAGGGTCCACCCTTTACTCCTCCTCTTAACTGGGGATGGTACCTGTGTGAGGATTAAGGGCGTTAGGGGGCAAGTGCTTAAAAAGTGTTTGGAAGGTTTTTCTTTTTAATGCTGTAATTACTATTAACAATTTATTACTATTATTCCAGAACCTGGCCCATAGTAGGAGCTTAATAAACCTGAGTTCCTCTCCCTGTCTTGCGGGGCTGTGGTGTGTCCCTGCAGGGCAGACACAGGTCTCTGCCTCACGGGTCAAGGGACTGGGCAGGGAGGCCCAGCCGGGGCCCAGCACAGCTTCCTGCTCTGCTGCACCAGTCCCAAGGTGACTGGGGGAGAGTGCAGAGTGGCTCTGACACCCTCCCTCTCCCCAGAACAGTCTGTGCTCTGCTCCCGCCCCCAGAGAGCTCTGAGCTTTCCAAATATGGATGCTTTTTTCATTCCCAAAGCATCAGGAACATTTGGGGGAAGAAAATGAACACCAGACATGGTTTGGAAATGATGGAAGCCAAGTGATGGGTGGTGGCAGGACAAGCACTGTGCTAGGACTCAGAAGTCCTGGTTTTAAAGTATTAAATGGGGGCCTGGACTGCTCCCCTTTTATAACCTGGCCCGCGTTGTATGGGTCTAGGCCTCAGGGACCTAGAAAAAGGCCCCAAGTCCAAAGAGGGAAAAATACAGCCACTAGCACACAATGCAGGGGAGAAAACTGCATTAAGGAGGCCCAAAGAGCCCCTGGATTTCAAAGAACTGAGCCATGAGAGATGGGCTCGTCAGAGTCAAACAGCCTGAAAGACAGTCCACAAACTGGGATGATCTACCTGAAGGTGAGTGTGGGTAGAAGAAGAATTAGAGACAAGATTGTTTGTTTTATATCGGGCCCAAACCAAAATCTATTTTCATCTAAAATGGAGAGCATTTCAGAATACACTAAAAACCCTGCACTTTTGCTTAAGCAGCTTGTGTTACTCGGGTAGAGTTTATCTTCGATAGTGTGGCCCTGGATGCCAGGGGAGAATGTTTAAAGAACCATCCCATCACAAGTACCCCTGTGTGGCAGGCACTGTCCCAGGTGCCAATGCCGGGATCCACAGCCGGATCCAGCAGCTTAGATGCGGTACAGCCTCAGAGCCCGCCCCCCGGAGCAGGCACTCACATATCTGCTGATTTAATGAATTAATCAATCATACAGTCTAGTCCGAGAGAGGCAAGTGACAGGTGCGAAATAATTAAAAACAGAATGCCCAACTGGATGGTGCTAACTATAAATAGAGGTAGAATCAGAGGAAGGAGAGGTTGAAGTGGACGATGGAGCTGGAGAGGTTGTCCCCGAGGTGTCCCCGAGGGCGGACTCCTCACAGGAGAAATGAGAGACTCGCAGCTGGAGGGAGAAGACAGGCGGAGGAGGGAATAGGCCCGCTGGGCTAAGGCAAGCGGGCGGGCAGCCGGCAGGTGGCCTGGAGCAGAGTGTGGGCAGGACGGAGCAGGATGTGGGCCCAGCCCCGCCAGACCAGGACAGAGCCTCCAGGATGGGGAAAATGCACGCCCGTGCCTAGACTTTTTATGGTCAGCAGAACTCATCAGGAACCCGAGCTTCAAGAACAGGGGAGAAGGTAACAATGGGGGCGCGGGCGTCTGCTCCTGACGACCTCAGTGTGGATTTTCCTGTGGTACATTAAAACCTCAGACTGGGCTTCCCTGGCGGCGCAGTGGTTGGGAGTCCGCCTGCTGATGCTGGGGACACGGGTTCGTGCCCCGGTCCGGGAAGATCCCACATGCCGTGGAGTGGCTGGGCCCGTGAGCCTGCGCGTCCGGAGCCTGTGCTCCGCAACGGGAGAGGCCACAACAATGAGGCCCGCGTACCGTAAAAAAAAAAAAAAAAAAGAAAAAACAAAACCTCAGACTGCTTACCGCCTTCACCACATTTTAACTTCGACCTACTTAAGAATATAAAATTGCCACAAATGTGCAAATGCTCACATGTTCTGGGTCCCGTAACCCCCAGGGCAAAGGTCTCTGTCACCTGCATCCCTCCTCCCTTTGTGGGCCCAGAGCCCCGGCAGGCGCTCCGCCTACAGGTAGAGCCCCCCTGTTATGTGCTGGGCCTCTTGCCTTCCCCACTCTCTGTGGTCCCCTGAGCGAGATGCAGCCGCTCCTGGGTTGTAACCAAATCTACACACAGTCAATTCCCGAATCTTGACCAACGAACCAAGAGCATAGAGACCCTTGTGCTGAGCAGCAGCCCCAGAATTAGAATGGTTCCCTGGACAGCACCCCCTTGTGGTTGCAGCGGTCTCATCCTGCTCAACTTCAACGCAGTGTCTTCGCCCCACCCTCCTAGGGAAATTGGCTCCTCCCCCTGCAACCTTTACCTGGTTCAGCAACAGCATTGCCTGCCCAGTGAGCTAAGCTAAAAATCTCACAGTCATCTCGGTTCCTTCCTCAACCACATCAACACACATACCATCTCCACGGCCTACTGCGATCCAGGCTTTTGCAGTTATCTGTCAGGATCCAGCTAGGACAAAGGAATCACTCTAGTTCTTTCCAATAAAGGAGAGTCAGTGTATGGGACCGGCTACATAAGGGATGAAACAGATGAGAAGCCAAACAGGATGGTATGGCATCCCAGGATTCTGCAAGAGCGGAAGGCCATGAACACCCCGGGGCTGGAAAGGATAGAGGGGGGAGGTGGCTGACGAGCTGGGGCTGTTGCTTGGGAGACGGAACCCAGCAGAAGCCCCCTGGTGGGAGCCGAAGCCACAGAGGGAGGGACTGTCTGACTACAGCTGGAACAACGGGAGAGATGCAGCCGCTGTCAAAGGTGCAGCCTAAGGCCGAGAGAGAGAAAAAAATACCCTGGCCCCTCCCTCCTCTTGCTCTCTAATTTCCTGCCAGTGTTTTCTGTTGGCGGAGCCCAGGCGCCCGGAAACAGCCTGCAGAAGTCAGGCCCCCTGAAATGCAGAACCCAAAGCCAGCTCACCTCCCCAACCGGTCTCCTTCCCCATAATCTCTAATTCCTTCTAATCTATTCTCCACTCTGTGCCAGAAAGATGCTTCTTGCTCATGAACTTAATTAAGTCATTCCTCCTGCTTAAAACCTGGCAGTGGCTGACAGTTTTCTAGCAGGAAAAAACAGGACTCATCCACCAAGCTGATTTTGTCAATCAAGTGCAAATATAGGAAGTGCTGTTTCCCTTGACGACGATGTGTACTTGAGTTTACTCTGTAACATGGGGTGAGCTGCTATTCAAGGTATTGTTGTGGAAGAAAATAGAGACCATTCCTCAGTCATCCACCCTGAAAATGGCAACTGGCTAAAGACCATTCCTTTCTGAGCACGATGGTTTGCCATGATCTGAGGCTCAGGGCTCCAATGAAAAGATGCCATGTAGAAGCAAGTGGAGAGCAAGTAATGGCTTTAAAGTCTATTAAGACAATAGAGTATCAAGAGATTGAATTAGTAATCCAAAACCTTCCTGTGAAGAAGAGCCCAGGCTCAGATGGCTTACTGGTGAATTCTACCAAATGTTTAAAGAATTAACACCAATCCTTCACAAACTCTTCCAAAAAGTAGAAGAGGAGGTGACACTTCACAACTCACTCTATGACACCAGTATTATCTTGATACCAAAACCAGACAAAGACATCCCAAGAAAAATGCACCATTATGAACACAGACGTAAAAATCCTCAACAAAATATTAGTGTAGCAAATCCAGCAACACATTAAAAAGGATTATATACCATGACCAAGTGGGATTTGTTCCAGGAATGCAAAGTTGGCTTAACATATGAAAATCAGTCAATATAATACACCCTAATAGAAGAATAGGCACAAAGATTACACAATTATTTCAACAGAAAAAGCACTTGACAAAATCTGACACCCTTTTAGGATCAAAAACACTCAACAAACTAGAAATACTTCTTCACCCTGATAGAGGCCATTTATGAAAAACCCACAGCTAACATAGTGGTGAAAGACTGAAAGCTTTGCCCCGAAGACAAAGATCTCTGCCCTGGTCACTTCTATGCAACATTGTACTGGAGGCTCTGGCTAACGCAGTTTGGCAACAAAAAGAAATGAAAGGCATTCAGACTGGAAAGGAAGAAGTAAAACTATCCTATTTACAGATGACATGATATATATAGAAAACCCTAAAGAATCCATTAAAAATTATTAGAACTTATAAATGAGCACAGCAAGGTTACAGGATAAAAGATCAATATACAAAAGTCAGTTGTGTTTTCTATACACTAGCAATGAACATTCTGAAAATTAAATTAAGAAAACAATGTCACTTATGATAGCATCCAAAAGAATAAAACTTAGCAATAAATTTAACAAAAGGAATGTAAGACTTGTACACCAAAAACTAGAAAACATTTCTGAAAGAAATTAAAGAAGGCATCCCATGTTCGTGGATTGGAAGACTTAATATTGTTAAGGTGGCAATACTCCCCAAATTGATCTACAGATTCAACATAATCCTTATCAAATTCCCAGCAGGCTTTTTTTTTTTTGGTACTAATTGACTATTTGATCCTAAAATTTATATGGAAATGTAAGGGACCCAGAAAAGCCAAAACAATCTTGGAAAGAACAAAGTTGGAGGACTCACACCCCCCAATCTTAAAACTTACTACAAAGCTACAGTAATAAAGTAGTACTGGCATAAGGATAGATATACAGAACAATGTAATAGAATTGAGAGTCCAGAAATAAACCTTTACATTTATATTCAATTAAATTCAACAAAGACATCAAAACAATTCAATGGGGAAGAAATAGTCTTTCAACAAATGGTGCTGGAAAACCGGATAGCCACAGATAAAAGAATGAAGTTGGACCACTACCTCACACTATATACAAAAATTAACTCAAAGTAGATCATAGACCTAAATGTAAGAGTTCAAACTATCAAACTCTTTTTAAGTGTTAAAAAAAGATCTGTGACCATGATGAGGCAGCAGTTTCTTAGATACAACACCAAAAGCACAAAAGAGAAAAAAGTAGATAAACTAAAATTAATCCAAATTTAAAACTTTTACATTTCAAAGGACACCATCAAGAAAGTAAAAAGACAACCCATAGAATGGGAGAATATATTTTAAAACCATATAGCTGTAAAGGGACTTGTATCTAGAATATAAAATGAACAATTATAACTCAATAATAAAAAGACAAACTACCCGATTTTAAAATGGGCACAAGATCTGAATAGACATTTTTCCAAAAACGATATACAAATGGCCAAAAAGCACATGAAAAATTGTTCAACATCATTAGTCATTAGGGAAACAAGTTAAAAACCACAGTGAGATACCATATCACACACACACTAGGATGACTGTGATCAAAAGAACAGAAAAGCGTTGACAAGGATGTGGAGAAGCTGGAATCTTTCAGAATAATACAGCCGCTTTGGCAAACAGTTTGCAGTTCCCCGAAAAGTTAAACACAGAGTTATCACGTGACCCAGTAATTTCACTCCTAAGTATGTACCCAAGAGAAATGAACACATACATCCACCCCAAATCTGGTACACAAATGTTCATGGCAGCATTATTGATAATAGCCAGAAAGTAGGAACAACCTCACGTCCATCAACTGATGTGTGGATGAACAAAATGTGCAAAATGTGGTACCTTCATACAATGGAATATTATTCAGCCATAAAAAGGAAAGATACATGCTGCAACATGTGAGAACCCTGGAAACATGCCAAGTGAAAGAAGCCAGACACAAAACATCACATGTTAGGACATTCCATTTATCTCAAATGTCTAGAATAGGCAAATCTCTAGACAAAAAGTAGATTAGTGACTGGCTAGAGCTGGGGGGGTGGGCATTAATCAAATAACAGGAAGTGAGTGTTAATGAGTACAGATTTCTTTCTGGGGTGACGAAAACGTTCTAAAATTGACTGTGGTGATGGTTGCACAACTTCTGAACTACTGAATTGTACACTTAAAAGGTTGTATTTAATGGGATGTAAATTATATCTCAATAAAGTTTTTTTAAAAAGCTATAGAGCATATTTGTAACAGGAAAACCTGAAACAACACAAATGTTCCATAGGCAATTCGTTCAAACATATCCATAAGGCACACCACTGTGCAAGCCCAGGCTGGTTCGAACCCTGGTCCCAAAAACACGTCTGTAAAATTTGTTAACTAACTCAAGTGGCAGTACGGTGGCTGGTTTTATTTTTTGCTTTATGTTTTTCTTTATTTTCCAAATAGCCTATACTCAACATACAAGTGAAGAATAAATGTTTAGGGGCTTCCCTGGTGGCGCAGTGGTTAAGAACAGGCCTGCCAATGCAGGGGACACGGGTCCGGGAAGATCCCACATGCCGCAGAGCAACAAAGCCCGTGCGCCACAACTACGGAGCCTGTGCTCTAGAGCCCGCGAGCCAGAACTACTGAGCCCGTGTGCCACAACTACTGAAGCCTGCGCGCCTAGAGCCCGTGCTCTGCAACAGGAGAAGCCACCACAGTGAGAAGCCCGTGCACCACAATGAAGAGTAGCCCCCGCTTGCTGCAACTAGAGAAAGCCCGCGCACAGCAATAAAGACCCAACACAGCCAAAAATAAAATAAATTTAAAAATAAATAAATTTTTTTAAAACTTTAAAAAAGAAAAAAAAATGTTCACTTTCAGATCAAAGGTCAGAATGAGAGGCGGCTGGTCCCACATAGCGCAGATAGGAAAGCACACAGGCACAGCCATTCTGCAGCACAGTCTGGAAATACTTCTTTTCTGACCCAGAAACTCCACCTCTGGAAACCTCTCCTAGGGAAAGCATTAAGAACAAGCACAAAGACCAGGCTGAGAGGGCATTCATCACAGCCTTATATGTAACAGAGAAAAGCTGAAAACAACATACATGGCCCAAAATAGAGGCTTTTTAGTTAAATATATTATAGCTTATCCATGCAATGAAATGCTGCACAGCTGCTAAAATGTTGCAGAAATGTATCTGTTGTTGCAGAAAGTGACAGCAGGTCACAAAGCAGTATATGGGATATAATCTCATTTTATTAAAAAAAAAGCCACACGCATGATAAGTATAGAGAAGATCTAAAAGGAAACACACTAAGATGTTAACAGAGGTTGGCTTTGGGTAAACAGGGTGATGGATATTTTTATGTTCTTTTGACTGGTCTGTATTTCTTATTTTTATACAATGCACATGTATCTTGTCTGTATTAAGAAGAATAAGAAAGGGAAATTATGGGGGAAGAGGCAAGAGGGCAACCCAGGACAGCTGGAAGCACCACCAGCTGCCCAAGCAAAGGAGCATGATAGGCGGGGCCTTGGGGAGGGTTGAGACCATCACAGCCACTGCTGCTCCCAATCTCGGGATACCTGAGGCCAAGACTACACAAACTCCCTTTTGCTGACCTCAGGTTTATATATTTAAAAGCATTTTCCCATTTTGTCTTCTTCATTCTTCTCAGTATTCTTGTATCATTATCTCCGTTGTGTAGATAAGAAAAGTGAGACTTAGATTTACTTACTTAAGAATCACAGAAGAGCATCAAAGGTTAGCAGGTTATCTGACACCAGAATTCCATCAGTGACATCCCTACTCCAACTGAAAGGCAGCTCAAGAAAGCAGAAATAATATGGATTCTGGAGTCCACCAGCCTTGATTTGACTCCCACCTCACCTCTGAAATTCAGGCTTTCAACCCCTCCGCAGGGATGATAATCCTTGTGGTACAGGATTGTTCTCGGTGCGAAGTGCAATCATGCAGGTAAATCTGAAAGCGTCATGCCTGGATGCCTGGCTCCTGGGAGGGCTCAACAAATCCTAATCCAACAGGAACCCCAACCTCTCAGGGCAGCCGAACCCTGAGGTGGCTGCGTGCATTAGAAGGATCTCCAGATTTGGGAATACTGCTGGACTGCGTGCCGTTTCCACTGCCTGGCCTGGTCCTATCCCCGAGGCCAGAACAGTCAAGTCCTTCTTCCCCCGAGAGCCCTCCACGCAGGCAAGGTCGGCTCCTCCATCCTTGGAGACTGCCTGATGCGGTCTGGTCCCAAGGCCATCTCCAGTCCACAGTGACTCTGTCACAGAGCAGTCACCTGGCTCCTCCTCAGTTGTCCCTTTTCCTTTTCCCCTGCAGGGATCGCCTCCAAGGAGAAAGGGCAGAAAGAGCCCCAGCCTCTTTGACAAGAAGGCTCCTACTCAGAGGAGCCACTGCTGTGTCACCTGTCATGGACATTTGCCCTCCCTCTCATTCCCCTGAAGGGCCCACCCTCTTCGTCACAGCCTTCATGCAGGTCCTGGGCCAGTTACAGGGCATGTCGCGGGCCACCGTAACTACATTGAGGATGGGAATGTGACCCAGGCAGGGTCAACAAGACCCAGTGAAAATCTGGCTGAGATTCCTACGACTTACGCCTAAGAGAATCGGAGTCTGGAGCTTGAGATGGGAAGCAACACAGGGGAAGATGTGCTGGGAAAAGGAGAGAAAGCGTCCATGCCTTTGAGCCCTGAATCCAGCTGCCCCCGAAGTCAGATTGAGTTGGGTTTTCTTTCACCTACAACTGAAAGGCCTTAACCCACAGATCTCAGCAGACCTTCAAAATGCGTCTTCAGCGTGGGTTTACCCTATGCATGCGCTCAAGGCAGGGGCTCTGGCCTTGGGGGATGGAGTCTGAGTCGCTGACTTGGATCGGCACTTCTGCCTCCATCCTCTCGGTGAGCACAGCATACCCGTTCACTACGTCTGCAGAGCAGTGGGCTCGGGCTGGGCAGAGCAGGTGACACGGACACCCTGCCACCGGTCCAGCCCCTCCCCCTCCCACCATGTCCCAGCAGCTGTCGTGTCTCTCTCACGGCACTCTCTCCCACCGAGCACACAAGCGACCTGAGAGCCTCTCTGCCACCCAGTGTCTACGTGAGCTGGCTCAAGAGGCAAGCCCTGGTCACCATGCCTGCGCCTGCAGCTGTCAGCTGAGCATAGGCGCCAGCTGGTGCGGAAGACGTCAACCCACGGCCCGGAGAGGGCAGGGGCCCTAGTGTGCGAGGGGACCGGCACTGCCTACCCCACAGATGCCTCTGGCACTGGTGGAGCATGGCCAGCCTGGACCCAACCCACCACATGCAGGCTCCCCTGGGGGGCGGCAAACGAACATCCCTGAGGATGGAGCCCCCATCAGGGCCCCCAGGCGAAAGCCCCCAACAAACATGTCTCCACTTTCCCAGGGGAATCTGGGCCGCTCCAAACAGACAATATTCCAGGAGGAAAAATGAGGCAGAAAGGTAAACCACCTTCTAGGAAGCTCACTCCTCGAGTCACCCCGTCGGGAGTCTGGCCTCACCTTGACACAGAGGGCTGTTACGATTAGCCCCCAAGGAGGAAGAGCAGATACACCCTTCTTCTCCCGTCTCTTATATTTCATGGCCGGGGGGCGGGGAACCCTGGTTCAAGATATTTGTTTCCTCTGTGGCCACAACATGTGACAGCCTTCTTGGGAGCACGACGGTACTCAAGTCATAACTACCCACAGCCTAAACAATTTCCAACTCAATTTCTTTCAGGCCTTTTTCCACACCACCCAGCGGCCCAGGACTGAGCAAAGTGTGGTGGAGAAGCCCGTGAGCAACACCTAATAAAAGCCCCTCAACAATGAACCGTGTCCCTGTGCTGATTTGTCTGAATTTTGCACTGGTAGGGGGCCCATGGAAGACAGCGAGCAATCCCCAGGGGCCTCTTCCCAAAGCGTTTGGTCAGTGAATGTTTTAAGTCTCTGTCCTCTGGCCTAACGACTGATTACTGCAAGCTGAGGTCCGTGGGTGAGAGAAGACACTGGTTTTCAAGCTGGGGAGGGCAAGGCTGAGATCCACACCTTTCTGGAGATGGGTTCTGTGTTTGAAGACTAGTGCTTACAAGCTTAAGGGAACAGGCAGCACTTCTGAAAGCCCCTGAGAGCTCCCTCGCCCCTCGGCGCTGCCCACGGAGAGGTGGGCATCTTAGTTCCTTCTTGACACCATGCCCCAAGACCCGATGCTCAGAGCACACAGTGGGCAGACCGAAGAGGGCTCTGGGGCCAGTCTCACCCGGGGAAGGAAGTAACATATCCAAGGGGAGGCCATTATATGATTCCGTTACCACATCCCCACTGCTGTTCTCATCACACCCGCCCTTCTGCGAAGCGAGAGGCCCACAAGGTCTGCAGACTGTAGGGAAGGGGAGGCCTCTGGCCAGGAAGTGAAGTGCGGTCAGCAGAGACGAGCCCTCCTCCCTGGAGCCCAGCAGAGACGGTTTCTCCTCCTCTGCTATGTCCTCTCTCATCAGCCAATGTATTTAGCATGTTCCTTATGAAGACAACTGTCTGGGAATTGTGTGAATTGTTTTTGCCTCTTAAAGGAACGCTACTTGAATCAACTGATCCATCCCAACGTGAGTGGCCTTTTGTGATAAAACCATGAATGTGGCTCCAACTCTAAAGACCCTCTAGCCTTCCAGGCCAGCCCCGGGCAAGGCTGACGAAGTGCAGGATGAACTTTGTCTCTGGACCCACCCTCAAGAAGTCCCGTTACGGTACCCACTCCACCTGCCCCTGACCACTGGGTGCCCCCCAGCCTCCAGCACCAACAGCCTTTCCTCCCTAAGCCTCCAATCTCTGCTTGCGCTCCCACAGCCCGAGCCAAGCCCTCTGCTACACAAGGCAGATACACTAGGGCAACTCTCCCCTCTCCCCATAGCTGGCTGTTACCTGGGGCTTCTGAAGAGATCTATCCATTTGGGTTCAAGCTCCAGGGATAAAAATAAAAACAGCTAACCTTTGTTGATCTGCCAGGCGCTGTGCTAAGCGCTTTACATGTGTTCACTCCTTCCCCACAACAATGCTACAGTGTAGATACTATTATTATCTCCATTTTATAGATGAAGAAATGGAGCCCCAGTGAGGTGAAAGTAATTTGCACTAGATCCTACAGCTAGTAAGTGACAAAGCTACAGATCAAACTTGGAAGTCTGGCTCCAACACCCCAAGCTCTGAGTCAGTGTGTCAGAGGAGCAATTTCAAACCCAGGAACAAAGGAGGAATAAAGAAAGTGGAGGAGGCCCCACAAAGCTCCCAACACTATACCGCCTTCTCCACCTGGGCAGATGTCATGCAGCTTGATAGGAACGTTTCCTACCAAGAAACACCTCCGTGTCGGGGCCCTGCCTCCAGTTCATTCTGTGTCATTGGGCAAGTCCCTTACCTTCTCTGGCACAGTCTCCCCCGCTGGAAAATAAGACATTTGTATGAGAGATGGTTGTGAAGGCCCTGTTTATATTTTGGAGTCAGTCCTTCTCTGCTTTGGTACCATGCAATCTGGAAAGGAAGTTTAATACCACGCTGCTGTTTCCAGGTTCATAATTTCCCTCCTCGTGGGCACCAATCCCAAGCCTCAGATCCTACGAATTCCCTTTCATTCACCTGAGCACAGGCTACTTTCTTCTCCCTGCATCCTCCAACAGGTCCCATCTGGGTCCGAGACCAAGCTCTGATGGACATGTCTAATGAGAGGCTTACATGCCCCCCCCAGTCTCCTCTTTTTCCCAAGTGCCTGGTGGCCATGGCCCTATAGTGACTTCTCACCAATGCACTGCCAGCACAGCTGATGTGTGTTACTTCTGCTCACCCTAGACATCTCTCTCCTTTCCCCTTTCCATGAGCTGCAACATGCCAGCCACCCAGCTTCAGTCATCCATCACACAGATGAGGACTGCGCCCTAGCAGACGGGGGAGGAACAGCAACCTCGCAGAACACAGCTGCCTACCCACCGTGACCAGGTGGGCCATCGCAGGACTGTCACAGGCCTTCCCTCAAATTGGAACCAATGCATCTGTGGTCCCTCTATTACAACAGGGTACATGCCAAGGCTATTTATAAAGGCCATCTCTAGGAAGGCAAGCCACTTACAGCTCCCACTGTCCTAGCTGCAGCAAGTTAGCCGATGTCCAGCAGATCGAAGTCCCAAAATAGACAGTGACCATGTGTTCACTGTTCCCAAGCCTCCCCCTTTGGGAAAAGAACATCTGTGGCCATTCGGTGTCCTGGAGATTTCACGTGATATCTCAATCTGTACCCAGAATAAAGATTTCTACTCACTTGATTAACCCAGTTCTACCAGAAGCTAAAGAGTTTCTCCATGTCTTCTATTCCCATTCTCTGTTTCTCTACTTAGTTTTAAGGGGAAGGATCATCGAGAGGCTCTCTGATAATGGCAATGAACTGAAATGTATAACCTTTGGGGAAGGGATCCATGCCAGCCTCTGTCATGGTGTGATGTCAACATGCTCTTACAGGTATACCCCCTAACTGGCAGCGAGTAAGTCTGAATTATCGAAATATGCCCAGTATGTTACCCCTGGGCAAAGAAAATGCACCTGACCATGACAGCTAGAAGCAAAAGCACCCAGAATCACCTGAATTACACGATGGGCACCTTGGTAGAAATCTGAGCAAGGGAACTTCTATAAATTTCAATCAATAATTGAGCACCAATTAGGTACCAGACACCGTGCTAGTTTCTGAGGATGGCAAACGAACAAAACAGTTCCTCCCTGAGTGGAACTCACAGACTGGCAGGAGTGTCTGATCACAGTACAACTAGTTCTAATATGATGTTTGAGTAGTTCTAACCTACTGGGCTGTGATACTATCAAATGCGATGGCCTCTGAATGGGTGAGCCCTGGAGGGTGTCAGGGAAGAAAGGACATGTGAGCTTAAGGGCCAGAACTTACAGCAAGGGACCTGGGCAAAGAGTTAAGGGAGAGGAACGTGAGAGGTGGGGCTGAGAGGAGGAGTGTGGACACAAATCTAGGGTGTTCTCTAGTGACCTGAATGTTTTCTACCTGCGGAAAACTTACCTGGCCTGAGCGCATTCCCATCCACGTGCCAACAGAGCAGAGTAATTAAGAACGTGGGCTTTGGAGCTTAACACTCTTCAGACTAATTCCCCCTCCTGTCACTCAGTAGGAGAGCATGGGCTCTGGAACCAGCCACTGAGGCTGAATCCTGGCTCTACCACTTCCCAGGTGTAGGGCCCCGGGCAGCATATCTAACATCCCTGTGCCTCGGTTTTCTCATCTGTAAAATGGAAAAAATAATAGTGTCTACCTCATAGGGTGATGGTGAAGCTTGGCTGAGATACCCAAATAAGGGCCACAGTGCCTGGCGCACAGTAGGCACCATATCATTCCTAGTAACCTCACCCAGTCTCATTTCCTTTGTCTATAAATTAGGGGTTTGGAGGATTAAAAAGACAATAAAACCCTAACGTGGTGTTGGCCCATAGGAGGTTCTCATAACTGAATCATGTTGGCTTCTGATGCCCAACAAGCCGAGGCTATATTACCTGGCCAGGGGAATCTGCTCCCGGCCATAGCTGCAAGAGCAGATGTGGGAGTTCATGGACATTGACTCTGGCTGAGAGACTGGGTGGAGTCAGACCTCAGGGGACCATGGAAAAGTTGAGGTGACCTGTGAAAGTGTGCAGGTCAATTCCCCGGCTGACAGCAGCATACAGGTGGCACAGGGGAGGGGCGTGGGCTGGTGCATGCCCATCCAAGGTGCACCTGGGCTTTGCTCCAGCCCAGTCTTACTCTGGTGAAGTGAGGGGACAGCTGTTCCCTTCTCCCATGAGCCAGCCAGCATGTCCCAACAGCCAAATGCCTCAGCCCCGTGGCTGGGGCCCACTGCTAATCACACACCACCCAGGGCCAGACTTGGGGACCAAGCCTCCTGTCCCCCTTGCCCACGTTGCATGGCAGGCGTGAGACTAAGCTGGCGGTGCCACCTGCAGACAGTCTGCCCCACCAGGCCATCTCAGAGCCCAAATCAAGACCTGAGCTCTTGGTGCTAACCAGGTCTTAGAGCCATGCTCCACCCCCAAAGGACAAACCAACTCCTGGCTACAAGCCTGCAGGCCCCAGGTCAATCAGGTGACTGGAAACTGCCAGATGAAGCCTTGCTCTTGTTCCACAATATTGTTCCTGGCCCCAAATCTCTCTCTCTCACACGCACACACGCACACGCACACACGCACACAGCTCCCATAAGCCTAAGGCACGTGAGGCGCTGGGTGAACACCAGCGAGAAAAGAGGGCAGCTGTGTGGCACAGACCTCAGACAGATGCACGCCCAGGTCCAGGCCCTCAGAACCCCTGAGACAGCCTCAAAGGACTGTGCCCAGTAAACCACCAGAGTGCCCTGTCAGAGTGACAGCATCCTTTCCCAGCCCACAGGGACACTGAGAAGATTAATTAGAGGAACCTAAAAGTGCTTGAGCAAGGCTCCCCAGGGAACTGGGTGAATATGTCACCCCTGTCACAAGGCTCTTTAAGTGTGCCTTGGCTGGGTCTTTGTTCAACATTGCATAGGATAACCAAGACAGACAGCCGGCTGCAGACAAGTGGCCAGCTCAATGCTGTTCTAGAGGGTCAACCCACCCAGGGCCCGAGCCTCTGTGTGGCCACAGTCAGCCACATTGCATGGTTTGCATGGTAGGTGGCAGGAAGGAGAGGAGCTGCTTTCAGAGGGTCTTCTTCTTACTGAGGCCTTTATAAATCTACTTCAAAGTGTCCCTCCTCCTCCAGGAAGCCTTCCTGGCCCTGCTGGCCTACAGTGACCTCTCCTGCCTCTGAAAAGCTGTTACCGGGCCTGGCTTTTTCCATTTGCTGTTTTGTTTGGGGCTGACATTTAAAAATATCATTTAGTAAGTGCTTTCCATACATTATGTGACTTAATCCTCATAACTCTGAAGTGGATGTGATTACACTCATTTCATAGATGAGGAAGTGGAGACTTGGAAAGGTCAAATAATGTGTGTGCCCTGGCTTTCTGTCATTTTTTTTTTCCCGTGGGACTGCACTCCCTCACATTAGATTACAAACTCCTCTGTGGCAACCAGGGCAACATTTCCCCCTTCTATCCCCTGAGCCCCTAGGCCCCCAGGTAAACACTGCATGACGGGCTGTTACAGTGACCACTGAGCCTTAATTAACCCAGAGGTGGCACTGATGAATAAAAATGAGATCAGCCACATGGCCGACTGGCCATATGATAAGGATCCCTGTATATACGCTGTGTGGCATCTTCATTACCAAGAACGGTCCCTGCTTAAGCTGCACATCGATCATCAGGAAACTTTACTGCAATGTTGTTCCTTCGGGGACAACTGAGGAGCTGCAGCTCTAAGGAAACGCCGTGTCGCTGGACTTAAAATGATCCAGTGCCTGTGGTGGGGCAACCCCAGGGCCCTCGCCGGGAGCTGCCGGGGTTAAGCCCAGCCGAGGGCACAGGGGTCAAACCGCAGGATCCAGGGAGGCCCTGCAGCTCCAGACAGCGCAACCCGGGGCACGGCCCCCAGGAGAGCAGGCGTGGGCCTCACCTTTGGTGGCGTAGGCGTCCGCGGCCATCCGCAACCTGTAAGGGGGGACGCCCGTCAGCGGCCAGTCTTCCAGGCCCACCCGGGCATAAATGTTGAGAGCGGCTTCATAGTCTCCTTCAACATAATCCAACTTGGCCATGATCAGATTGGACTCTTGTAGGAATTCTGACTAGAAGGAAAAGGAGAGAAAAACACATTTTCCTACGATATGATGTGTGATGCTCCCATGGGGCCCCATGGCTCTGCACAGAAAGACGAGTGTGGGAGCCTTCCTGTTGGTACTGCTCACAGGGGCCCCAGAGCAGAAACAGCCCATGTGGCCAGCAGCTGATGAGGGGGGAGGCAAAATGTGGTCTCGCCGTCCCCCGGAATATTACTCAGCCATCATCAGGAACGAAAAACTGACCCCTGGGACCACACGGGTGAACCTCAAGAACGTGACGCCGAGTGAAAAAGCCCGTCACACAGGCGACATATATTGGCCCGAACGGTCGAGCCTGCTGAGGCAGAAAGCAGACTGGTGTTGCCTAGGGCTGCACGATGGGGGCATGAGAGATGACTGCTAATACCTACAGGTTTACTTCTGGGGAGATGAAAATGTTCTAAAATTGACGTAATGGTTGCACAGCTCCGGAATTGTACACTTTCAATGGATGAATTATATGGCATGTGAATTATACTTCAATAAATCTGCTGTGGGGCTTCCCTGGTGGTGCAGTGGTTGAGAGGCCACCTGCCGATGCAGGGGACGCGGGTTCGGGAGGATCCCACATGCCGCGGAGCGGCTGGGCCCGTGAGCCATGGCCGCTGAGCCTGCGCGTCCGGAGCCTGTGCTCTGCAACAGGAGAGGCCACAACAGTGAGAGGCCCGCGTACCGCAAAAAAAAAAAAAAAATCTGCTGTAAAACAGGCTCCCCTCAGGCCTCAGGTTTGGGTCAAGAATGGAAGGCGTGCGTTATGAACAAAACACACGAGCACCTGTCTCCGAAAAGGAGGCTCCACGGACATCCTGGTGGGTCCTGCCCACGGCACTGGGGGTATAACACAGACTGTAACCCAAATAACCCAAGGAGAGAGGCTTTCTAAATTGGTGCAAAATTCAGGACTTGCTTTCTTTCCAGGGACAAACTTTTCTCCCTGAGCCGTTCCAGCTTGTTATGGTTACTGACCCAGGTTCTTTCCCAGAGGCTGCAAGTTCTAACTCTGATGGGCTCGTCTTCCTCTCCATGAGGAGAGGCTGGCTTCCCCAGTCCACACCCACCAACCTCATCCTCAGCCCATCCTCGAGCCCTACTCATCACTGGGGAAAGAAGAGGCAACCCAGCCATCTATATAAGGACACAGATTTATCACCCTCTTCTAGGCATTCTCATTGGAACCCCAGGTATACAAAGCCGGAATTTTCAGCTTACAGAAGCACACCATGAAGCTGCGCTATCCTGTAATCTATGGCTGAGACGGAGTGGACAATATGCAGGTAACCAGCCAGAGCACGGCGAAGCCGCTGTTTCAGCCAAGGTGGTCGGCTTCCAGGCAGTCCCTGAAAGGGAGCAGGGGTAGCGCTACAGAGGACATAGAACAGGCAAGAGAATGAAGGGAGCAAAAGGGTTTTAAGAGTGGCCCAAGGGAGTGGCACCAAGGCAAGACGTCAGAATTATATTTGGAAACAGAGAAAGAAATCAAAGCAGACTTAAGAAAAGAGAAAAAGAGCTGTGAAAAGAAAGCATCCACCACAGGGGTTCTCCACCAGGGAAGGGGACATCGCAGGCTTGGGTATATTGTAAAGGCTTCCTAGGAGATTCCTGTGTCCTCCCTCTTTCCCCAGAACTGAGACCCATAGGCTGAAAAGCAACCTGAAGGGGGAGGAGGAGGGGGAGGGAGTTAGTGTCTGCTGGGCACAGAGCCTCAGTTTGGGGTGATGAAAAGTTTCTGGGGATAGACGGTGGTGACCTGAATACGAATGCACTTAAAACCACTGAACCTAAAAGATGTTTTAAAAATTAAACCGGAAAGAATTTTTAATTAAAAAAAAAAAGGTAAACTTGAAGGGTCAGATGGAAAATATGCAGGAGCTTGAAGAAAATTCCAAGAGTAGAGGCGCAGTATGGATGCACAGTATGGAGAGCCTTGCTGGGCAAGTCCAATCTATGTGCAGAGGAGGAAACAGCTTGGCCGAGGCCCCTGGGCCGTGGGGGAGAGGGGAGCAGCTCCAGCCCGGTGCCATGTTACCTTGCCTGTGACAAGCGCAACTTTCTTGAGTTGAGTCAGAAGCCAGGCCTCCTGACTCCTCGTCCGGGCTCTTTTTGCCACCACACGGCTACCTCGTTCTTGTCTCTCCAGCCTCAGTTCACTTGTGTTTTGTGGGCACCTGTGTCTGCACAGGGCTTTCCCTAGCTCCCAGCTAGGAGACACCCGAACTTAAGGTCAGGAGGAGAGGAAATTTCACATCAGCCAGCGTGAGTGGGTCAATCCACCCAAGCAAGATACGTTCCAAATATGACTTTGGAACACTCTTTATAAGGCAGAGGGAGCTCAAAAATGGCAGCAGGAGAAAAATTCTTTAGGTAGAACCAATAAAATAGCAAAAAACTGACCTGTATCTCGCGCTATCCAGTTATGAAAGAACTTCTACAGCTGAGACTCAGAATGGCCTTGAGCTAAGTACACTTAACAGATAAGAAATGTGAAGCTCAGAGAGCTTAAGTAACTTCCCACGATCACACAGCTTATAAATCCACAACTGGAAAGCAAACTCAGGATTCTAAGTTGAAATTCAATGTTCTTACTACCGCACTGGGTTGTGGAGGATGGAGAGCAAAAACTATGAACATGTGGTAAAATTAAAGGTTAATTTTTCCGGATGAAGGTAGGGGGATTCGAAGTGCAATAGAAACTAGCCAGGTGCCAGGCCTGGAGCAGTGATCTTCAACCTCTCCCTCCAACACAGAGTCTCACCCTTATACCTCCTGGAAGGACACTTGAGTCTGACCAGCTGTCACTATGAGGTCCCCCCACCCTTTCCCATTGATTACGACCCACCAATGTCACCAGAACCATCTTCCTTAAGAACAACTGACATGGAGACAACTGTCCCTAACTCTGAAGAAAAGTGAAAGAAGGAAGGAAGGAAGAAAGGAAGAGCTTTAAAAGTTCACTGAAGACTGCCCTTCCCCAACAGAGAATACATCCGAGATTTTAAAGGGACCCTGAAGAAGCTGGCAGGAGTGCTGGGATGCAGTCAGCTATCTGAACAAGACTGACTTCAGGAAACCAGTTAAGAGCCAGACTTCAGGCAGGGAAGTGTCCAGAAACCAGTAAGTGAGGGGTGGGGAAGGGGGCAGGGGGGAGGGAAGGCAAGGTGAAAAAGATTCAGTGGAGCAAGCAAGGAAAGACGTGAAATGGAGAGGGAAAGCTGAATACAGAGACCAGGAAACAGGGCAGATGAGAAGGGCAGCGCTTAGGGCTTCCTGTGCCATGAGGATTAGGGTCATTGCTCAGGCAGAGGGAAGTTCCTGCCCTGGTTCCCTCCCACACCAAGGTACCAGGCCTGCCGGCGCCAACGTGCACCCCGCTCCGGGCCAGAGCTGCCTGGGACATTCACGAGCTGCACATTTCAGGCAGGATATCATGCGGTTTAAGTGACACTCCTGATTCACTTCTCTCTTCTCAGTGGGACCAAGTGTCAGATTGAGTCCTGGGCCACAGATAACAGCTTTATTCCAAGCACCTGGGGAAGATTAGTGCCATTTCTCAGGATAATGTGTCATTAGAGACTCTCATCAGAGAGAAGCTATTGGTCTGGAAGCCCCACGTCAATTGCACAGGGGGTTGGCCTGCTCCTCAGAAGACAAGCCACAGATGTGCTCTGCCCGTCGCCCAGTTCATCCCTGGGCACCCTTCCCGAGCACACGCTGCCCAGAGGAGGTAGAGCCAGCGTATCCCTCTAAGCCCTCATCCCGAGGCCCACGGTACCTTGAGGTTCCCTCGGTCCAGGGCAGCGGTCAGATGCTTGCGGACCTCAGTCATCTGGGGCCTGGGGCCTCGGGGACTGGCCCCCTGCCGCAGGGGGTGTTCCTTCAGGTACTGCTCCAGCTTTGATTCCCCAAGGAGGAGTTCTGCCATGTCATCTACAAAGAACACAGTGAGAAGCTAAATGGGGGTGAGGAATGGTCTGTGTGCTGGGAACTCCCCAAGGACCTCAGGACCATCTTACAGTGAATTCTCTTAATTAGTTAAGAATGTTCCAGAGTATGAAAGCAAAAGGGTGGTAGCTCAAGCATTCATTCCTCTGTCCCATATTTATTGAACTAGAAAGATGGATACTCGTTAATGTGGACAGAGCTCAAGTTCAGTAGAAAACACAAAGTTGTCTTATGATTTATTCAGCATGATCGCTACACAAAACCCAATACTCTGTATTTTTCAGAGACAATGCAGTGAAATCTTCTAGCTCTTTTGTGGTCTACGGCTTTATACATGGACATGAGCTGGTAGAAAGTCTTGTGTACTCAGATTCTTAAAACAAGTTTGTGTCAAAATGACCTGAATGCATGCAGTCTGTTTCTGCCTAGAAGTCAAAGCTCTACAGACATGATATCTGGGAACGTTTGTACGAAGGTTCTGCTCCTAAGAGCGCATTACTTATACTTCTTTGTTAATGTCCGTGTTGGCTTGTTAATTAGAATAAAAACCTCACTCTAAGAGCAGCTCTTTGGAATCCACACATCCAGATTGTTCTGAGTAAACCCGGAACAATTCATACACCAGCCTGAACACAGTCTATTTTTTCTGTGAAGGGACGGAACATAATTGTATGAAAATATAAAAGCAATTTTTAAAGGTCTGGAAGGATATGCCTCAAACCCATGGCAGTAGTTACCACTGGGGTACAGGAAGGAGAACCTCAACGGGGGTTAGTGGCCAATTAGACTTTAGCTTTATCTGTAATGTCCTGGCCCTAGAAAGAAGAACAGGTTTGCCTATTATTTGTGTAATCTAAAATTAACTAAAAAAAAATATCACAGAGGACCCACTGAGATTTTGGGAAGTAGGTCTACCAAAGGCCGAGAGCTGTAACAAGAGCCTTTCCAAGTGCTCTGGTCAGTGACCCAAAGCTGCTGAATCTATAGTTCTCAGCAGTGCCTCTGTCTGTGCACTGTGGAGCCGAAAATAATCTTTTAGAGATGAGACCGAGGGTCCTGGGAGGAACCAAGCAACACAAAAACAGAGCTGAGTTAGGCTACTGAACACAAGAATTCTTCAGCTGTCCAAGAAGAGAAAGCAATTGCCTACAAGATGAGGAGGTCGTCAGGCTTGCCCCATGGTCGCATCAACACCGAGGGCCGTGAGGCCATGTCGGCACAGAGCCCGGGGATACGGAGCAAAGCCCACATGGACAGGCCAGCCCAAACAGCAGCTTCCTCCCAGAAGCATGAGTCCTTCCTGAGAATGAAATCCAGCTAAAAAAGAAATCCAGGGCTCAGGGATGAAGGACATGTAGGCAGAGGCCTGCAGGCCTACGAGAATTACAAAACAGAACATGACTGTTATAAATTAATATGATGCAAAAACAATAATACATCAAAAACTGGGAGGAACTTCAGGGGCCATGCCCTCATCTTTCAAAACACTGTAATATATGTTTAAACAAAAAAAACAAACATGACTTTAATCTTCCTAAAGCTTTATTGGGGACTTCCCTCCACGATCCCAATGCAGGGGGCCCAGGTTCAATCCCTAGTCACTAGAGAACTACATCCCGTATGCTGCAACTAAGAGCCCACGTGCCGCAACTAAAAGATCCCATATGTCACAACTAAGACCCGGTGCAGCCAAATAAATAAATATTTTTTAAAAAAAAGCTTTACTGGACTCTTTAGGAAATGATTGTCACATGGTGAAGCATTTATTTGGAGCTCAACAATTCCTTCGGATTCAGTTTCTTCCCTCCATGAATACTTACTAACACCTTATTTTCTAATAGTGCACTGCCATCCAATAGAAATATATGCAAGCCACATGTTACTTTAAATTTTGTAGTAGCTATATTAAAAAAGAAACAAGAAACAGGTGAAGTTAATTTTACTAATATATTTTGTTTAACTCAATATATCCAAATATTCTCAGTTTAACCAGTAATCAGTATTTTTTAAGTTATTGAGATACTTTACATTCTTTTTCATATTAATTTTTCTAAATCCATTGTGTACTTTACACTTATAGCACATCTTGATTCAAACCTACCACAATTCAAGGGGTCAGTAGGTACATGTGGCTAGTGGCTACTCTACTAAACAGGAATATGATCACTATTTATAAAAGTGTGTCTATTTCTCTTTAAATCTGTCTATATCCCTACAGAGACATCTAGAATGATTATCACTGGAGGAAACGATAGGAATTTCTGAATGATAATATTTGGGATAATTTTTAAGCTCTCATCTTTAAAGTCTGAATTATTTATATTGAACAGAATCATTTAATATTACTTTTAGAAAAGATGAACTCTTCTATAAAAATTGGAAATAAATTTAAAAATATATATATATATATATCAGGATATTAATAGTGGTTATTTCCGGGCTTCCCTGGTGGCGCAGTGGTTGAGAGTCCGCCTGCCGATGCAGGGGACACGGGTTTGTGCCCCGGTCCGGGAGGATCCCACATGCCACGGAGCGGCTGGGCCCGTGAGCCACGGCCGCTGAGCCTGCACGTCCGGAGCCTGTGCTCCGCAACGGGAGAGGCCACAACAGTGAGAGGCCCGCATACCGCAAAAAAAAAATAGTGGTTATTTCTGAGTGGTAAGACTATCAGTATACTTTGAATTTCTTTTCTGTATACTTTAAGCTTCCAAAAAATAAAATAAAGTAAAATGGGATTCAGAGTCCTAGATTTAAATCTCAGTTTGTTGCTCTGTGACTTTGGCCCTAGGATTTAACCTCAGCATTTTGGGGGGTAATTTAAGAAAGGCTCTCTGGACACATGAGCCGAGGATTCCTCCCTCCCCATCATTCCACACTACTCCGCATTATTCTGAATTATCCCGCGTCATTCCCCGCCCGCCAGCTCACCTCCCTGCTGCTGATCTCCTGCCCCTGCATCTGGAAATGGCTGCCCGGGGCAGCATCGCCAGGCCAGCGAGCAGAGAGGACAATAGATCAGGACCTCTGCTACCTGCTGCATCTTTCTAGCTGTGGGACCAGGGGCATACTGAAGCATCAATTCCCCCGTTTATAAAATGGGAGCAATACTGTGACCATAGCAAGACTGCAGAATAGAGCTAATGAGTTCTTAGTAGGGACTATGCGGTGACCTGGAGTGGCCACACCACTCAGCTGGGCCTTAAAGGTTGAGTAGGATCTGGACTGGCAAACAAGAGAGGGAAGGGTAAACTAGGCTGAGGGAACAGCACAGCACTGGAAAGGTGCAAAGGCAAGCTTCCTTTGCATTGAACAAAGCGGCTGGAGAACAGGGTGTGGTGAGTGAGAAGACCAGCTGGGGTCAGAACTCAGAGACTCACCGGTTCACCCTCCCCCACCTCCCTACCCAGCCCCATCACCATGGGGTGACGCCCAAATCCCTTAGCATGGAACACAGGTCCTGGCCAAGTTCTCCACATGTGCCAGCCAGGTTCACTCCTCCAAGCCTTTGCAAGGCTCTGGGATGCTGAGAACACTGTTGGCCGTTACTGATCTCTAAGCACTGTGGATCTCCTCCCGGACATGCCCCATCCCAAGCCACCCTCAGCTGTCCCAGAAACCTTGAGCACCCCAATCCCTTCTAGACTATAAGGAGAGGCTTAAAGGAAGAACCTGAGTGTCATTTTTTTTTTTTTTTTTTGCAGTACGCGGGCCTCTCACTGTCGTGGCCTCTCCCGTTGCAGAGCACAGGCTCTGGACGCGCAGGCTCAGCGGCCATGGCTCACGGGCCCAGCCCCTCCGCGGTATGTGGGATCTTCCCGGACCGGAGCACGAACCAGTGTCCCCTGCATCGGCAGGCAGACTCTCAACCACTGCGCCACCAGGTAAGCCCCTGACTGTCATTTATTTTTGAGTCCCAGGGCCGGGCACAACATCTGGCAAAGAGTGACAATAAATGGTGAATTAACTCGATGACAGGCAGAGGCATTTGGGCTGCGCCTTCCAGGGTAGCCCTGTCCCTGCCTCTGGCAGAATCTGCCAGTCGCCCCCTAATATTCATTCTCCCCTTCTTCCTTTAGCATTAGAATGCCCAGGTTTCATCGGGTGCGCATAGCTTCCCAGGGCCCCTGGGAGCTAGATGCTGCGTGTGACTCAGTTACAGCTGACAGGATACACGCAGCATCTGGGCCAGGACCTGAGCAGGGATGAGCCTGTCATCCAGTCCCTCTTCATCCCACCCTGCCCGCTGGGATGTGGCTGTACTGATAGATACTGGCAGCCTGTCCCAGACCACAAGGTGGAAGCCATCTACTGAGGATGGCGAGCAGCAAGACACAAGGACCCTTGGTCTCTAACACCCAGGAGCTGCCACAAGCCCTGGGCGCTGCTTATGGTCAATTGGTACATGAGAGAGAAACACTAACTTTTACCTTGTTCTGCTTAAGTCGCTGTTATTCTGACCTTTGTTACAGTGGCCAAAATCGTATCCTAACTAGATCTCCCAAACACAAAACAGGCTTTCAGTTGAGAAACATTGTCTGAGAAAACTTACCAATGCCCATCCCCAGGTTCACTGCTTTCTAAACAGAACTCTGCAGAACCCAACTGAGGGCTTTGGTAGAACCCCTAGACTCTTCACCTCTCCTCTTTCATTGCTTTTTACTTCCTAGGCTTGCAAAGATGTTTATGTAAACAAGGGGCTGCATAGTTGAAGAGGAGTGTACAAACCACTCCCTAGTGCTGTGTGGGATTCACATCCCTTTGTGTTCACTGATCTCCTAACACTGGGGCAACGCATCAGGGTCTTTTTGTTGTTGTTTGTTTTGTTGGTTTTTTAAATTTATTTATTTTATTTATTTATTTTTGGCCGCATTGCGTCTTCGTTGCTGTGCCAGGGCTTTCTCTAGTTGTGGCGAGCGGGGGCTACTCTTCGTTGTGGTGCGTGGGCTTCTCATTGCGGTGGCTTCTCTTGTTGCAGAGCATGGGCTCTAGGTGCACGGGCTTCAGTAGTTGTGGCACGTGGGCTCTAAAGCCCAGGTTCAGTAGTTGTGGCGCACGGGCTTAGTTGCTCCGCGGCATGTGGGATCTTCCCGGACCAGGCCTCGAACCCGTGTCCCCTGCTCTGGCAGGCGGATTCTTAACCACTGCGCCACTAGGGAAGTCCACGCACCAGACGTGAAGAGAGCCCAGTGCTCGCAGAGCAGCGGGGTGGGCCCTGGCAGAGGTTCAGCCTAGAGGAAGAATCTCTCCTCAGAATTAGGAGACAGCGCCCCTTTTCTCATGGAGATTCTGGTCCTTCAAGACCATTTAACATGGTGCGGGCTCTAACAGAGATGCTTGTAGCTCTGGCTGGGAGGAGGAGAAGCAGGAGGAGACAAAACCTTCAGCAAGAGTGTGACAGATATATGCTTTCAAGGAGGAAAATGTGGGGAAGGGCATTCCAGGCAGAAGGAACAGAATATGCAAAGGCATGACACAGACCATCTGCTTGGGGAAACTCCAAGAGCTGAACCATGAAGGGCGTGGAGAGGGAGAGGAGGTAGTCGGGGGAGTTTCCTGTCAGATAGGCAAGGATCAGCTCCTCAGTTCTAAAAGGAGCTGCACATTCTGAGTAAAGAGCTTACAATCTAATTTGAAATTTAGCATGGTGGCTACAAAATCATTTTTGAAATTTTTAAAATTTCCAGGCTCTAATTAATCTCCCAAGCAAATTATGTTTTCTTGGCCTCCCTTCAAAAAAGGTGACTTCCCTGCCACTCACTCTCCCAACAAGGAGGACAGAAATCTTAAAAATATCAAGCAGCTTGGGGCTTCCCGGGTGGTGCGGCGGTTAAGAATCCACCTGCCAATGCAGGGGACATGGGTTCGAGCCCTGGTCCAGGAAGATCCCACGTGCTGTGGAGCAACTAAGCCCGTGCGCCACAACTACTGAGTCTGCGCTCTAGAGCCCGTGAGCTGCAACTACTGAGCCCAAGTGCCACAACTACTGAAAACCGTGCACCTAGAGCCCGTGCTCCGCAACAAAGGGAAGCCACTGCAATGAGAAGCCCGTGCACCACAACCAAGAGTAGCCCCTGCTCACCGCAACTAGAGAAAGCCCGTGCACAGCAACTAAGACCCAATGCAGCCAAAAATTAATTAATTATTTTAAAAGATCAAGCAGCTCATGCCAGAGAAATTATGCAGAAGCTGCAAGGCTAGTGATGGAGGGGGCTCCACGGGCGCTGGCCAAGGACCGCACAGCTTCCCAAACAGAATCCACTATCAACAAAAGAAACAGACGTCCCCCATCCCGCTGTCATGGCCCAACCGTGTGTCCCGCTACATGCCGGGACCATGAGGCATAAGGAAATAAGGCACCTCGGGGCACACAAGGAAATGAATTCCCACTGTATTAAAGAATTAAATATAAAAGAGGATCAAAATGTTAAAAATAGACTTTCACTTCCAGCCAAGACGGACCGAATTTACCCTCTCATCTAAAATAAACACAAAAACAAGATAGAATATATGAAAAAAAAAAGAAAAGCAGTTTTCCAGACATTGGACATCAGGCAAGAGAGGAAAGTGACCCCAGAGAACTGGGTAGCAAACAAGGTGCATCTTACGATCGCCGTGAGATCTTCCCAGTCGCAACACAGAATCCTGCTCCCGAAAGACTTAAATCTGAGTATCTCTTCCTCCACTTGCCTATTCACACCCCCAAGCACAGGGGAGAGCATCAAGACTGCAAAGTGGGGCCTTCCCAGGATGGGGAAGCCCAGTAGTACTATGTGAGAAACAGCTTTGGCCTCAGGCAGCCGTGGGCTTGAATCCCTGCTCCTCTGTTTCCTAGCTGTGTGGCACTGGACAAGTTACTTAACCTCTCTGAGCCTTAGTTTCCTCACCTTTTGCTACTGTGAGGCGCTGGGATACTGTCCTGGAGCTGGGATTCAAACCCAGATGGCTCCTGCCCCGTCTCCCCAGCAGGTCAGGCACAAACCACGTGGACGTCAGCTCAAAGAGAAGGAGCCCAGCTTCCTTCCCAACCCTGGCCAAGCCGGGACAGGCAGTTTCCAAGTCCCTCTCCTGCTCCACCTGCTGGGATTCTCAGGTGACCAAAGTGAGGGGGGACTCAGGGGCCCAGGGGCTGGATTCAACTTTCCCACGGGCATTTTTGGGGGTTTGAGGTGGCAGAAACCAGCTTCCCAGTGACAAATAGACAGGAAGCCTGAAGCCAGTGACCACTCCCCAGGGCCCTCACCAGGAAGAGTGTGGGGGATTAGTCCCCGGGCAGGGGACTCTGGTCCCCGGTTCATGTCCACAGACAGTCCCATGAGCCTCGCGGCCGGCTCGGCTCTGTGCCCAGGTGGCCCCGGCACCCCCCTCCCCCCAGGGAAGGAGGAACTGTGCCCTTTGCCACTTGAAGTGACTGCCCCTTCCTCACAGCCTTCTCCCTTGTGGGATAAACAGCTGACACCCAGAGATGTGATCAGATGGGGAAGAAGAAACTTCGGTTTCTACTCCGTTCAGGGAGTACTTGGTATCAGTATAAAAAATCTCAACTTCTCAGTTTACATGTCAATAGAGAAGCATTAGGTCTATTCAAACCATTCCTGCTGGGGCTCCAATCCAACAGGAAAAAACAAACCCCTATTGAAGGAGGAACTGGTTTGTCCCCTTTGTTATCCAGCAAAGACAGTCAGGCTCTCCATTTCCCAGTCTCCGTAGGAACTCTGTATTTCATCCCCTCGTCTCTCTGGCTTCTTGTAAATCACAGGTACCTTAATGTTCGCAGCACTTGGGACCCTCCTGCCTCCCAAAGAGTGTTGACAAGAAAACAGAGACCATCAGATAGTGTTGGGAGAAGTATAAATCGATAGGAGTGTCTACAGAGGGCAACTCAGCAACACCTACAAAACAATGTACCTACCTGTACCATCCGACCCAGAAATTCCAGTTTAAGCAAATTCTCCCATAGATACACGCATCCTTGAGCTCAAAGACATACGTATAGGGATGTTTAGTTTACTACATGCAGCCCTACTGGTAATGGCAAAGGATAGGAACTACGACAGGGGGCCTGTTAAACGAATGACGGTGTACCCCAGGCAATGGGCCAGACTGTGTCCATTAAACAAAGGGGACAGATCTAAACACAGCTCCGTGGTAGCCTGGCTGCACAAATGGCCCCAAGTCCTCATGCCTCCCTGAATCCACATGCTTCGTGGCCTTTCCCATTGACCCTGGGCTTGGCCACATGACTTGCTTCAACTGATATGACAGGAGCAAATCTGATGCACACAGAAGCTCAGAAAAGGGCTTATTCACTTCCACTTCCCTCTTGCTTCTCTGCAACCACCATGAGAACATGCTTGGCTGGCCTGGACCTAGGAGGCTGCAAGGTCACGTGCAACAGAGCTGAGCTGTCTCAGGTGAGACCCAGCCAGGTAAGAGCGCCCCGCCAAGGGCAGCAGCATCCCTGAGCTGACCCACGGCTGGCGACCGAGGCAGGAGCAAGCCCTGATCAGCCCAGAATCATGAAAAACAATAAAATGTGGTTATTTCAGGCACTAAGTGTTCCGATGGTTTGTTACAGAGTAATAGATAACAACTCAAAGACAGATACGAAATAGGGAGTGCAGTATGTCACTACAGTGTGTAAAAGCCAAAAACCAACAATATACTTTCTTATAAATGTACAGGTACACAGAGTGTTTCTGAAAGGGCACCCAGGAATGGTCGCTTCAGTGGAAGGGCGCAGGAGGACATGGAGATGATGTAAGGAGGAAGCTACTTTCACTATATACTCCTTTGCATTATTAGGTCTTAATAACCACGTACATTCGTCACCTAGAAAGTATTAACTGGCTAATTTAAAAGGAAAAAAGATGGCCCGTATTACAGTGTACTCTGAATCTAGAGCAGCTGGTCTGGGCGCCCACAGAGGGCTTCCCACGACGTACTCCACCATCTCAGAACCATGTGAAGATGTTTTAAGTCTGCAGTTACTACTGAGAAACGAGCACCCGCTCTCCCTGGGCCGCCAGCCTCTCACACATACTCTCCAGGCCCTCAGCATCCTTCCAAGGCCGTGTCTCACCAGAGGGTGCCTGGACATGCCGTGCCTGCCCCCCTTCTCCTGCCAAAGTTCGAGGCATCGTCTGAGATGCACTTCAGGGTCCACCGGGAGAAGCTTCCTCCGCTCCCTCCGCCTGAGCTAACCACGTACCTCACAGGGCTCTGCACGTGCAGGCACCGGCCAGCCCGCGCCAGGACGTGCAGCAGCGAATGAGACAGGAGAGGCCTCTGCCCCCAGGGACCTCACGTTTCTGGACAGAGGAGACAGAGACAAACCAGAGAAAGGCCAGACAGTGGTAAGAGATGTGCAGAGAACTAAAGCAGGGTGGCGTGACAGTGAGCAAGTGTATGGCTACTTGAAACTGGGTGGTCAGATCAGAGCAGGAGTCTCCACGGAGAGGCGTTTGACACTTGAATGATGTGCTAGTCAGCCATGCAAATGGCTGAGGGAACAGCATCCTCTGAGCTCACGTAAGGGCCCTAGGTGGGGACACAGCTGGTGTGTTCTAGCAACAGCAAGAAGGCCAGCGTAGCTGGAAAAGAGGGAACAGGTCAAGATGGGGATAGACAGAGAGGCAGATCATGAACTTTCTCATAGACTGCGGTGAGGAGTCTGGCATTCACTCTAAGTGCAATCGCAAGTCTTTGGTTGGGGGTTGTGGGTAAATGGGGGTGTGCAATGATCTGATGTAGGTTTTGGAAAGATCCCTCTGTCTGCTGTGTGGAGAATGAACTTGGGGTTGGAGCATGGCAGAGGCAAAGGCAGAGCCAGTTAGGTTGCTGTAGTAGTCGGGCGAGAGGTGACAGACACTTGGACAAGAGGGTAAGTGGTGAGAAATAGCGCAGAGAGGGAGAAATCATTTGACTGAGACATAGTTTGGAGAGAACATAAACCAGACTAACTAATGGAATGGACTGGAGGTATGGCAGACAGAATAGTAGCCACCCCTCGCCCCATCAAGACGTCTATGTCCTAACTTCTGGAACCTGTGGATATGCCACCTTGTCTGGCAGAAGGGACTTCGCAGACGTGATTAAGTTAAGGATGTTGAAATGGGAGGATTCTCCTGCATTACCTGGGTGGGCACATTGGGTCCCTAGAAGAGGGAGGTAGGAGGGTCAGAGTCAGAGAAGAAGGCGTGATGATGGAAGCAGAGTGAGAGAGACTGGAGGACCCTGAACCACCGGCTTTAAAGATGGAGGTGGGGCCGCAAGCCAAGGAGTGCGGGCAGCCTGTAGAGGGTGGACAAGGCAAGGACACAGTCTCCTCCCTACAGCCTCCGGAAAGAATGCAGTTCCGTCGACACTTGATTTTAGCCCAATGAGACCCATTTCCTATTTCTGACCTCCAGAACCGAAAGAAAACAAATCTGTATTGATTTAAGCCAGTAAATTTGCAGTAATTTGCTATAGTAGCAGCAGGAAACTAATGCACAAGGGTTGAGGAGAGGAGAGGATTAAAGGTAAATTCTAGATTCTAGATTGCACAGTGGAGCGGACAGTGGTACCACTTTGCCATGTACTGAGGTGAGGAAGAAAATACCCAAGAGTCCTGTGTTAACCAAGTTAAATGACACTTGATATCCAAGTAGAGAAATCATGTCAGTGGACGAGGGTCCACATCAAAGCTGGGGGAGACTGAGTGGGAAGGACCAGGAAAGAGAGACTGAGGTTAGAAGTTTCCAGAAAGAGGGAGTGTTGTGGGTTCAAAGCAGCTGGAATATCCAGGAAGATAAGAGCATAAATATAATCACTATGTTTGGCAACATGGAGGCAACATTGGGGTGGAGGGGGGCGGGAGACCTTAACATGAGAAGTCTCGGGGAAGCCCAGGGGATACAAGCCCAGCCAGGGTGAGCAGAGGAGATGACGATTCTCCAAAGAGCCTTTGCCAAAAGGGAACAGAGAGATGAGGCAGTAATTAGACAGCGATGCAGGGCTAAGGACGGTTCCAATAGGAAGTCTAGGGCATGTGTGCATCCTACAGGGCATGGTCCAGGAGAGCCAGACAGAGAACTGATCCAGGGAGGCAGAGAGTGGACTGCAGAGGCCAATCTGGGAAGGCGAGGACGGAAGGGATTCAGGGCTGCAGGCCTCTGGAAGGAACTGAGGCCCCCAAGCAGGGCAGGAGGAAAGCGGGTCAACTCAGGGGGAGGAAACGAGCTGGTCTCCTGATTGTTTCTATTTCCTCAACAAAGAATGAGGCAAGGTCATGAGTGAGGGGTGACAGCAAGGCATTCGGAGGACGTACAGGGTCTAAGAAGAGAAAAGAACGTGTGCGACAGACATTTTGGAAAGGGGGAACGCAGACCTACTGGAGGAGGGGCAGTGCCTTGGTGAGGTCACTGGTCACCAGGGGCACGTGGTCAGCAAGGTGAGGGCGTTCCTCAGCCAGACCCACGGGTAGGTAGAGCTGGGCCGAACCAGGGTAGGGACACTGTCACGGTGGAGGATGGGGAAGAAAAGGGCACACACCTAGACTAGAAAATATGGATTACATGCCCTACACCTGTTTCAAATCTAAGTCGGGTCAGGTCACCCCTCCCTTCAAACCCTACAATGGCTCCCCCCTCACCCAAAGTGAAAGCCAAGATCCTCGTAACTTTTACCACCTTAGCTCTGCCCTCCATCCTGTCGCTCTCACATTCACACTCCACCACCAGTGCTCAGCACACAGCAGGTGTCCCATACACATTTCTGGAATGAGTCAATCAATAAGCATGTCTCCCCTCCACAGACACGGCCCAACCAAGTACCTTAGTCTCTGGTGACACAGCTCCCTCCGCCGGGGTGCCTGGCACACAATCGGGGCACGACGCTCACCGAGACCAGACCTCCCCGTGTCTACCTCAGGCCCCACTGCTCCCCTTCCACTAGCTTTGTTTAAATTGTGACCCAGCTCGGAGGGCCTGGCTACTGTGGAACTCTTACTGACAGGCAAAGATGGCGTGAGGCAAAGGGTAAGGAGCTCAGAAGAAGCTGGCAGAAACGACATTCTGGGATAGTCAGGGTCCAGGCCTCATGCCAATGCCTCCTCATATCCGCACACAATGCAGAAGCTGAGGGACAGGACGGGAGAGGAAAATGCGGGAACAGAAGACTACACTTTCTCTGCTCTGGCAGAGTAGACGAGTATGCTGGACACCACACACGCACACACACACACACGCGCAAGCACACGCACGCACGTACGTGCACGCACTTCCCCTAGAGAAACCTCGTCTAAGGAAAGATGAGGTAACTTGAAAGTCATGAGCTTGGAGTTGGCCTGACCTGTCCCCAGAGCTCCGCAGGGCAGGAAGTGAGTCTAGCGGGCAGGGGGGCTGTTATCAGGCCAGCCCAGAAGGCTTGGAAATGGCTCTCTCAGGAAGCCAGCCCCACACGGGCTTGTTAAACGTACCCCCACACGGCCTCAGCAAGCTCTTCCTGAAGATCCAAAGCCCCAGTCCAGTCCTCGCCTCCAAGGGGTACAGTCTGTAGCGAGGCGGGTACCACCAAGCCCTGTGCGGTGGTGTGCACAGACCAGCAGGGACACTCAGGAGGGTGTGAGAAGCAGGTGAGGTTTGAGCGGACTGAGGAATTTCTCCAAGTGAGACTCCAGGCAGAAGGGTGACTGGACACCACCGGCGTGTGTGCTGGGGCAGGGCGGGGAGGCTGCCACAGGGTGTGCGGCGGCTACCACGGGCCAGGGAGACCCACTTTCCCAGGCCTCCAGGCCCAAGACTCAGTGGGGAGCTGACTGCCCTGGCCTGGTGCCTGGTGGACCAGGGAATGGAGGGTGGCATTGACTGCAGGTCCCTGGGCTGGGCACCACCCACCCCTCAGGGGTATCATCTCACCAAGTGGACACTCCTCCGAGGCTGGCTAACTTGAGAGAACGCTGCTTCAGAACCTACAAGAGCCAGAGGGGGCAGTTCCTCAATGGAGCCCGGCCCTGCAGCAAAGGGGCTGAGCCAGCCCGAACGTGAGGAGGAAAGAGGGATAAGGGGGGCAGCGAGGGGACCGGAACCCCTCCCTGGGATGGGCCTCCCAGCAAGTGTCCACCCTGCAGTTGCCCAAGAAACAGGGAGAGAAGGCCACAGGCAGCCTGCCGAACAGCGATCCCTCAGCCCCAGGCGGGTCCAGGCCAGTCACGCTAGGACGACACCAAGAGGTTCAGATGTGCAACCACGCGCAGGTGGACACTCCCTCCCCGGGCGCCGCCACAGCCCAGTCCCTCCACCACCCCCAGCCCCGAGCCCAGTCTGCCAAGTCTCCATGTACTGGACTCAGCGATCTTCGTGTTCCAGGCCCTCAGGACAGGGCTGGCACCCAGGAGGTGTTCAGTTGGTGTCTGATGAGTAAATGAATCCAAGTTAACTCCTCCAGAGCACAGGCCAAGTTGTTCGTTGAATAATTAGTTGAGTACCTACTGTGTGCCAGCCACGTGATTGGTGCTTGGGATAGAGCAATGGACAAGAGAACAGAAGGCCGTGCCCTCCTGGGGTGGCCAGCCCAGTGGTCTCATTCATCTTTGTGTCCCCATGACCCATGGCAGCACCCCTACATCCTACCCCAGGCTCACTGGGTGCTGAATGGGTGGCTGGAAGAGAAGGCCCGAGGCATCTGTCAGACCTGGGCTGAAGCGCTTACTAGTTCTGTGACCCAGCAAACACGGGTTGCTGTCAGCTTCTCAGCACAACAAGAACCCCGTTGCCACTAAGCATCTTTGCTATCATTGCTATTATTGTTGTCCTACCCACTTCGCCCACACCCTGTAAAGGACTGAGTATCTGGAACTTTCTACCCTCCTTCCACACACAATACTCCTGATGCAGTGAGGCTGCCTGAGGTAATGCTGTGCTAGAAACTGCATTATCTTATTTGTTCCTCAAAGTAACCTTTGAGATAAAGATTGAGGCTCAGAGAAGCTAAGTAATTCACCTAAGGCCGGACGAGCAGTAAGTGTCGGACCCAGGATTTGAACCCGGATCTAACAGGGCAAAATCCACCGCTTTGTCCTGTACTAGGTTCCTTTCCTCTTTGCTGAAATACCTCCATCCGCCTAAGAGGGTGAACTACTGCCCCACTGCCTAGGGCTGAGGGGGCTCCGGGACACCGGACTCTCGGTGCTAAGACCAGGAGAGGCCGCCTAAAGCCACGCTCTGCCAGGCCTCACCCACCACCCTCAGCGCCCAGTAACCCAGCTGCACCCTGTAGCCTTCAGTGATGCCGTCACTGTTCTCCTCAGGCCACAGGTGACACAGTCCCACCACTTGGACCATCATGTCTCAGTGTGGTCCGGGAACTCCCTGCGCCACAATCCCCCAGGTGCTGGCTAACAGCCCTGTTCCCTGAACCCGATGCCACCAAGACTTCCCGAAGCAGAAGCTCGGACCCAGCCTGCGACTCCGAGTTACTAAGCAGCCCCAGGTGAGTCAGCTGCCCAGAGGCTGAGGGACTGCCCTGAGCGGGAAGCTTCCTGTGGCTGGTGACCAGCTCGCTCTACGTCTTCTGGTGCAGCATCCCCCGCCCCGCTCCACAGGAGGTGCCCCTTAAATGCTAAGAATGGTGGCTGAGGGCAGGGGCTTTCAGACATGCCTGATGACACAAATCACCGGAGGCTGAATTTTGAAATGCAGATTTCCAGTCCGCATCTGGGACCGAGGGTCGCCACCCTAGAGGAGAGGTCTGGCAATCCATAATGTCCGAGCTCCCTTAATTCAGTGCAGCTCAGAGCGTGTCCATGGACCTGCATAACTGGCAAAACCTGGGAGCTTATAAAGAGTGCAGAAGCCTAGGCCCCAACCCAAACGGGCTGCATCAGAATCACCAGGTGTGGAGCCCTACAAACTGGGTTCTAATAAGCCAGCTCGGTGATTCTTTGATCCGAAAAGTTTAGAAAAACATTAGTGTAGAATAATGGAACTAGAGTTGTAAGTGGGCTAGAGTCCTATTCTATGAACATCTCCAAGCCTCGGTCTCCTCATGCCCTGAATGGGAATCACAGCCCCGACCCCACTCCCCAAGTGGCTGTTGTGATGATTAACCGGGATCCACGTAAAAGTTCATGCGCAGAATCCAGCACACCGCTGAAGCTCAAGAAATGCTTGTTCATCCTCCTTCCTTACTGGCACTGTTTTAACACCCATGAAGTCGGGAAAACTAAGGTTTCAGTGGTTCAAGCGATGTGCACAAGGTCACTCAGAGGGAAAATACCTGGGGATTCTGACTCCATGTCTGGCAGGCCCGTGAAAGGACCAAAAAACATCTGTTCTGCCTGGTGCTGGCGCCTGCACCACGTGCTGTGCTCGATGAACAGGGACAGACAAACCTGGAGGGTAGCAGGGGCTGAGGCCACAACACCCGGTTTCCTGTGGCTGCGGCTGCCCTTTCTACTTTACGTGGCTCTCATCTCACCCGCGTGCCAAACTCTGCTCAGTCCCATCTTGGTGGCTGATGGGGATGGTTTTGAGACGTCTCAGAAGACCTCTTCCTATTTGCAGCAACATGGATGGACTTGGAGGGCATTACGCTAAGTGAAATAAGTCAGACAGAGAAAAACAAATGCTGCATGACATCATTTATATGTGGAATCTAAACAATACAACAGGGGGGCTTCCCTGGTGGCGCAGTGGTTAAGAATCCACCTGCCAGTGCAGAGGACGCGGGTTCGAGCCCTGGTCCGGGAAGATCTCACATGCCACGGAGCAACTAAGCCCGTGTGCCACAACTACTGAGCCTGTGCTCTAGAGCCCGTGAGCTGCAACTACTGAGCCCATAAGCCACAAGTACTGAAGCCCACGCTCCACAACAAGAGAAGCCACCGCAATGAGAAGCCCACGCACCGCAACACAGAGTAGCCCCCGCTCACTGCAACTAGAGAAAGCCTGCGTGCAGCAATGAAGGCCCAACACAGCCAAAAGTAAATTTAAAAAATTTATTAAAAAATAAATTAAAAAAAATTTTTTTTTAAAAGAAGCAGACTCACAGATATAGAGAACAAACCAGTGATTACCAGGTTGGGGGAGGGGGCAATACAGGAGTGGGGGAGTGGGAGGTACAAAGTATTGGGTGTAAGATAGGCTCAAGGATGTATTGTACAACACGGGAAATATAGCCAATATTTGTAATAACTGTAGATGGAAAGTAAATTTTCCAAATTGAATAAAAATTCAAAATTAAAAAGAAAAAGACCTCTTCCCTCTTCCTGGCTCCTCAGATGGGAAGCAAGGGCTTTCACACAAGTCAAAGGTCTGGAACCCTCCACCATCTGCCAAGCACAAGGTCACCCAGAGGGGCAGGAATCCACCCACTTGAGGGCAATGTGAATCACGAGCAAAGGCCCTCTGGGTGCAGCCTGGAGCAAAGCCGGCCGGCGGCAGGTGCTCTGGGTAAGCGAAGAGGTGCACCAGTTAGAACGCCTTCAGCAGCAAGTAATGACTGAACACGCGGCTCAACAAGGCTTCAACGAGAAAGCGTTTATTATCTCAGGTAACAGGAAGTCCAGGGAAGGCCCGCTGCGGGCGTGGAGCGTCAGCAGCTCGGCGGCATGGCCAGGCTCTCCCTGTGTCGCCGTGTCCCCACCCTCCATAACCCACGGAGCCCCCTCACTCCTGAGCCGAGTGCCTCCTGGCACAGAATGGCTGCAGCTCCACGTCTCAAAAGCATGAACCAATTCCAGGGCAAGAAGAGAGAACGTTCTTCCTCCCCCTGAAGCATGTACGTCACTCTTAAGCATGAAGAAATCCTTCCCAGAAGCCCCTCCCACAACATATGTCTCTGATGCCTCATGGGCTGGGGCTGAGTCACATGCTCATGCCTCAGCCAATGACAGGCAAGGGAGTAGACCCTTGGGGCCAAGGCCCACCTACCGTAAACACATGGCACTCAGAGAGGCCGACCGCTGAACAAAATCAGGGCTCAGTTGGGAAGAAGCAAAATGAGTGGAGGTGGAGAATGCTGGATGGACACCACCAACCCCACAGGTAAACACCAGTCCCCGCAGCGTAACGTTCCGCAGGGACGGGGTCATCACCTGTACCTTGGTCCTCACATCCATTTTGGAAGGCCCTCAGCCTTGCTTCCTGAAAGACCGGTTCCAACCGGTCAGGAGCCTCCCCTGGTGAAAGTCTGCGGGCCACTTCGACACAGCACACCCAGTGTGGGCTAGGAGGCTGGTGGCCCACTAAAGCAGGAGCACACCCTCTGCCCTTCAGAAGGGCCACCACAGTGAGAAGACCAGGCATATGCCCAGCAGACAGTGTGGGGAGGGGAAGCGGCCCTGAGCGGGGAGGTGGGAGACGCTAGCACCCACCACGAGACAGCCCGTGCTATCTCTGCTAAGGGCTTACTCTGTGCAGGCCCCGGGCTAAAAGCACTTTCAGGTGCTCTTTGGCTTGTTTGTTTTGTTCTGTTCTCATGTGGTCCTTCCAGTCACCTTACCAGTTTAGCACTGTCATTACAGGTTCACGATCCCTTGTCCATAATTTCCAAAATCCAGACCTCTCTACAAACCAAAAGCTGGGTTTTGTTGTTAACTTACTGGGCAGTTAAACGGAACCAACATAAGGTTATTTGGAGTCTATTTATCCCTTTTGCAATGACTGTTGATATGTTTTGATGCAGAAATACTGCTTGTTTTCTCATGAAGCACTGCCACTAACCCCACGGGGAGTGTCACGTAATGTCCAGTATATACACGGCACTCTGAAAAATTCTGCATCCTGAAACACATCTGGCCCCAAGGGTTTCAGAAAAGGAATTTTGGACGTGTGTCCCCACTTTACACATGGGGTTTCACAAGGCAGAGCAACACTCTGACCCAGGGTCCAGACCTCTGACCCACTCCGCTCACCTCTGCCATCGCCAGCTGGTGGCTTTAAGGAAGACACCTCTCTCTCTGGGCCTGTTTTCTCATCTATAAGATGGGGAGGTTGGACTAGATCAGTGGGTTTCAAATGTGTTTTTTTAAGCACATTAGCCCTTCCTTCAAAGGAAACTTTAAGGGAAAATGTACCTGCTCCAGTGAGTGAGGCCTGCCCACCTGGTCACCAGGGTGCTTTCTCGACAGGACAATGTGAAAACTGTTATCCAGTGTGATCGCTCAGGGCCCATCTGGTTCTAACTCTCTGTGGTTGTCTTCTCAGAGGCCGACAGCCTTTTCTGTGAGGGAAGGACAGCTAGGAGGAACCTGAACCAGACCCTGACAGATGGCTAGGCTTCTGACCTGCAGAGAGGACTCTGGAACCCAACAGCTTGCGCACAGGTGAGAGATGAAAAGCAAGGGGAGCGAGAAGGTCCAGGAGGCCAAACCAGCCAACGGAGGGGCCCCGCGCACCAAGGGGATGGAGGTCAGGCTGGAAAGGCTTGCTGGCCAAGCGGATGGATGTCGGGTATCCTCCTTCCTCTCCACTCGGAGCCTGAAATTCCTGTGCCCTGGAGGTGGGGGGCGGGGGGGGGCGTGCAGGAGGAGCTGAGCAGCCCCAGCCCCACTGTGTGGAGCCACAAGGTCACAGTGTTTTTGCCCTGACCACAGCGACCACGTGAGCCCCAATGCCTAGCTCAGAGCCACCCACGTGCGTTGTGGAATAAGTGAATCTTCTGGATCCAAAAATCAGGACGTGTGGTCTGCCACAAAGGCATGTCCTTCAGAGGACAGCAGGACAGAGCATTTGAAAGCAGGACGCTGGCCTGGGAAAGCCAGGAGGGAGCGTCTCCTAAGTTTCCTTCCCCTGTGTCTGGGGGCTTCCCGAGAGTCTGCCGTACCCCAGGAGTATCCAAAGAAGCCATTCCTACACGTCAGGGCCACCTTCTCACCCCGCTGCAGGCTCTCAGATACACCTCAGCCTTGTTTCCTAAGAAGCCCCTCAGGCGGGCAGAGGGGCCCCCCATCCACCATTACCTCTCCGCCTCTCTGGGAAATCTCCAGGGGACTGAGCGAGCCCGGCCCTCCTCCGAAAGGGGAAGCCACAATGCCACCCGTGCCCTCCTTCAAACCACAGGAATATCAGCTATTGGCAAAGGCGAGAACCTCACTCTCACTCAAAGGTCTAAGTATATTTCGTAACCAAGCTTTGCCCCCCTAAATATTCTTTGTTTCAGGCACCACTTCCCTACCTACCCCTCAGCAAGAGGTAAGGAAAGTGACCCCAAATCACACCTAACCAGAGGGGCGATGGTCCCTTCAGGAGACACTATGATCAGGGCCTAATTGCTCTAAGTGAGCTCGGCGACTGAGCCCGTCTGAGAAGCTGAGCAGCCTGGGGAAGTGGGGAGAGGCCGACACTGCCTCAGAGCGAGCGGCTGTCTTTCGGGGCGGGTGCAGGCCCCAAAAGGCCTGTTCTGTTACTGAAATATGCGGAAGTCTTGACCAGGCCCAGCTCAGGTGTGTCATCCCGAGGTCTCCCACACTTCTTCCCAACCAGGTGATAGCCAGGACCTGGCCTGTCTTGCCCAGGGTCGTGCTGGGTCAGCAGGAAGGAGTGAACACCAGTATTTTGCAAATACCAAGTTTAACGTATATCAACTCATTTCATCCTCACAGCCATCCTGATGGGTTAGGTATTATTAACCCTATATTACTGATGAGGAAACGCAGGCTCAGAGATGTTAAGTAACTGGCTCAAGGTCACCCAGCCAGCCAGAGTCCGAATTGAAGCCTAGGGGCCAGATCACTGCACTTTCTCACACAGCAGTGAACCTAACCACCAGGAGGCTAGAGGGTGACCTTCTGGGGAGAGAAGCCAGCTGGGACTGCCCTCCCACAGCCAGGGCTGACCTGTGAGCCGACAAGAAGCCGATGTGTGGTTCTCCATGTTCACCCCTGACCTCTCGGGCGGCCACGCCATATCCAGGCCAGGGCCCCTCCCATTTCCCTGTGCCCACCAATCCCCTGCAGGTCTGGGGTGGGGCCCGAGAGTGTGCGCTCCTCACGTGCTCCCAGACGATGCCCATGCTCTGGACCCCTGACCACACTTGAGGTAGCAAAAGCCTGGGCTTGAGTGGACTCTCCCATCCCCCTTAGCTTGTATGTATTCCCATCCCCACTCTCTTGCTGGAACTCATCAGGGCCTGGCATTTAGCTGCCACACATTTTGGTTCCTTGAGATGGAGTGATTAAAAACAGTGAGAGCAGTGGGGTATGAGGCAGAAAAGGAACTTCTGGGCTCTGTTTCCAGCTTGGCATTGGCCCTCTTCTTCCTTATACACCTCTTGGCAAAACTATCTAAACCAATTTATCTCAAAGGAGTCAGGCTGGAGCAGCAGGCTCTGAAAGTGTCCGCTATTTACCGGCCTCCACGGGGAGGGGCTGCCATGCCCAAGCACAGACGCTGATGTGCTGAGCAGAGAGGCTCACTGCAGGCGAGATCGAGTGACTCCTCTGCTCAGAACCTTCCCGGGGCTCCCACATCACTCAGAGAAAACCCAAAGCCTTAACCATGACCCACGAGGCCCCATGCCATCTGGCCCTACCGCCCCTCTGCCCTCACCAGGCTTCTGCCCTTGAAGTCCCCTCCCTGGAACACACTCCACCAACTTAGCTCTTATCTCAGATGCTGCCTTCCCATCTGAGGCCTTCCCCGGCCACCCATTTAAACAAGCCCCACCCCCACCCCACCCCAAAGCACTTTTTCTTCTTCCCCTCTTTATTCTTCTCATACCACTTACCACCATCTGACATCCTACTTCATGATTTTATCTGTCTCCCTGCCCCCTCCCTACTAGAATGTGGGTGTCATAAGGGCAGGGATGTTTGTCTGATGTGGTCACTGGTAGATCCCCAGTGCCTAAAACAGTGACTAGCACATTGGCAAGTACTCAGTTTTTGTGGAATGAATGAATAAGTGAATGAATGAAGGGCCTGCCTACTAAGGTGTCAGGCTCTGTGGCTAGCCCTGGGAGTCTTTAGACTCCTTTGAATCTCATAACAACCCCTACAAGGTAAGTCTTTTAATCCTCATTCTAAGATGAAACTACTGAGGCCCCGAGTGGTTAAGTAATTTGACCAAGGTCACAGAGTTAGGAAGTGGCAGGTCCAGGACTCAGGCACTGGTCTGGCTGGTTCCAAAGACTGTGCCCTTTTCTGCCTGTGGTTGCCTTCAAGGTAACTGTCTTAGTATGATAAACATGACATTAACTCGCTGTCCTTATTCTCAACAGCAAATGTTTTAGCTTAGGGATTCTGCCAAATCTGCCCAAAACTTGAGGTCTAGTGCACCCAGGTGGGTCTGGTGCCCCCAAAGCCAGGAGGAAGTCCCACTGCCAGTCAGGGGAGCCCCCATCAGCCAAAGAAAGGGAAAGACCCTCCTACAAGCACTTCTCTGAACCCCAAAGGAAAGCCGCAATAATTCTGTTTTGTTTCATCCTTTTTCTTTTTTTTTTTATCTTCCTGAGCAATCTCTTTGACCTTTTCTAGTCTGTGTGACCTTTGGCCATCAATGGCTGTTTACCATGCAGGTTTTGGGGTAAAAGTCTCTCTCTCATGAGTTTCCCCAAACCAAACTTGCACATAGACCCATGGACCACTGTGCCCCGTACCACTGCTCCCCCCGCAAGCCCCATTAATGACTGTGGCTTAGATTCTAGGGACCAAGCCTTGGAAAGGGAGCCAAGCCTAGAGGGGCCGTGAAGGTAAGATCGGCTCATGCCACTGAAAGCCCATCTACCCTCTCATTCCAGAGACCACCATAGTTTGAGTTACCCCACCTCCCCTACCCATCATTCTCAGTCACATGATCTTGTCTGTTTTCTTCAAATCACTTCTCACTATCTGAAGCTACCTTGTTTACTATGTCCATATTTGCTTACCATCTGTCTCCTCAGAGGAGGTAAGCGCATGACGGTAGAAGCTTGGTCAGTGCTCTTCACCACTGTTGATGCCCGACACATGCGGGCATGCAAATACTGGTTGAATGAGTAAATAAAGCAGGAAACAAGTGGGTTCTGAAGGGAAAAACCAGGGGGCTCACAAATGAACTTATTTAATCCTAAGATCAATGAAGGTATTATATGCCCTGAAGGTATAATACGCCCTGAAGGCATTATATGCCCACATAGCTGGGAAGTGACAAAGTAGACCCAGGATTGTCGAGCTCTGAAGATACAAGAAAACTTTGCAGGTACGGGGAAGAGAAGCAAGAGGCCAAGCTCGTGACCCTCACAGGGACAGCAAGGTCAGACTGCCACTGGGGCCCAGGGGACTGAACATCTTTTCCTCAAATGCTCGCGTAACTGAGAAGAGTCAACATGTTCCACATGCTGAGCCCAGGTAGGTCTGTGCTTCCTCCATGCCCCTGGTATGATCATGGCACCTGCACCTGCCCAGGAAGTACCGGCCCAAAGCAAGGTACCACAGTTGAGAGTGCACAAAACCAAGTTCTTATTTTGAGGCTCTGATACTATAAAAGGTACAAATATAAACCATTCCTGAAGAGGAGACACGACATCCCTCTCCAGTTCTGGGTAGTTTGAGGCGAGAAGGTTGAAAACAGTGTGGTGGTCCTTTCTCAGAACAGTGTCATTTATTCATTCTTTCATTCATTCATTTGTTCAGCCAACATGTGCTCACCCAGCCTCAGGAAGCCTGAGATGAAATGTGACAAAACCTCTGCCCTCTCGCCAGTGCATCGGTGCCTGCGGTTTTGGCGGGCACCAAAAGACAAGCAAATATTAAGGATACTTGCTTCCAAAATAAATAAGGACACGTGGAGCTATGCTCTGAAATGGCATTTTGGATGCAATTTTGATTCCACTGGGTATGAGAACCAGTTGAGTCAACCGGGTCATAGACTAACTCCAGGCACCGGGTTCCTACTCCTTGGATCTCTCCGACCCCCTCTTCCTCTAGGCCCCAAGCCCCTCACACACCCAACTCCATTTCCCAACATTCTTCAACCACATTGCCACCTCTCTCCACAATATTCTCCCTCCTGACTCCCCTGACTCTATTCCCCCCATATTCCCAAACCCGACCTCCCTAGATCCACAGCTTCGACATCCTACCCTCTGGATCCCGGGACACATCTCAACCTGATTTCCACCACCACCCCACACACACCCCAAGCCTGGGCTTCCACCTGGAGCCCCTTGAACGCCATCTGTTTACAGAGCATATTTCCCAGGGGTCTCTGCTCACCACCCCCATTCGCAGGACCCCCGTAAATACATCATGACTCCGAGTACACCATACACCCTGGATCCCCATACATCCACACCCGAGTCTTGAGGACGCACCCTCCCCCCATCACCTCCAACTTCTCAGAGCCCCTAGGCCGGCCCCTGACCCCCTGGGACCCCAGTACAGCAGCCAACTCCGAGACACCCACCCCCTGACTCCGCAGAAGCCCGCCCTGCACGCCGGAACTCTGGGACGCCCGGCACACG